>NC_035434.2:161404904-161720673 GCF_002127325.2 Helianthus annuus | reverse complement strand
TTTATTCTCGCCAAAGTCCCGAATGTTTCAATCATTTAGAGATGTGTAGTAACCGGAAGGGTAAGATACCGTTAATCGCTTCTCGACGAGAGTATCTTACTTATAGGCCAAAGCACAATATCTCTAATTCGAAAGAACTTACGACCCACTTTGGAATAGTCGACGTTTCTCTACCCGAAACACTCCAATGTTTTATTGAGCCTCTCTTTTATGTATCTCAATTTATATGTGATTTTTATGCTTGAACGTTCGTTCATTTCAAAAATGTCGTTTTAAACATTTCGCACGTTATCGCAATCACAAACAATAATAATCCCTCGTGAACAAACTAAATTTACAATGCTTTCGTTTATTCGTGTTATGCTATGTGGAATTCATGACTATGCTATATGAAACGTTTAAACTTTTATGCTATGAAAATCAACTTGAACCTTTATGCTATGTGACTCTTTATGCTATGTGATCAATTTCGTTTTCATAAACAAGCATTATGACCAAGTCTCACTCATTTCGTTCTTTAAATCTTAGATGTCTTCTCGTCTCTCCAACGCGTCTAAGAAGTCAAAGTCTCGCTCCACCAAGAAGATGATGGCTTTCATGGCCGATCAATTTGCTCGCGTCATCCCAAAGGTCATTTCCGAGATTCGCGCAACCGAAACTCCTCACTCTTCCGCCGACTCTAAGGTCGAAACACGCAAGCCTGTCTCGTTCCGCACCAGTATCAAAGGCGGACAAAAGCTTTGTGTCCTTAGAATTCGAATCATTGTTAAAATGTGCACGCTCTAAGCTACCTAAGTCGTTTTCCGTTGAAGTCGCCAATGGCAAGTCTATCCTAGTCGATTCTATTCTCCTCGGTTGTCGTCTCATTCTTAACGAGCACGTTTTCTCTATCGATCTCATACCCATGCAACTGGGTAGTTTCGACGTCATCATAGGCATGGATTGGCTTCAAAAGAATCATGCCGAAATCGCTTGTCACGAGAAATTCGTTCGCTTACCTCTTCCCTCAGGTGATGTTTTACACGTTTATGGAGACCGACCTTCAAGGGGACTGAAGTTGATGTCCTGCACACAAGCAAACAAGTACTTACGCAAACAGTACTTTGCCTTTTTAGCCCACGTCGTGGAAGAAAAAGGCAAGGGAAAAAGCCTAAGTGATGTTTCAGTGGTGCGCGATTTCCCTGACGTCTTCCCTGAAGATTTGCCCGGTCCTCCTCCTCCTCGATCCGTTGATTTTCGTATTGATCTCGTACCTGGCGCAACTCCTGTCGCCAAGGCTCCTTATCGTCTTGCACCTTCCGAGATGCAAGAATTATCTTCGCAACTTCAAGAACTCCTCGAGAAGGGTTTCATTCGTCCAAGTACCTCTCCTTGGGGTGCTCCTGTGCTCTTCGTTAAAAAGAAAGATGGTTCCTTCCGCATGTGTATCGATTATCGTGAGCTCAACAAACTCACCGTCAAGAATCGTTACCCTCTTCCACGTATCGACGACCTATTTGATCAACTTCAAGGCGCTACCTGTTTCTCCAAAATCGATCTTCGTTCTGGTTATCATCAACTTCGAGTCCTCGAAGAGGACGTTCCCAAAACCGCTTTTCGTACTCGCTATGGACATTACGAGTTCGTGGTTATGCCTTTTGGCTTAACCAACGCACCCGCTGTGTTCATGGACCTCATGAATCGTGTTTGTAAACCTTACTTGGATCGCTTCGTAATCGTCTTTATTGACGATATCCTCATTTATTCTAAATCTCGAGCCGATCATGAGCGTCATCTTCGTCTTATACTCGAACTCTTGCGTAGTGAACGTTTATACGCTAAGTTCTCTAAATGCGAGTTTTGGATCAAAGAAGTTCAATTCCTTGGGCACGTTGTTAGTGAAAAAGGAATTCATGTCGACCCTTCAAAAATCGAAGCTGTGAAGAATTGGACCGCGCCTAAATCTCCTTCTGAAATCCGTTCTTTCTTAGGATTGGCGGGTTATTACCGTCGATTCATCTCGAATTTTTCAAAGATCGCCGTTCCTCTCACTTCGTTGACTCAAAAGGAGAAACCTTTTGCTTGGGGTCCTGAGCAAGAGGAATCTTTTCAAACTCTCAAGGACTTGCTTTGCAACGCTCCTATACTCGCTCTCCCTGATGGGAATGATGATTTCGTGGTGTATTGTGATGCATCAAATCGTGGTCTTGGTTGTGTGCTCATGCAACGAGACAAAGTCATCGCTTACGCCTCTCGCCAACTCAAAATACATGAGAAAAATTATACTACCCACGACCTCGAGCTTGGCGCAGTTGTTTTTGC
Source organism: Helianthus annuus (assembly GCF_002127325.2). Taxonomy (NCBI): domain Eukaryota; kingdom Viridiplantae; phylum Streptophyta; class Magnoliopsida; order Asterales; family Asteraceae; genus Helianthus; species Helianthus annuus. Next base: position 161,718,372 of record NC_035434.2, on the reverse strand, counting down.
GTTAAAGATTTGGCGACACTACCTATATGGTACTAAGTGTGTGGTTTTCACTGACCATAAGAGCCTGCAACACATCTTTGACCAAAAAGAACTCAATATGCGACAGCGACGTTGGGTGGAATTACTTAATGACTATGATTGCGAGATTCGCTATCATCCTGGTAAGGCGAATGTCGTGGCCGATGCACTTAGTCGTAAAGCTCACGTAGATGTCATTCGTTGTTTTCATATCTCGAGCGATCTTCACAATCGTATTCGTGAAGTGCAATACTCGTCTATCAATGAAGGTTCCATGGCTGTAGAAATACGTGGAGCTTCTGAAAGTCAACTCGTTTCGAAACCTGATGGTCTTCTCTATTGTTGTGATCGCGTCTGGATCCCAGATCGCGACAATCTTCGTGACCTTATCATGAACGAAGCACACAAATCTAGGTACTCAATCCATCCTGGCGCCGACAAGATGTACCATAATCTACGTACATCCTATTGGTGGCCTGGTATGAAGAGAGACATTGCTGTGTACGTTTCCAAGTGTCTTACCTGTTCGAAAGTCAAAGCCAAGCATCAACGACCTTCTGGCCTACTCGAACAACCTGAGATCCCTGTTTGGAAATGGGATAGCATTGCGATGGACTTCATAACTAAACTTCCTCGTACACCTGCTGGTTACGATAGTATTTGGGTGGTCATTGATCGTTTGACCAAGTCCGCACAATTCATTCCCATTCGTGAGGATTTCAAGGTTGAACGACTTGCTCGTATCTATACCAATGAAGTCATACGCCATCATGGTGTTCCTCTCGACATCATTTCTAATCGTGATGGTCGATTCACTTCGCGTCTCTGGCAAACTTTTCAGTCCGCTATGGGTACTCATTTAAATCTCAGTACGGCCTTCCATCCTCAAACGGATGGACAGACTGAACGTACTATCCAAACCCTAGAGGACATGCTCCGTTCTTGTGTCATCGACTTTGGTGGTAGTTGGGATGTGCATTTACCTTTGATCGAGTTCTCGTATAACAATAGCTACCACTCTAGTATTCAAATGGCTCCTTTCGAGGCATTGTATGGTCGCAAATGCCGATCTCCTTTAAGCTGGCACGAGATTGGTGATAAGCATTTTTCTGGCCCTGAGATCATACAAGAGGCAACGGATAAGATTCTCCAAATCTGTGACAATCTGCTCAAGGCTCGAAATCGTCAAAAGAGCTATGCTGACAAGGGACGAAAACCAATGGAGTTCAACGTTGGGGACCATGTCCTACTCAAAGTATCTCCTTGGAAAGGAGTGGTTCGTTTTGGTAAAAAGGGAAAACTTGCCCCTCGTTATGTCGGTCCTTTCAAGATACTCGAAAGGATTGGTAAGGTGGCTTATCGACTCGACTTACCCCAAGAGCTCAGCAACGTTCATCCAACGTTCCACGTCTCGAACCTAAAGAGATGTCTTGCTAATGAAGGACTTCAAGTTCCTCTCGAAGATCTTTAAATCAACGATACTATGCATTTTGTGGAAAAACCAGTGGAAATCGTTGAGCAAGAAGTCAAGCTATTAAGGCGCAGCAAGATTCCTATCGTCAAAGTTAGATGGGAAGGAAAACGTGGCGCTGAATTTACATGGGAACTCAAAAAGGATATGAAGTCAAAGTATCCTCATCTTTTCCCTACGTCTTCCTAAATTTCGGGACGAAATTTCCTAAAGGAGGGGAGACTGTAACGCCCGGCTATTTTGTACTTTCCATTTATAGGAAGTTTGATTCGTAATTCTATTTTTGGAAACTTTGTATTCTTGTAATCGTTTCTTTCCTTGTAATCTTTATCAAATCGAGACTTGGATCATTAATGAAGCTTATATTTTGTTACATCTATGTTAAACGCATTCTATGTATACTCGTATGTTCGATTTGGTGAATCAGTCTATGTTTAATCGTGATTCTTGGAAACTATGTGCGAAACTTGTAATTTATCTAAACTTATGCATTGAACGTCTTTTGAACGAGAACGATACTTGAATATGACTCTTTTACGCTTAAATATACTTTGGTTATGATCATCATGCTTAACTACACCTTATACTATGCTTTTATATCAAACAAGTCCCTAAACTCTCAAGTTTGCACCAAAAGGGATTAAAAACAAACTTCAGGGACTAAAGTGTCACAAAACGAAAGATGGGAGACCATACCCGCCGCGTAACGCCTAGGTCCCTCGCGTCACGCGAGGCCCTTGTTTCGGCAGATTGTGTTTTCTTCCAGCTTTGTGCACGAAATCCCATTAACCTAAACCACCCAATCACCTTTAATCCACCTCTAATCACCTCCAATCACCTTCTAACTCCTCCATTATAAATACCCACCTTCTCCAACCCATTTGACACTTTCACAACTCTCTAATCTTCACTAAACTACTCTCTAATCAGCTGAGAATCTGAGTTTTGGACAGATTCGTGAAGACTTACAAAAGTGAGTGTAACTTGCTCATTTCTCAACCAAATCACTTGGTTCTTCTTCCTATTGCTTTGTTATTTCCTTGGGTTTGAATCCTTGGTTTTTCCTTGGAAGAATCAGGCTTGGATTTGCCCTAAAATGGACTAAAACTTTCTGTTTTGTTTCAAACTTATGCAAACTTCATCTAACTTGTGTGAAACACATCTCAAACCAATGTCCTAATGCTTACAACCCCTCTCATGGTTGGTTAAGCTTAAAAACATGGTTGAGACATCTAAATCAGAGGTTAAAACCTCATAAACTTTCTGTTTTAATTAGGGTTTTACCCACAAGTAGTGTTCAAGTGTGAAGCTTGATGTATGTGTGATGGTTGGATTAGCTTGGGCTATCCTTCATAAGAATCCACTCATTACTTGATGTTTTACTATAGATTAGTTGTTGTTTATACCTTGATACTTGTATGTTCATGACCCTCCTTGTCGTTTATAACAACAAGTGTAGTGGTGAACAATAGAGGTGCCTAAATGGAAGCTTGTTCTTCCTACCTCATGTATGTATTCTATGACACAAAGAGGTACCTAAATGGAGACATTAATCTCCTACCTCATGCTTGAATCTTAAGACTTGTAAAACTATATAATATCTAAGTTATTCTATACGTATACATCTAAGTAACTAAGACTTGATGATGACTTAATAGTTATTTGTTAAGTGGACGTTACATCATCTATGACCATGCCCTTGTTACGACTCTAATGGATCTTAGAATCCATGAAATCATACCAACTCTTTTGAGTTTCAATAGTGTCAAGAACAAGAGTTATGTGTACAAGATGATTATTTTCACCTATGTTACTTTCTTTATATTTTAAACTCCGAATCTATAATCTTCCGTATACGCCAAACTCACACACCTACGTTTCCTTGTGTAGAAGGACAAGGTGCTCCAAACTAACTCATCTACGAACTTGCTCTCGGAACTTCAAGTCACCACTTGTAAACCGTGAGAATACTCGAACCCATTTCTACTTTTAACACTTTGGGTGCAACATGTATTCTATATTAAACGCACACGACACTTGAAACTTATTTGAAACTTACTCTATCCATTTAAACATGAAACATGAAACTTGTGAATCTTGAGACTTTTTGTGCAATGTGAACGTTTAATTCTTGTGTGTAGTTCCGCCTTAACAATAGTAGCGCTATAGGAGTAATGCACCTCCCCGTTAGTCTTTGGGGTACTGTTAGGAGGAGACATATATACCTCCCGTTAAACTTTGGGTTAGGTACTTTAAACGCATTGGGAAACTTGGGCTATCACTTGGACTACGTAAACTAGCACGTTGAAACTATTTTGTTATGTTCATGTTGGATATGAGTTTTTATTCTACTATGCTATGTAAACAAACTTGTATACTCGCTCTTTGCTTTTGCATTGAAACTCTATTTTAATACATGTTGCAGGTTGATTTTTGAAGTATGGATGATTCATGAAACAAGTTTAGGGTGGACTAGATACACACCTAGATTAATCTATCATTTTGTTTGTTATGTTATGTTATGTTACGAAACAAAGTTGTTATTTCCTTTTGAATTATGTATGACATTTAGTTTTGAAATGAAATTTGAATTTAAATTAATTATTGTCACATAGTGTTATGACGTTTTGAGCAATCTACACACTTCGTCTCATCCCGATGTTTCCGCCATCGGTTGGGGTGTGACAATATGCTAGGAATATGCTAAGGAATATGCTAAGGAATATGCTAAGGAATATGCTAAGGAATATGCTAAGGAATATGCTAAGGAATATGCTAGGAATATGCTAGGAATATGCTAGGAATATGCTTGGAACGATCCCAACGTTGTGATGGGTAAGTTTCTTCTGGACGACTTCTTTGTTACTGTTTTGTTCGATTCGGGTGCCGATACTAGTTATGTGTCCGTAAAAGTTAGCCAAATGCTTAAGCGCACTCCAACACTTCTGAACACCAAACACACGGTAGAACTAGCTAACGGTAAAAGTCTAGAAGCCACACACGTAGTTAAAGGTTGTAACCTCGTCTTAGCTGGTCAGACTTTCTCTATCGATCTTATTCCTATCACACTGGGTAGTTTCGACGTCGTTATTGGGATGGATTGGCTATCTCATCATCGAGCGGAGATTGTTTGTAAGGAGAAAATCGTCCGCATTCCTCGTTCTGGTGAAAAACCTCTCGTGATTCGTGGCGACAAGAGTGGTGCTGTCGAAGGCATCATCTCTTTCCTTAAGGCCCAGAAGTGTTTGCGAAAGGGCCACACTGCCATTTTAGCACTCGTTACTGACACATCAACGGAAGAGAAGAGAATTGAAGACATTCCTATTGTATGCAACGTTCCTGAGGTATTTCCTGAGGAATTGCCTGGACTTCTGCCTCATCGTCAGGTCGAGTTTCAAATCGAGCTAGCTCCTAGAGCAGCGCCCATAGCTCGAGCACCATATCGTCTAGCTCCATCAGAACTCGAAGAACTGTCTACGCAACTACAAGAGCTCTTGGAAAAGGGTTTTATACGTCCTAGCTCTTCGCGCTGGGGAGCTCCAGTCTTGTTCGTAAAGAAGAAAGATGGTACTTTCAGGAGGTGTATTGACTATCGCGAGCTTAACAAGGTGACCGTGAAGAATCGTTATCCTCTTCCACGCAATGATGACTTATTCGATCAATTGCAAGGGTCGAGTTTCTATTCTAAGATTGACCTAAGGTCAGGCTACAATCAGCTGAGAGTCCGAGAGGAGGACGTCTCCAAAACAGCATTCAGAACTCGTTCTGGTTATGCCTTTCGGATTGACGAATGCACCAGCGGTCTTCATGGATCTCATGAACCGAGTGTGCCAGCCTTACCTAGATAAGTTCGTTATTGTGTTCATCGACGACATCCTGATCTATTCTAAGAGTCAGGAGGAACACGAGCAACACCTGAGACTTATTCTGGAACTACTTCGTAAAGAGCAGCTGTATGCCAAGTTTTCGAAATGTGACTTCTGGCTTCGCGAAGTCCATTTTCTGGGCCATGTGGTAAACAAGGATGGGATTCATGTTGATCCATCCAAGGTTGACTCGATCAAGAACTGGCCTGCACCCCGCACACCAACAGAGATCCGCCAATTCTTAGGTCTGGCTGGATATTACAGAAGGTTTATCAAAGATTTCTCCAAGATTGCGCAACCTCTCACTTCACTGACTCAGAAGGGTGTCACCTATCCTTGGGGTGATGCACAGGAGTCCGCATTTCAGCACTTGAAGGATAGACTTTGTAGCGCGCCTATCCTCTCATTGCCTGAAGGCACAGACGATTTTGTGGTTTACTGCGATGCTTCCATCCAAGGCCTTGGTTGTGTGTTGATGCAACGTGACAAGGTCATTGCCTACGCATCACGCCAACTTAAAGTTCACGAAAGGAACTACACTACTCACGATCTGGAATTGGGAGCAGTTGTTTTCGCGCTTAAGATATGGAGACATTACCTGTACGATACCAAGTGCACCATTTACACCGATCACAGGAGTCTCGAGCATATCTTCAAGCAAAAGGAGTTAAACATGCGTCAACGTCGATGGGTCGAACTCTTGAATGACTACGAATGCACGATCAAGTATCATCCGGGCAAGGCCAATGTTGTGGCTGACGCCCTCAGTCGAAAGGATACTATACCTAGGCGTGTACGTGCGTTACAGCTTACCATCCAATCTAACCTTCCCGCTCAGATTCACGATGCTCAAGTTGAAGCATTGAAGGCAGAGAACATCAGGGCTGAGTCCTTACGAGGATCGAGGCAACGACTGGAACAAAAAGAAAACGGCGCCTACCATGTTAACGGACGCATATGGGTTCCACTGTATGGAGACCTACGCGAGCTGGTGATGGATGAAGCGCATAAGTCTCGTTACTCAGTACATCCTGGTTCGGACAAGATGTACCATGATCTCAAGACTACATACTGGTGGCCTGGTATGAAAGCCAGCATAGCAACCTACGTCGGTAAATGCTTGACTTGTGCCAGGGTCAAGGTCGAATACCAGAAACCATCAGGCCCATTACAACAACCAGAGATACCTAAATGGAAATGGGAGCAAATTTCCATGGATTTCGTTACTGGTCTGCCCAGATCTCAACGCGGAAATGATACCATTTGGGTATCGTGGATCGACTGACCAAATCTGCACATTTTCTGCCTATCAAAGAAACGGATAAGTTTTCTACTCTAGCAGACATCTACCTAAAAGAAGTGGTATCAAGGCACGGAGTGCCAACCTCCATCATTTCTGATCGTGACGCGCGTTTCACCTCTGAACTGTGGCAAGCTATGCATAGGTCTTTTGGCTCACGTTTAGATATGAGCACCGCTTATCATCCACAGACGGATGGGCAATCTGAACGCACCATCCAAACCCTCGAAGACATGCTTAGGGCATGCGTAATCGACTTCGGCAATGGCTGGGAAAAACACCTCCCGCTAGTGGAGTTTTCATATAACAACAGTTACCACACCAGCATCCAGGCCGCTCCGTTCGAGGCATTGTATGGACGCAAGTGCCGATCACCTCTCTGTTGGGCAGAAGTTGGTGACAGCCAAATCACTGGTCCAGAACTCGTAGTAGATACAACCGAGAAGATTGCTCAGATACGACAACGCATGGCGGCAGCCCGTGACCGTCAGAAGAGCTACGCCGATAAGCGAAGAAAGCCACTCGAGTTCCAGGTTGGGGATCGAGTGCTGCTCATAGTCTCACCTTGGAAAGGTGTAGTTCGCTTTGGCAAACGAGGCAAACTCAACCCGCGTTATGTCGGACCGTTCGAGATCGTTGAGAGAATTGGCAAAGTCGCTTACAGGCTGAATCTACCTGAAGAACTCAGCGGAGTTCACAATGTTTTCCATGTGTCAAATCTGAAGAAGTGTCTGTCAGATGAGACCCTCATAGTTCCTCTCAAGGAGCTCACTATCGACGACCAGCTGCGATTCGTCGAGGAACCAGTAGAAATTACGGATCAAGACGTTAAGATTCTCAAGCACACTAGAATACCTCTCGTCCGAGTTCGTTGGAATTCCCGTCGTGGCCCAGAGTATACCTGGGAACGAGAAGACCAAATGAAACTCAAGTATCCCCAGCGGTTTAAGAAAAATGCAACCACTACTGAGACTGAGCTACCGCAGAATTTTGGGACGAAATTCCAAATCAACGGGGGGATGATGTGACACCCCAGGAAAATCAGGAAAACAACGCAACTTAACTAGCTTCCTCAGTAACCACGCACTAAATTTCGAGACGAAATTCTCTTAACAGGGGGAGAATGTGACAACCCTCAAAATCACATGTATTCCGTACAAATTATTAATGATAATTAAAGTGTCTGACGACTGTATGGAATTACTTAACTGCTTTCTGATATCTGTGTTATGCTCACACGTATTTGTTAATATGCTAAGGAATATGCTAAGGAATATCCTAAGGAATATGCTAGGAATATGCTAGGAATATGCTAAGGAATATTCTAAGGAATATGCTAAGGAATATGCTAAGGAATATGCTAAGGAATATCCTAAGGAATATGCTAGGAATATGCTAGGAATATGCTAGGAATATGCTAGCAATATGCTAGGAATATGCTTGGAATATGCTAGGAATATGCTATATGGAAGATCTTATAAATACCACCATTCCACCAAAACTCTCTTTCTCTCCTCTCCTCCCTAGCTCACGGCCGAGACCCCCCTTGAACACACCACCATTTTCGGCTCTTGATCTCCTCATTCCAAAGTTATACAAGTGTTACGGGTCACGCATAAGGAGTCTTGGAGCTAACGGAAGGCGAAGGACCTCTCTATCTTGCTTTTATCCACCTCTTTTTCGCATAGTTTCTTCCCTAGCCTTGTGCTAGTTGTAAGTGCTTCTAATCAACTTCTTGTTCATGTTTGATGTGGTTAATAAGAGATTAGTCGGTTAAAAATTGTGAACATACAAGATCAAAATCTAAAAGTCTACTAAAATGATGAACAAGGTGGTTAATGGATGAATATTAGTGTAAAGCATGTAGATCTTGTGTGATTATGATTATTGGTTGATTATCTGATGTGTTGCTGGATAATATTAATGTTTGATGTTGTTGTGAATACTAAACTTGTTAACGGTAACGATCGAACACGATTTAGAAGGTTAAACACTAAAAATCAGAATCTGTCCAAGTTTTACAGCCAACTTCAGTTGGCTGTAAACAGGTCATAAACCTAACGAAAAACTGATATTTTGACTCTAAAATGTGATATTAGGAAATACGGTTCTAATGGCACCGGAATCGTAATTTTTGGACTCCGTTTACTATTTTTAAAGTATTAATTTGTAACAGTAACTTAAGCTGGATTTTGACAGCAATAAATGGGTGTCGTACTTTCAGTCATAACCTGAGTTTTGTGATGAATCGGACCATGAAATTTGTACAGTAGATGACAACCGATGCATGTGTAATTACCCCACTGGAATTTCGTAAATCGGACACTCGATGAATTTTTAATAAATTGTTCCGTGGACTGTGGTCAGAAATTCATAAATCTGAGTTCAGTCCGGTATATGATTTTTTATAAAATATTGGTAGTGAACCGGACCCCGATATTTTTACACAATAAAACATGGAACGTTTAAGACATCTTGTAAAAATTTGGGAATTTTTGGAATAATTTAACTATTTTATTAAAACGTCCGAAAACAGCCGGTTTTGAATATTAATGCTGAATTGATACAAGTTGTGACTTGCGTGTCTAAATGTCGAGTATGCTATCCGTGAATGATCTAACATGGTATATATGTTATGTGCATTATCGTATGTTTGATTTTGAGTGGGGAATAGATGGGAAACTTAGAGGGGCATAAACCGTTAAAACAATGCATGTTGTGTGATAGATACGTGTAGGAACTTTGTGTTCTATTTGAAAGCCACTAAATGACTAACTGGTAAATTATATTAGGACGTGATTGACCGACGTTGACTGTTAGCTATATTGAGAATCTAACCGAGCAAACCAAGGTGAGTTCGCACACTTTCTAAGGCATGGGATTCCCGGTGGTTTGGGAATGGGTTAAAGAACTTAAAAATTGAATCTACATATCCTCCTTGGGTAGGATATGTACGGCCATCCTCCTTGGGTAGGATGCCAATATTATTCCTGCGTATTCTCCTTGGGTAGAACTACGTACGTTCGTCCTCCTTGGGTAGGACAACAACTTTAAAACTTACTAGACAAAACTCTATCATAAGTCCCTCATTTTTATATCGACTTAATCGCCGAGGCCAATGGCGAGCGGGTCATTAGTTAATAGCGCTATTAGGTTTAACAAACCTCACACCGTGCCAGTCGGACGGGCGTGTACTAATGGACTATGGCAAACCGTCAGTGATGATAGACACTGATGTAGGGCACAACTTATTTGCGTAGTAGTCGATATGGTACAGTCTAGTGGTTCACATGGGGAAGCCCCCACTAATCATGGAAATGGTTTGGGTAATAAAGAATGAACTGGTTAATCTTACTTTCAACTACGGGGTAACCCCCACGGCAATTACGCCAACGAAAGACAAACCACGTTTTCGGAAAACAACTTAAAACTAAACAACCAAACGTGAACTCACTCAACTTTGTTGTTGACTCGTTGTTACATGCCTTACAGGTCGTTAAATGCTTGGAGCTTGAATATGGAGGTGGTCGTTGTGGGATGCGAACTGATATGTCCCGTATTTAATAAATAAACTTTATGAACTTATTAAACCTACGTTTTGGACTTTAAACTTATGAACCGTGGACTATGAACTTATATTCTGGTATCACGTATTATGCTTCCGCTGTTTAAATTTAAAACTTTGTTAACTGGCTTTTGGTCACCAGTTGTATTGTGGTTGGTTTTATTTACTTAAATACATTGTTCAATATGATTGGTGGCTCGATCCTGGTCACGTCACGCCTCCAAGCGGTGGTACTCCGCATGGTGGATTTTGGGGGTGTGACAGATTGGTATCAGAGCCATTAGTTATAGTGAACTTGGTTTTAAAATGGGAAAAGATTTTTGATAAAACCAGACTATAACCTGTACAGTATTTAACGATCCACAACGACGCTTCGCTCCACGTGCAAGACTCGACACCATAAGTGGTATGATTTATGTTATATTGTCGGTTAGATAGCTCACACTGTGCATTAGTTAACGTGATAACTTCTACTTGAACCTTGTGTGCTTACTCTCTACTGTCGTCCCACACTTACGCACTTTCACGACACTTTTCTCACTTACGTTGCTTCGTGATGAAGATCATGAGCGGACGCGGAGGACGTATCAACCTCACTCAAGCCCAGTTGACGGCTCTGATCAACGAACGAGTTGCTGAGGCACTCGCAGCTGTTCCTGCAGGAGGTATAACCTGCTACTCCGACCTATCTTAGAACGTTTAGATCCCACCTTCGCAAATCAACCCTCGTGCCTAACCTTGTCATTTATTCTCGCACCATAGGTCAACATGCTCAGCCTCCTGTGTGTACGTTCAAAACCTTCATGGATTGCCGACCAAGCACTTTCAGCGGCACAGAAGGTGCTGTAGGCCTTCTTCACTGGTTCGAGAAGCTCGAGTCTGTTTTCGAGATGTGTGATTGCCCGGAAGATCGTAAGGTGAAGTATGCTACTGGAACACTCGAAGGAGCTGCGTTAACCTGGTGGAAAGCATAGGTCCAATTGCTTGGGTTGGCGGTTGCTAATGCCACCCCATGGAACGGCTTCAAGGAACTGATTAGAGAAGAGTATTGCAGTCGTGACGACATCCACAAGCTAGAGGTGGAATTTTTCAACCTGAAGATGACGGGGTCTGAGATTGAGGCGTATACTAAGAGGTCAAACGAACTGGCCATCCTGTGTCCTACTATGGTGGACCCTCCCTACAAACGCATTGAGCTGTACCTTAAGGGCTTGGTGCCGGAAATTCAAAGCCACGTAACCTCAGCTAACCTTGGCACTATACATCAAATCGTCAAGTTGGCTCATCGTCTCACTGATCAGGCGGTTGAGCAGAACAAGCTGCCCAAACGTATTAGCGCCACTACTTCTGATGCTCCCAACGACAATAAGCGCAAGTGGGATGGAAATTTGGGCAAGGGTTCTACTTCAGCTCAATCTCAGCAGCGAAAGACAGATGAGTACAAGAGCCCCAGTCAGCAGTCATCTGGAAATCAAGGTCAGGGTGGGTACAAGGGAAATCACCCTAAGTGCAATCGATGTAATCTGCACCACAGCGGCCAGTGCAACAAGGGTCGTTGTCAGAGGTGTCACAAGCTGGGTCATGAAGCAAAGGATTGCAGGAGCCCACGTCCTGTGAATCAGAATCGCCAACAACAGCAACAAGCTCCGCAGAACCACCAACAGCAGCATCAGCAGGGCAATAAAGGATGCTTTCAGTGTGGCGCTGAGGGCCACTTTAAGAGGAACTGCCCCCAGCTGAACCAAAACCAGAACAATACCCAAAGAAACGGGAACCACAATGGAAACAACAACGGAGGCAACAATGGAGGTAACAATAATGGAAATGGCGCCCAAGGTCGTGTGTTCGTGATTGGTCAGGGAGAAGCAAGGAACGATCCCAACGTTGTGATGGGTAAGTTTCTTCTGGACGACTTCTTTGTTACTGTTTTGTTCGATTCGGGTGCCGATACTAGTTATGTGTCCGTAAAAGTTAGCCAAATGCTTAAGCGCACTCCAACACTTCTGAACACCAAACACACGGTATAACTAGCTAACGGTAAAAGTCTAGAAGCCACACACGTAGTTAAAGGTTGTAACCTCGTCTTAGCTGGTCAGACTTTCTCTATCGATCTTATTCCTATCACACTGGGTAGTTTCGACGTCGTTATTGGGATGGATTGGCTATCTCATCATCGAGCGGAGATTGTTTGTAAGGAGAAAATCGTCCGCATTCCTCGTTCTGGTGAAAAACCTCTCGTGATTCGTGGCGACAAGAGTGGTGCTGTCGAAGGCATCATCTCTTTCCTTAAGGCCCAGAAGTGTTTGCGAAAGGGCCACACTGCCATTTTAGCACTCGTTACTGACACATCAACGGAAGAGAAGAGAATTGAAGACATTCCTATTGTACGCAACGTTCCTGAGGTATTTCCTGAGGAATTGTCTGGACTTCCGCCTCATCGTCAGGTCGAGTTTCAAATCGAGCTAGCTCCTAGAGCAGCGCCCATAGCTCGAGCACCATATCGTCTAGCTCCATCAGAACTCGAAGAACTGTCTACGCAACTACAAGAGCTCTTGGAAAAGGGTTTTGTACGTCCTAGCTCTTCGCCCTGGGGAGCTCCAGTCTTGTTCGTAAAGAAGAAAGATGGTACTTTCAGGAGGTGTATTGACTATCGCGAGCTTAACAAGGTGACCGTGAAGAATCGTTATCCTCTTCCATGCATCGATGACTTATTCGATCAATTGCAAGGGTCGAGTTTCTATTCTAAGATTGACCTAAGGTCAGGCTACCATCAGCTGAGAGTCCGAGAGGAGGACGTCTCCAAAACAGCATTCAGAACTCGTTACGGCCATTATGAGTTTCTGGTTATGCCTTTCGGATTGACGAATGCACCAGCGGTCTTCATGGATCTCATGAACCGAGTGTGCAAGCCTTACCTAGATAAGTTCGTTATTGTGTTCATCGACGACATCCTGATCTATTCTAAGAGTCAGGAGGAACACGAGCAATACCTGAGACTTATTCTGGAACTACTTCGTAAAGAGCAGCTGTATGCCAAGTTTTCGAAATGTGACTTCTGGCTTCGCGAAGTCCATTTTCTGGGCCATGTGGTAAACAAGGATGGGATTCATGTTGATCCATCCAAGGTTGACTCGATCAAGAACTGGCCTGCACCCCGCACACCAACAGAGATCCGCCAATTCTTAGGTCTGGCAGGATATTACAGAAGGTTTATCAAAGATTTCTCCAAGATTGCGCAACCTCTCACTTCACTGACTCAGAAGGGTGTCACCTATCGTTGGGGTGATGCACAGGAGTCCGCATTTCAGCACTTGAAGGATAGACTTTGTAGCGCGCCTATCCTCTCATTGCCTGAAGGCACAGACGATTTTGTGTTTTACTGCGATGCTTCCATCCAAGGCCTTGGTTGTGTGTTGATGCAACGTGACAAGGTCATTGCCTACGCATCACGCCAACTTAAAGTTCACGAAAGGAACTACACTACTCACGATCTGGAATTGGGAGCAGTTGTTTCGCGCTTAAGATATGGAGACATTACCTGTACGGTACCAAGTGCACCATTTACACCGATCACAGGAGTCTCGAGCATATCTTCAAGCAAAAGGAGTTAAGCATGCGTCAACGTCGATGGGTCGAACTCCTGAATGACTACGAATGCGTGATCAAGTATCATCCGGGCAAGGCCAATGTTGTGGCTGACGCCCTCAGTCGAAAGGATACTATACCTAGGCGTGTACGTGCGTTACAGCTTACCATCCAATCTAACCTTCCCGCTCAGATTCACGATGCTCAAGTTGAAGCATTGAAGGCAGAGAACATCAGGGCTGAGTCCTTACGAGGATCGAGGCAACGACTGGAACAAAAAGAAAACGACGCCTACCATGTTAACGGACGCATATGGGTTCCACTGTATGGAGACCTACGCGAGCTGGTGATGGATGAAGCGCATAAGTCTCGTTACTCAGTACATCCTGGTTCGGACAAGATGTATCATGATCTCAAGACTACATACTGGTGGCCTGGTATGAAAGCCAGCATAGCAACCTACGTCGGTAATGCTTGACTTGTGCCAGGGTCAAGGTCGAATACCAGAAACCATCAGGCCCATTACAACAACCAGAGATACCTAAATGGAAATGGGAGCAAATTTCCATGGATTTCGTTACTGGTCTGCCCAGATCTCAACGCAGAAATGATACCATTTGGGTGATCGTGGATCGACTGACCAAATCTGCACATTTTCTGCCTATCAAAGAAACGGATAAGTTTTCTACTCTAGCAGACATCTACCTAAAAGAAGTGGTATCAAGGCACGGAGTGCCAACCTCCATCATTTCTGATCGTGACGCGCGTTTCACCTCTGAACTGTGGCAAGCTATGCATAGGTCTTTTGGCTCACGTTTAGATATGAGCACCACTTATCATCCACAGACGGATGGGCAATCTGAACGCACCATCCAAACCCTCGAAGACATGCTTAGGGCATGCGTAATCGACTTCGGCAATGGCTGGGAAAAACACCTCCCGCTAGTGGAGTTTTCATATAACAACAGTTACCACACCAGCATCCAGGCCACTCCGTTCGAGGCATTGTATGGACGCAAGTGCCGATCACCTCTCTATTGGGCAGAAGTTGGTGACAGTCAAATCACTGGTCCAGAACTCGTAGTAGATACAACCGAGAAGATTGCTCAGATACGACAACGCATGGCGGCAGCCCGTGACCGTCATAAGAGCTACGCCGATAAGCGAAGAAAGCCACTCGAGTTCCAGGTTAGGGATCGAGTGCTGCTCAAAGTCTCACCTTGGAAAGGTGTAGTTCGCTTTGGCAAACGAGGCAAACTCAACCCGCGTTATGTCGGACTGTTCGAGATCATTGAGAGAATTGGCAAAGTCGCTTACAGGCTGAATCTACCTGAAGAACTCAGCGGAGTTCACAGTGTTTTCCATGTGTCAAATCTGAAGAAGTGTCTGTCAGATGAGACCCTCATAGTTCCTCTCAAGGAGCTCACTATCGACGACCAGCTGCGATTCGTTGAGGAACCAGTAGAAATTATAGATCAAGACGTTAAGATTCTCAAGCACACTAGAATACCTCTCGTCCGAGTTCGTTGGAATTCCCGTCGTGGCCCAGAGTATACCTGGGAACGAGAAGACCAAATGAAACTCAAGTATCCCCAGCTATTTAAGAAAAATGCAACCACTACTGAGACTGAGCTACCGCAGAATTTCGGGACGAAATTCCAAATCAACGGGGGGATGATGTGACACCCCAGGAAAATCAGGAAAACAACGCAACTTAACTAGCTTCCTCAGTAACCACGCACTAAATTTCGGGACGAAATTCTCTTAACAGGGGGAGAATGTGACAACCCTCAAAATCCCATGTATTCCGTACAAATTATTAATGATAATTAAAGTGTCTGACGACTGTATGGAATTACTTAACTGCTTTCTGATATCTGTGTTATGCTCACACGTATTTGTTAATATGCTAAGGAATATGCTAAGGAATATCCTAAGGAATATGCTAGGAATATGCTAGGAATATGCTAAGGAATATGCTAAGGAATATGCTAAGGAATATGCTAAGGAATATGCTAGGAATATGCTAGGAATATGCTATGAATATGCTAGGAATATGCTTGGAATATGCTAGGAATGTGCTATATGGAAGATCTTATAAATACCACCATTCCACCAAAACTCTCTTTCTCTCCTCTCCTCCCTAGCTCACGGCCGAGACCCCCCTTGAACACACCACCATTTTCGGCTCTTGATCTCCTCATTCCAAAGTTATACAAGTGTTACGGGTCACGCATAAGGAGTCTTGGAGCTAACGGAAGGCGAAGGACCTCTCTATCTTGCTTTTATCCACCTCTTTTTCGCATAGTTTCTTCCCTAGCCTTGTGCTAGTTGTAAGTGCTTCTAATCAACTTCTTGTTCATGTTTGATGTGGTTAATAAGAGATTAGTCGGTTAAAAATTGTGAACATACAAGATCAAAATCTAAAAGTCTACTAAAATGATGAACAAGGTGGTTAATGGATGAATATTAGTGTAAAGCATGTAGATCTTGTGTGATTATGATTATTGGTTGATTATCTGATGTGTTGCTGGATAATATTAATGTTTGATGTTGTTGTGAATACTAAACTTGTTAACGGTAACGATCGAACACGATTTAGAAGGTTAAACACTAAAAATCAGAATCTCACCAAGTTTTACAGCCAACTTCAGTTGGCTGTAAACAGGTCATAAACCTAACGAAAAACTGATATTTTGACACTAAAATGTGATATTAGGAAATACGGTTCTAATGGCACCGGAATCGTAATTTTTGGACTCCGTTTACTATTTTTAAAGTATTAATTTGTAACAGCAACTTAAGCTGGATTTTGACAGCAATAAATGGGTGTCGTACTTTCAGTCATAACCTGAGTTTTGTGATGAATCGGACCATGAAATTTGTACAGTAGATGACAACCGATGCATGTGTAATTACCCCACTGGAATTTCGTAAATCAGACACTCGATGAATTTTTAATAAATTGTTCCGTGGACTGTGGTCAGAAATTCATAAATCTGAGTTCAGTCCGGAATATGATTTTTTTATAAAATATTGGTAGTGAACCGGACCCCGATATTTTTACACAGTAAAATATGGAACGTTTAAGACCTCTTGTAAAAATTTGGGATTTTTTGGAATAACTTAACTATTTTATTAAAACGTCCGAAAACAGCCGGTTTTGAATATTAATGCTGAATTGATACAAGTTGTGACTTGCGTGTCTAAATGTCGAGTATGCTATCCGTGAATGATCTAACATGGTATATATGTTATGTGCATTATCGTATGTTTGATTTTGAGTGGGGAATGGATGGGAAACTTAGAGGGGCATAAACCGTTAAAACAATGCATGTTGTGTGATAGATACGTGTAGGAACTTTGTGTTCTATTTGAAAGCCACTAAATGACTAACTGGTAAATTATATTAGGACGTGATTGACCGACCTTGACTGTTAGCTATATTGAGAATCTAACCGAGCAAACCAAGGTGAGTTCACACACTTTCTAAGACATGGGATTCCCGGTGGTTTGGGAGTGGGTTAAAGAACTTAAAAATTGAATCTACATATCCTCCTTGGGTAGGATATGTACGGCCATCCTCCTTGGGTAGGATGCCAATATTATTCCTGCGTATTCTCCTTGGGTAGAACTACGTACGTTCGTCCTCCTTGGGTAGGACAACAACTTTAAAACTTACTAGACAAAACTCTATCATAAGTCCCTCATTTTTATATCGACTTAATCGTCGAGGCCAATGGCGAGTGGGTCATTAGTTAATAGCGCTATTAGGTTTAACAAACCTCACACCGTGCCAGTCGGACGGGCGTGTACTAATGGACTATGGCAAACCGTCAGTGATGATAGACACTGATGTAGGGCACAACTTATTTGCGTAGTAGTCGATATGGTACAGTCTAGTGGTTCACATGGGGAAGCCCCCACTAATCATGGAAATGGTTTGGGTAATAAAGAATGAACTGGTTAATCTTACTTTCAACTACGGGGTAACCCCCACGGCAATTACGCCAACGAAAGACAAACCACGTTTTGGGAAAACAACTTAAAACTACACAACCAAACGTGAACTCGTTGTTACATGCCTTACAGGTCGTTAAATGCTTGGAGCTTGAATATGGAGGTGGTCGTTGTGGGATGCGAACTGATATGTCCCGTATTTAATAAATAAACTTTATGAACTTATTAAACCTACGTTTTGGACTTTAAACTTATGAACCATGGACTATGAACTTATATTCTGGTATCACGTATTATGCTTCCGCTGTTTAAATTTAAAACTTGGTTAACTGGCTTTTGGTCACCAATTGTATTGTGGTTGGTTTTATTTACTTAAATACATTGTTCAATATGATTGGTGGCTCGATCCTGGTCACGTCACGCCTCCAAGCGGTGGTACTCCGCATGGTGGATTTTGGGGGTGTGACAGACGGGGACCTACATAAACTTCCGAAAAACATTGATGTTATTTTTACATCATCTGATGATAATGTTCAGACATAGATTGTTAAGAGCACAGCTGAAAGTGTTTTGATGTCTGATTTAGCTGAAGATGATGGATGTTTTCTGGACAAATACATTCCGAAACAAAAGTCCAATAACAACTCAAATGATGAACCTACTCTTGTCATGTACAAGATGTCAGGATCTAATAAGTTGTTTTCAGATTCAGAGTTTCCAATTGAGAATGTAAATGTGAAAAAGTTAACAAATGTTTTCAAGTTGGTCGAAGTTGAGTTGTCAGAAGTGAACGAGCTGAGTCAAACAAAAAGAGAAATGAATTTTGTGAAAGATAAATCATACTACAAGAAACCTGTTAATACACCACGTTTTTATAATAACAATCGAAACAACTGGTCGGGAGGTTATCAGGGTGGTACAAATTATCACAAGATAAATGTTCAAAACAAGAGCTTTGTTGAGAAGAAGCTGTTTGTAAACAGTTTGAGTTCACTTGCTGATGAAGAGAAAGAAATTTTTTCAAAATCAAACGAAGAGTTCTTTGAGAAGAAAGCTTCACAGTCTCAGTCTGAAGGCACCAGTCCAATTGTTGATACTCGAACATGCTTAAGATGTAATCAAGTTGGTCACATTGCACGACAGTGTACCAACGTGAAGCCTAAGACTGAAACTATGAAGATTCAACAGAAGAAAGTTGATGTGAACGGTAAAGTACAAATGGTTGTTGAGAAAAAGAGTGTGAAAAATGAACCCGTAAAGAACGTGGTAACTAAAAACGAAAAGTTTTATAAACGGGTTGCATTATCTCAACAAGTTTGGAAACCTGACACTGAGAAAAAGATTTCACCTTCTGAGGATTCAATTCAAATTGATTATGATGAAAATTTTCCACCTCTTAAGGCTGAAAACTTCAAAATACAAATTGCGAGAGTCAAGGTTACACTCAAGGCTGATGAGGCTTGGGTGGACACGATGTTTGACTAAGTAGTTTGAATTGCCGGAGCTTCCTGAATCGCGAAGCATGAATCGACATCTTTATTAAAAGTTTAAGTACAAATTTGCTATGTGCAGGATCTTCCAAAACTTGTATCCAGATGGATCATGGATAGTGGAGCTTTAAGACATATGACAGGGAAGACTGCGTTGCTGTATGATGTGAGAAATATCAATGGTGGTTACGTAGGATTTGCGGGTAATCAAGGAGGACGGATTGTTGGTGAAGGAACGTTATCCAATGGGATTGTGATGTTTGAAAGAGTTAATTACATTGCTGAGCTGGAGAATAATCTGCTGAGTATCTCCCAGATTTGTGACAGGATGTATACCACTCACTTCACTGATAAAGAATGTTTGATCTTGAAACTAGGATTTGTAATCCCTGAGGAATGGATTATCATGAGGGCAGCGAGAGTTAATGATCTGTACGTGTTGGATATGAGCGTAGCTACTACAACCACGGGTCAGGCTCATTGTTTTGTGTCCAGAGCAACTGATAAAGAATCGATATTGTGGCACCGCAAGATGGGGCATATTCACCTAAGGAAGATGAATCACTTGGTGAACAATGATTTGGTTACAGGAGTTCATGTCAAAGGTTTTCATCTGGAAGGGGAGCGTATTAGCTGTGTCAAAGGCAAGTAGAAGAAAAAGTCACACCCTACAAAGCAAGTCAATTCAGTTTCAAGACCTCTAGAAAGACTTCACATGGATTTATTCGGTCCTATGAATGTCAAAAGTATTACAGGAGATTACTACTATTTGGTCATAACCGATGATTATTCCAGATTTTTGTGGGTTTCTTTCTTGAAAACGAAAGACGAAACATTTGACAGTTTGATGGCGTTGGTCAAAAGAATTGAGAATCTGTACCAAAGGCGTATCAAAAGAATTCGAAGTGATAATGGTATTGAATTCAAGAACAGCAAGCTTGAAGAATTTTGTGATAAAAGAGGTATATTGCATGAGTTTAGTGCTCCGTACACTCCGCAGCAGAATGGAGTCGCAGAACGCAAAAATCGGACACTAATCGAGACGGCTAGAACTATGCTCGCAGATTCAAAATTACCGATTAATTTTTGGGCTGAAGCTGTTTCCGCCGCATGCTATACGCTCAACAGGGTTCTCACTGTGAAGAAGTTCAACAAAACTTGCTTTGAGCTAATCAATAACCGCAAACCGAATTTGAAGTATCTAGAACCGTTCGGGTTACCCTGTACTGTTATAGAGCCTCATGGAAAGTTTGGTCCGAAGTGCATTGAGGGAATATTTTTTGGTTATGCAAATCCGATGCGACGTGTCTTCGTTCCAAGTGAGAAGCGGATTATTTAAGCTACGAATGTTGAATGTCAAGGTTATACTATGCCACCGCAGAATCTTGGAGATTCATGGCGTTATCATTATGACAAACTATGGGATTCGTTTGACATGAGAGAAGAATCAGAGGAAGATGAAGATTTCTTTGATGAGCTGGATATTTTGCGAGAATATGAGTCGCAACAAAGGTTCCCAGCTGAGTATTCTAGAAGACCTCGGGAAACTTCAAATGATGATGAAGCAGGTCCTAGCAATGCTGGTGAACATGATGATAAAGTTGCTCCTGGTAATCAGTCGGCAGTGAATGATGACCAAGAAGCTGAGAACATGCCAGTATTTGATCATGGTGATTCAGATTCTGAGGGGGAGTCTGTTGGTGCATGGAATCTCTGTTGACTACGTTTGTATCAAGTCTTAGGTCAAGATAGGTTAGATTGGAGCGTGAAAGTCAAAATAGGTTTTAACTTGTTAATTTCGCTCATATGTACATGTTAGTGGGGATTTCGCTCATTAGGTCATAGGGGATTTCACTCTTAGTGTCTTTAGATGATTTCGCTTATGAGTCACATGGTGATTTCGCTTATATGATCACCATATGAGCGAAATCAGGCTTAGTATATATACCTTAGTGTGTGATCTCATTTGTAACTTGGAGCGAAATCTGGTCATGCTTGTGGTAACGAAACTTTGTCAAAATTCATTCAGAAAGCATCAATAGATAAGGAATTAAAGAGGAAAAGTTGTTGTTACTTTGTGTACATTGATTCCGCCTTTATACGCAAAGATGAACTACCTTAACTGACTTTTCAGAGTCGGATACCGGTCCAACAAGTGGTATCAGTGCGAACAAACCAAGTTGGTGAACAAGATGCAGATCAGAATGTTACTAATCTGGAGGGCAATGTAGATGTTCCAAGCGAAGTAATGCCGCGAACTCTTTCATACCATCCAGAGGAGTTAATCATTAGAGAGTTGCAAACAGGCATTCGCACGAGACATTAAATTGACCAGGGCCTTACATGTTTTTATTCTACAGTAGCACCTTTACCGACTGAACTTTCATTAAGTTGTTTTATTTCGCAGATTGAACCGTGAACTCACAGAGGCACTTACTGAAGACTCTTGGGTCATTGCGATGCAAGAAGAGTTAAGTCAGTTTGAAAAGTTGGGAGTGTGGAAGTTAGTTGATTTGCCGGATGGTCACAGGAAAATCAATACGAAATGGGTATTTAAGTGTAAGAGAGACGATAAAGGAGTTGTTGTGCGAAACAAGGCTCGACTCGTTGTTCAGGGCTTTAGTCAAGAGGAGGGGATTGATTTTACAGATGTCTATGCTCCTGTGGCATGACTAGAAGCTATCAGAATTTTCCTGGCATTTGCATCTTGGAAGAATTTCAAAGTATATCAGCTAGATGTAAAATCGGCGTTTCTTTATGGGAAGGTCAAAGAGGAGGTTTATGTCAGACAGCCGTCGGGCTTTACCGATCCAATCCACAAAAACAAGGTCTACTTACTGGATAAAGCGCTGTATGGTTTACACAAGGCCCCGAGAGCTTTGTACGAGACGCTGTCTCAACACCTACTAGCCAACAAGTTCATTCGTGGAAAAGTGGATGCCACTCTCTTCACCAAAGTTGTCGACGGTCATCTTCTGATAGTACAGATTTATGTGGATGATATAATTTTTGGGTCAACAAATGATAGTCTGTGCAAAGACTTTGAATCAGTGATGAAGCAAAAGTTCGAAATGTCATCAATGGGGGAAATGAAATTCTTTTTGGGTCTGCAAGTTGAACAACTACCTGAGGGAATTTTCATTCACCAGACGAAGTACGTTCGTGATATTCTAGATAAATTTAGGATGTCAAGTTCTACTCCAGCTGCTACCCCCTTGCAACAAATCATGGGATTCACCCAGATCTCACCGGAGACAGGGCTGATGAGACGTTTTATCGTTCCATGATAGGTTCATTGATGTACTTAACGACTTCACGTACTGATATCATGTACCCAACATGCCTCGCAGCAAGACGTCAATCTAACCCGAGAGCTCCCCATATGATTATTGTGAAGAGGATATTACGCTACCTGAAAGGAACTCCTTCATTGGGGTTGTGGTATCCTAGGAAAGGCGATTTTACGCTCGAAGGGTATTCTGATTCGGATTTCGGATGCTACAAAGTCAATTCAAAATCAGCAACTGCAGGATGCCAGTTCTTTGGACTTAGATTGGTTACCTGGTTGTGTAAGAAACAAAAGTCTGTGGCGTTTTCTACATGTGAAGCGGAGTATGTATCTTCTAGCAGTTGCTGCTCTCAGATCTTGTGGATATAGCAACAGATGCGAGACTACGGTTTGTAGTTTCTTAACACACCTCTTTTTGTTGATAATGAGGCCGCTATAAACATAACAAAGAATCCAGTACATCACGCTAAAACTAAACACATAGAAATTCGACATCACTTTGTTGGCGATTGTTTCGAAAAAAAGTTGTTTCGAATAGAGAAAATCCACACTGACGAACAGAAAGCTGATTTACATACCAAAGCATTTGATAAAATTCGGTTTAAATATTTTTTAAAACTGAACGGTATGAAGCTTCTTTCGGTGTCATATGGAATTGTGGGCGTTGATGAGTGTACTGTTGTGGATGATGACGAAAAACAATCTGCAATGGTTTGTCAATTTTTTACCTGTTTTGGTATTTAGGGGGAGTAGATATTTGTAAATAGATATATTTTCAGAAAAATACAAAAAAAAATTTCAAAATCCAAAAACAATATAAAATCTGGAAAAAGAGCTTGTGTATATAAGGAAAATGATAGTACATCAGTTTGATAGTTACAGTATGCTAAAGATTTGTAAAGTATAAAGAATTAAACAGTCTCACTAATGATGTGTTGATAGGTTTTCGCACATTTAGTAGATTTATTCGGGATATAAACCTAAAATTTCAAACTTGCGAAATTTGTGGGGAACACTACTTGGATATATAGGTAACCCCTGAAATCTCGTTTGATAGATCTCTTATTCTAATATACTAGGTTTTTATACTCAATGATGTCTGGTGTATTATTTCGGGACTTCTGCTGAATGGACGTTCTGACCTAGTCCTTGGATAATACTTTTCTCAAATGCTTGAAACATAGCATAAGCCCTAAGCTGATTAAACAATACAATTGATAATCATTGCTGTTGTAGCTAAAAGATTCTCTAAGGGGGACGTACCGTAAAGTCGAAGATGACATCTCTCTGCGCATATGGAAGTATCAACCTGAGATCCCTCGCCCTCGCATTACCTAATTTATGTACAGATATCATTGTAGTATACTCACCTGTAAGACTGAATATTGGGATTCTAGATACGGGAGTATATTCAAGAGGTGGGACACATGAATGAGCTAAGTTCATAAGACATCTAAATTGTATCCTGAATAGATTAAACTTTGTGTGAGAATTTAAGATGGGTCAGTATATCGACAATCGAGGTGAATTGTTTACGTCTGAGTATGAATTGAAGCTTAATGGTACTGATAACTTGTTTGATAACTGATATGATTCCCTGACATGCTCGCCAAAATAAGTTTGTAAATAGTTTACTTTGTTTACTTTCTACAATTTAAGTTATCTGTATTTCATTTCTTAGTTTAGATTCTTCTTAAAAATCCAAAAAGATTTTATTTCTGCTTTATTTTCTGACAAACCAAAGTAGAGAGTTGATTGTTGGATTCTCAGAAGTTTGAAGCACATGCAAGAGGTTCTGTACTGAAGAATGAGGAGAGCTTATCTTGATGTAGTTTGTATTTATGAAAGTCAAAAACAAGTTCATTAACTTGATACTTGTTATTTTCAGAAAATGTGAAAATTATTATTTTTTAAATCAGTTTGATTCGTCAAATGATGAACCAAGGTCATTAAGTTGAACTTGGTAGATTAATCGAGTGATCAGGGTCATTAACTTGGACCTGAATACTTGAGTCGATTTCTAGTACTAATTGAGTTTGTGTGTTTTTGTGAAAAGATAAGTTTGTAATGATTGATATTTGAGACACAAGTTTTGGACTTCATTATTCCCATGAGAGCTAATTGTCAAAGCTTGAACCAGATCAAGACCTCAGATTTTAGCATGTTGAGAGGGGGAGTCTGTGAAAGGGGGAGTCTGGATCAACGGTCAAAGGGAAGTCTGAAGATGAAGCCAGGACAAGATTCTGAATTTGTGAAGATAGAATGTTTACGATGTGAAGACAGAGTTGGAGAAAAGACCAAGACTGAAGACTCGGAGCCGAAGACTTCGTCAACATCCAAGGGGGAGTCTGTTG
The DNA here is from genome assembly GCF_002127325.2 of Helianthus annuus. NCBI lineage: Eukaryota > Viridiplantae > Streptophyta > Magnoliopsida > Asterales > Asteraceae > Helianthus > Helianthus annuus. Next base: position 161,693,474 of record NC_035434.2, on the reverse strand, counting down.
GTGCACGAAATGTCTGTTGACTACGTTTGTGTTAAGTCGTAGGTCAAGATAGGTTAGATTAGAGCTTGAAAGTCAAAATAGGGTTTAATGTTGTAATTTCGCTCATATGTACATTAGAGTAGGTGATTTCGCTCATTAGGACATAGGTGGTTTCGCTCTTAGGTACTAGGGGGTTTCGCTTATATGGTCACATGGGATTTCGCTCATTAGGCAGTCATTGGAGCGAAATCAGGCTTGCTATAAATACTCTGATGTGCGATCTTCATTTGTAACTTGGAGCGAAATCTTGTCATGCTAGTGGTAACGAAACTCTGTCAAAATTCATTCAGAAAGCATCAATAGAGAAGGAATTAAAGAAGAAAAGCTGTTGTTACTTGGGTACATTGATTCATCCTTTATACGCAAAGATGAACTACCTTAACTGACTTTTCAGGGTCACAAACCGGTCCAACAACAGCGTTCAGAACTCGTTACGGGCACTACGAGTTTCTAGTCATGCCTTTCGAACTGACAACCGCACCTGCGGTCTTCATGGACCTTATGAACAGAGTGTGCAAACCTTACCTGGATAAGTTTGTCATAGTTTTCATCGACGACATCCTGATCTATTCTAAGAGTCAGTAGGAACACGCGCAGCATCTAGGACTTATTTTGGAACTACTTCGAACAGAGCAACTGTATGCAAAATTCTCAAAATGCGACTTCTAGCTTCGTGAAGTCCATTTCCGAGGCCATGTGTGTCACACCCCCAAAATCCACACGCGGAGAATCACCGCTTGGGAGCGTGACTGACCAGGATCAAGCCACCAATCATATAGAACAATGTAAATAGTAAAAGTAAATGTAATTTAACCAAACCATTCCATATGAAAGGTGTTCAAAACATAAGTATAAATTCAACGTTTAGCGGAAGCATATGAGTAATAGCCCAACATAAATAAAGTAAGAAATGCCATTATGTTTAATCAAAGCATTCACGATCCTTGTCCACAACGACCGCGCCTCCCTGTGCAAGCTCCATGTATACCTAACGACCTGCAAGGCATGTAACAGGGAGTCAACAACTAGTTGAGCGAGTTCACAGTAAGTAAGTTCGTAATAGTAGCTCTACTAGGCCGATAGTATGTTCTATTAGTGGGGGCTTCCTATAGTTGCATATACACAAGACTATTTGTAACCATAAGTGTTCTCCTTAACCCGAGAACAGTAGTACGTACAAGGTTTACGTAGGTTTTACGTAAGTGTCCTTCTTTATCCGAGGACAGTGGTACGCGTGGGGTTTACGTAGGTTTTACGTATATGTCCTTCTTGACGTTGGAAGACAGCAGCATGTGTGAGTTTACGTAGGTCTTACATAAGTGTCCTGCTTAACCCGAGGACCATGGTAGATAGTCTAGTAACCGTGTAAGTACGAGAAAGTGTTCAATCCCATCATTCAACCCATTCCCAATCCCCGGGAATCCCATGCCTTGGTAAAGAGTGTGAACTCACCTTGGTTTGCTCGGTATGCTAAACTATGTGCTCACAAGAAATCAGTCAACTCCTATAGTATGCACGTATATCCAATCAGTTCAGGTTCGTAAAGATTCATACACAATTTGTGTCACAAGTGGGATTAGAAGTTAACATTGTGTACACACAAACAGTTGGCCATTCCATACCAAGTTCCAAGTTACATGCAAGTCCCTTACTAATTGTCACGCTTAACAGAGTTAATATGCTTGACTGAGTTAACACACTTAACATACTTAACATACATGACAGAGTCAATCAGAACTAATAGGGTTATCGCACATACTGAGCTTAACATACATAACAAGGTTAACATAACTCAGTTACATACCTTACATATCTGTCATACATAACACAGTTATCACTTAACAGGGTTAATCACTAAACAGACAACAACACTCGGACCCAAACATATCATATAAAAATTCGGACAAGGGCATCAAGCGTAAAAGTCGGACAAGGCCTCATAGCTTAAAACTCGGACCATATTCATGTTAAATAAAATTCGGACCCTTCATGTTTAAATCAAAAGTTCGGACCCTTCATGTTTGAATCAAAAGTTCGGACTACATGAATAATCAAAAGTTCGGACTTCACACCACATCCCAAAAGTCGGACCATATGAAACTTAAAAACTCGGACCATATGTAACATAAAAAAAAACTCGGACCCTATGTCATCAAAAAGTCGGACTCTATATCATCAAAAGTCGTACTCTAGGAGCTTTTGTAATATTCGGACTATGCTTTACTTACTTAATAATTCGAACTACAAGTCCATTAAAATTCGGACCATAAAAAGTATAAAAACTCGGATCTTTTTACAACATTAACAACAAGTTCGGACTAACAACCATTCACAAAACTCGGACCAAGCCTATCACAAAACTCGGACCATTTATCATTTATAAACTCAGACCCCGTATAACACATTCATCATCGAACTGTAACCCCCAAACAATCAACACTACGAATCAACAAGCCATATTATGGTTTCTGATGCAACAGTTACATTCATTCAGTACGATCAAAACCTTATTCTTTCATACAAATCAACCAAAAGTTTAACTATTCTAGCATGTGGATTGATCCTAATCACAGACAAATCATCAGACAATTACAAATCATCCTACAAACAATCTAAAAGATCAACTAATTACAGAATCATTGCTTGGAGAACTAGGGTTTACATGAGATCAATTGAAGAAGAAAATCAACATATGATGTAAACATTACCTTAGATTTGACGTGGGGTTTGCTCTGGAAAGATTGAAAGATCAAAGATCAAGAGTTTAGAGATTGGTGAAACCCTAAAATGATTAGAGAACCTTCACTGCCGTATGCTTGAATTTGTGACAATGATTAGGGTTGTGAGGTTTTGTTTTTATTTTCACTATTAACAATAAAAACCCCTAAGTATTATCTACTACATAATACACGCACAAGACATACAATTTACAGTTTCATCACCAAGTTCATGTATTTGTCAAATCATTCGTAAAATAACACATAACCATGAAACAATCATAATACACTTTATCAAATCACAATGTTTACAGTTACAAAGCAACAAATTATGTAAGTAAGCAACTAGACAAACAATTAACGTGCAATAAATGCGAAAGTGGGATCTCGGAAACTCGAGTTCTCACATTTTCCCCAACTTGAAAGAAATTTCGTCCCGAAATTTAGCATGCGGTTACTGAGGAAGCTAGGTAAGTTGCATCGTTTACTGGTTTTCCTAGGGTGTCACATCATCCCCGAGTTGATTTGGAATTTCGTCCCGAAATTCTGTAGTAGCTTCAGCCTCAGAAGTGGTTGCACAGTTTTCGAATAACTGGGGATACTTGAGTTTCATTTGGTCTTCTCGTTCCCAGGTGAACTCTGGGCCACGAGGGGAGTTCCAACGAACTCGAACAAGAGGTATTCTCGTGTGCTTGAGGACCTTAACATCCCGGTCTGTGATTTCAACTGGTTCCTCGACGAACTGCAACCGCTCGTCGATAGTGAGTTCCTTGAAACGAACTATGAGGATCTCATCTGACAGACACTTCTTCAGATTCGACACGTGGAAAACGTTGTGAACTGCACCGAGTTCTGCTGGTAGGTTCAGTTTGTAGGCCACCTTACCTATTCTTTCAGTGATTTCGAACGGTCCAACATATCGCGGATTGAGCTTGACTCGTTCACCAAAACGAACCACACCCTTCCAGGGTGAGACTTTGAGTAGCACTCGATCCCCAACCTGGAACTCGAGCGGTTTCCTGCGCTTATCAGCGTAACTTTTCTAACGGTCGTGAGCTGCGGCCATGCGTTGTCGTATCTGTGCAATTCGTTCAGTAGCATCAACTACAAGTTTTGGACCTGTGATTTGACTATCCCCCACCTCTGCCCAACAGAGAGGTGACCGACATTTGCGTCCGTACAATGCCTCGAATGGAGCGGCTTGAATGCTGGTATGGTAACTGTTATTGTACGAAAACTCCACTAATGGAAAATGCTTTTCCCAGCTGTTGCCAAAATCGATAACACATGCCCGAAGCATGTCTTCTAGAGTTTGAATCGTGCGCTCAGACTGCCCATCCGTCTGAGGGTGATATGCTGTGCTCATGTCCAACCGTGAGCCAAAAGATTTGTGCATTGCTTGCCATAGTTCAGAAGTGAATCGTGCATCCCGATCCGAAATAATAGAGGTTGGCATGCCGTGCCTCGAAACAACTTCTTTCAAGTAGACATCTGCTAAGGTAGAGAACTTATCCGTTTCCTTAATAGCTAGGAAGTGTGCAGACTTTGTGAGTCGATCCGCGATCACCCAAATGGTATCGTTTCCACGCTGGGATCTAGGTAGGCCAGTAACAAAATCCTTGAAAATTTCCTCCCATTTCCACTGCGGTATCTTGGGTTGCTGAAGTAGGCCTGATGGTTTCTAATATTCAACTTTGACTCTCGCACAAGTCAAACATTTGCCGACGTACGTTGCGATGAGGGCTTTCATGCTTGGCCACCAATACGTAGTTTTAAGATCGTGGTACATCTTATCCGAATCAGGATGTACCGAGTAGCGAGATTTGTGTGCTTCATCCATCACAAGTTCTCGTAAACCGCTATATAGTGGGACCCAAATACGCCCCGTTACATAGTAGGCGCCATCTTCCTTTTGATCTAATTGCTGCCTTGAACCCGTAAGGCTTCAGCCTTGACATTTTCTGGTTTCAATGCTTCTACCTGAGCATCTCGTATCTGAGTAGGAAGACTGGATTGGATAGTGAGCTGCAAGGCTCGTACACGCCTAGGTACAGTATCCTTTCGACTGAGAGCGTCAGCCACAACATTGGCTTTGCCTGGATGGTACTTGATGGTGCATTCGTAATCATTTAGTAGCTCGACCCATCGACGTTGTCGCATGTTCAATTCCTTCTGCTTGAAAATATGCTCGAGACTCCTGTGATCGGTGTAGATAGTGCACTTGGTACCGTACAGGTAGTGTCGCCATATCTTAAGCGCAAAAACAACAGCTCCCAGCTCTAAATCGTGCGTCGTGTAGTTCCGTTCATGATCCTTGGGTTGACGTGACGCATAGGCAATGACTTTGTCGCGCTGCATTAACACACATCCCAGACCCTGAATGGATGCATCACAATAGACCACAAAATCGTTTGTGCCCTCTAGCAATGAGAGAATAGGTGCGCTGCATAGTCTATCCTTTAAGTGCTGAAAAGCAGTTTCCTGGGGATTACCCCAACGATAGGTGACACCCTTCTACGTCAGTAGTGTAAGCGGCTGCGCAATCTTTGAGATGTCTTTAATGAATCGTCTGTAGTAACCCGCAAAACCCAAGAATTGGCGTATTTCTATTGGTGTACGCGGTGCAGGCCAATTTCTGATCGAATCTACCTTGGATGGATCAACATGAATCCCATCCGTGTTTACCACATGGCCTAGGAAGTGGACTTCACGAAGCCAGAAGTCGCATTTTGAAAACTTGGCGTACAGTTGTTCTTTTCGAAGAAGTTGCAAGATAAGTCATAGATGCTGCTGGTGTTCCTCCTGACTCTTGGAATAGATCAGAACGTCGTTAATAAAAACAATCACAAACTTGTCTAGATAGGGTTTGCACACCCTGTTCATAAGGTCCATGAAGACTGCAGGCGCGTTCGTTAGCCCGAATGGCATGACTAGAAACTCTTAGTGGCCGTAGCGAGTTCTGAATGCTCTTTTGGAGATGTCCTCATCCCGGACTCTCAGCTGACGGTAACCTGACCTTGCAACTGGTCGAATAACTCGTCAATACGTGGAAGAGGATAGCGATTCTTCACTGTCACCTTGTTGAGCTCGCGATAATCAATGCACATCCCGGAGGTACCGTCCTTCTTTTTCACAAATAACACGGGAGCTCCCCAAGGCGAAGAGATAGGTCAGATAAATCCCTTATCCAAGAGTTCTTGTAGCTGCGTCGATAGTTCTTCCAATTCCGATGGAACTAAGCGATACGGTGCGCGAGCTATAGGTGCTGCCCAGAACTATAGGAATAAGATTACAATGCTGGACTATGAGTGGCCTCTAGACTTTTACCATTAGCTAATACTACGACATGTTTGGTGTTAAAGGGAGTTGGTGCACGTTTTAACATTTGACTAACTTTCAAGGACATATAATTGGTATCCACACCCGAATCAAACAAGACAGTAACATAAAAACCGTCGAGAAGAAACTTACCCATTATTACGTTAGGATCGTTCCTTGCGTCACCCTGACCAATCACGTACATGCGGCCCCGACGTCATTGTTTCCATTGTTTCCCCCAACGCTATCCCCATTGTCGTCCCTGTTTCCGTGGTCGTGGTTCTGAGTCTTGTCCTGGTTTATTTGCGGACAATGTCTCTTGTAGTGATCTTTAGCATCACAATGAAAACATCCTTTAAAACTCTGTTGTTGCTGTTGATTCTGTGGTGATTGAGGCGGCCGTTGCTGTTCTTGAGTTACAGGACGTGAGCTTCGACAATCCTTAGCTTCATGACCAATCTTGAGACACCTCTGACAACGACCCTTGTTGCACTGACCACCTGTGGTGCCTATTGCATCTGTTACACTTTGGATGATTTCCTCGATATCCACTCTGCCCACGACTACTAGAAAACTGCTGAATGGGACTCTGGTAGTCATCTATCTTTTGCTGCTGCGCTAGAGGCTGAACCGGAATTAATCCCTTGCTCAGGTTTCCATCCCACTTGCGTTTGTTGTCACTAGAAGCACATGTAGTAGCAGCTTTAACACGTTTCGGTAGTTTGTTTTGTTCTACTGCCTGGTCTGTGAGACGATGAGCAAGCCAAGTGACTTGCTGGATAGTGCCAAGATTAGCTGCGGTCACATAACTCTGAATTTCGGGCACCAGACCCTTGAGATACAGCTCGATGCGTTTGGTGGGAGGGTCTACCATAGTGGGACAAAATGTGGCTAATTCATTTGATCTCTTCGTATAAGCCTCAATTTCAGACCCCGCCATCTGTAAGTTGAGGAACTCCACCTCTAGTTCGTGGATGTCTTCCCGACTGCAAAAGTCTTCCTTAATTAGGTCATTGAACTCGTTCCAGGGGGTGGCATTAGCAGCTGCCAGCCCTAACATTTGAACCTGTGCTTCCCACCAGGTTATTGCAGCACCTTCAAGTGTTCCATTAGCAAACTTCACTCTACGAGACTCAGGGCAATCACGCACTCAAAGTCAGTTTCGAGCCTCTCGAACCAATGGAGGAGTCCTACAACTCCCTCAATACCACTGAAGGTACTAGGTCGGCAATCCTTGAGATTTCTGAAGGTGCAAACAGGTGGCTGAGCGTGTTGACCTCCTGCTTGTATGGCTGCAAGTGCCGCAGCAACTCGTTCGTTAATGAGAGCCGTCAACTAGGCTTGAGTCAAGTTGATACGTCCGGTCATGATCTTCATAGCAAATGTAACGTAAGTGAGAGAGGTTCGCGAATAGTGCGATGACAGAAGAGAGTAAGCACACAAGTGTTCTCAAGCAATAACGAATAGTAGGCAATATAATCTAAGCATACCACGAGCAAAGTTCTACGCAATTCTAGCATGTAGGTAATAAACATAAACCTTATTACCTAGGATGTTGAGTCTTGCACGTGGAGTGAGGCGTCGTTGTGGATCGTTGAGCACTGTACTGGTTATAGTCTGGTTTTAATAAAAACGTTTTCCCCATATAAAAACCAAGTTATCTATAACCAATGGCTCTGATACCAATCTGTCACACCCCCAAAATCCACACGCAGAGTATCACCGCTTGGAAGCGTGACTGACCAGGATCAAGCCACCAATCATATAGAACAATGTAAATAGTAAAAGAAAATGTAATTTAACCAAACCATTCCATATGAAAGGTGTTCAAAACATAAGTATAAATTCAACGTTTAGCGGAAGCATATGAGTAACAGCCCAACATAAATAAAGTAAGTAACGTCATAATGTTTAATCAAAGTATTCACGATCCTTGTCCACAACGACCGCGCCTCCCTGTGCAAGCTCCATGTATACCTAACGACCTGCAAGGTATGTAACAGAGAGTCAACAACTAGTTGAGCGAGTTCACAGTAACTAAGTTTGTAATAGTAGCTCTACTAGGCCGATAGTATGTTCTATTAGTGGGGGCTTCCCATAGTTGCATATACACTAGACTATTTGTAACCATAAGTGTTCTCCTTAACCCGAGAACAGTAGTACGTACAAGGTTTATGTAGGTTTTATGTAAGTGTCCTTCTTTACCCGAGGACAGTGGTACGCGTGGGGTTTACGTTGGTTTTACGTAAGTGTCCTTCCTGACTCCGGAAGACAGTAGCATGTGTGAGTTTACGTAGGTTTTACATAAGTGTCCTTCCTGACTCCGGAAGACAGTAGCATGTACTTGTTTACGTAGGTTTTACGTAAGTGTCCTGCTTAACCCGAGGACCATGGTAGATAGTCTAGTAACCGTGTAAGTACGAGAAAGTGTTCAATCCCATCATTCAACCCGTTCCCAATCCCCGGGAATCTCATGCCTTGGTAAAGAGTGTGAACTCACCTTGGTTTGCTCGGTATGCTAAACTATGTGCTCACAAGAAATTAGTTAACTCCTATAGTATGCACGTATATCCAATCAGTTCAGGTTCGTAAAGATTCGTACATAATTTGTGTCACAAGTGGGATTAGCAGTTAACATTGTGTACACAAAAACAGTTGGCCATTCCATACCAAGTTCCAAGTTACATGCAAGTCCCTTACTAATTGTCACGCTTAACAGAGTCAATATGCTTGACTGAGTTAACACACTTAACATACTTAACATACATGACAGAGTCAATCAGAACTAATAGGGTTATCGCACATGCTGAGCTTAACATAAATAACAAGGTTAACATAACTCAGTTACATACTTTACATATCTGACATACATAACACAGTTATCACTTAACAGGGTTAATCACTAAACAGACAACAAAACTTGGACCCAAACATATCATATAAAAATTCGGACAAGGGCATCAAGCATAAAAGTCGGACAAGCCCTCATAGCTTAAAACTCGGACCATATTCATGTTAAATAAAATTCGGACCCTTCATGTTTAAATCAAAAGTTCAGACCCTTCATGTTTGAATCAAAAGTTCGGACTACATGAATAATCAAAAGTTCGGACTTCACACCACATCCCAAAAGTCGGACCATATGAAACTTAAAAACTCGGACCATATGTAACATAAAAATAACTCGAACCCTATGTCATCAAAAAGTCGGACTATATATCATCAAAAGTCGGACTCTAGGAGCTTTTGTAATATTCGGACTATGCTTTACTTACTTAATAATTCGAACCACAAGTCCATTAAAATTCGGACCATATAAAGTATAAAAACCTGGATCTTTTTATAACATTAACAACAAGTTCGGACTAACAACCATTCACAAAACTCGGACCAAGCCTATCACAAAACTCGGACCATTTATCATTTATAAACTCAGACCCCGTATAACACATTCATCATCGGACTGTAACCCCCAAACAATCAACACTACGAATCAACAAGCCAGATTATGGTTTCTGATGCAACAGTTACAATCATTTAATACGATCAAAACCTTATTCTTTCATACAAATCAACCAAAAGTTTAACTATTCTAGCATGTGGATTGATCCTAATCACAGACAAATCATCAGACAATTACAAATCATCCTACAAACAATCTAAAAGATCAACTAATCACAGAATCATTGCTTGGAGAACTAGGGTTTGCATGAGATCAATTGAATAAGAAAATATGATGTAAACATTACCTTAGATTTGACGTGGGGTTTGCTCTGGATAGATTGAAAGATCAAAGATCAAGAGTTTAGAGATTGGTGAAACCCTAAAATGATTAGAGAACCTTCACTGCCGTATGCTTGGAATTTGTGACAATGAATAGGGTTGTGAGGTTTTGTTTTTATTTTCACTATTAACACTAAACACCCCTAAGTATTATCTACTACATAATACACGCACAAGACATACAATTTACAATTTCATCACCAAGTTCATGTATTTGTCAAATCATTCGTAAAATAACACATAACCATGCAACAATCACAATACACTTTATCAAATCACAACGTTTACAGTTACAAAGCAACAAATTGTGTAAGTAAGCAACTAGACAAACAATTAACGTGCAATAAATGCGAAAGTGGGATCTTGGAAACTCCAGTTGTCACAATGTGGTAAACAAGGATGGGATTCATGATGATCCATCCAAGGTAAACTCGATCAAGAACTGGCCTGCGGCCCGTACACCAACAGAAATCCGCCAATTCTTGGGTTTGGCGGGCTACTACAAAAGGTTTATCAAGGACTTCTCCAAGATTGCGCAACCTCTCACTTCGCTAACTCAGAAGGGTGTCACCTATCGTTTGGGTGATGCATAGGAAACGGCGTTTCAGCACTTAAAGGATAGACTTTGTAGCACACATATCCTCTCATTGGCTGAAGGCACAGACTATTTTGTGGTTTATTGCGACGCATCCATTCAGGGTCGTGGATGTGTGTTGATGCAACGTGACAAGGTCATTGCTTATGTGTCACGTCAACTTAAAGTTCACGAAAGGAACTACACTATGCATGACTTGGAATTGGGAGCAGTGGTTTTTGCTCTTAAGATATGGAGACATTACCTGTATGGTACCAGGTTCACCATTTACACCAATCACATGAGTCTCGAGCATATCTTCAAGCAAAAGGAGTTAAACATGCGACAACGACGATGGGTTGAGCTTTTGAATGATTACGAATGCGCGATCAAGTACCATCCGGGCAAAGCCAATGTTGTGGCTGATGCCCTTAGTCGAAAGGATACTACACCTAAGCGCGTGCGAGCGTTACAACTTACCATTCAATCTAGTCTTCCTGCTCAGATACGAGATGCTCATGTTGAGGCATTGAAACCAGAGAACGCCAGGGTTGAGTCCCTACGAGGATCTAGGAAACGGTTAGAACGAAAGGAAGACGGCGCGTACTACGTGACAAGACGTATTTGTGTCCCACTCTATGGAAACTTACGTGAGCTTGTGATGGATGAAGCACATAAGTCTCGTTACTCACTAACCTGGTTCGGATAAGATGTAGCACGACTTGAAGACTACGTACTGGTGGCCTAGCATGAAGGCCCACATAGCAACCCACGTTAGCAAATGTTTGACTTGTGCGAGAGTCAAGACAGAATATCAGAAACCATCGGGCCTACTCCAACAACCTGAGATACCACAATGGAAATGGGAGCAAATTTCCATGGATTTCGTTACTTGCCTGCCTAGATCTCAACGTGGAAATGACACTATTTGGGTGATAGTGGATCGATTGACTAAGTCTGCACACTTCCTGGCGATCAAAGAGACGGATAAGTTCTCTACTTTAGCAGACAGGTACCTAAAGGAAGTAGTATCGAGGCACGAAGTGCCAACCTCTATTATCTCAGATCGTGATGCACGATTTACTTCTGAACTATGGCAAGCAATGCACAAGTCCTTTGGCTCACATCTAGACATGAGCACAACTTATCATCCACAAACGGATGGGCAGTCTAAACGCACCATCCAAACCCTTGAAGACATGCTTAGGGCATGTGTAATTAATTTTGGCAACGGCTGGGAAATGCATCTGCCACTAGTGGAATTTTCGTATAACAACAGCTACCACACCAGCATCCAAGCTGCTCCGTTTGAGGCATTGTACGGGCGTAAATGCCGATCACCTCTTTGTTGGGCAGAGGTTCGCGATAGCCAGATCACTGGCCCATAACTTGTGGTAGACACAACAGAAAAAATTGCTCAGATACGACAACGAATGGCGGCAGCTCACGGCCGTCAGAAAAGCTACGCTGATAAGCGCAGGAAACTACTCGAGTTCCAGGTTAGGGATCGAGTGCTACTCAAAGTCTCACCTTGGAAGGGTGTTGTTCGTTTTGGCAAACGCGGCAAACTTAACCCACGATATGTTGGACCTTTCGAAATCAAAGAGAAAATAGGCAAAGTGTCCTACAAACTAAACCTACCAGCAGAACTCAGTGGAGTTCACAACGTTTTCCATATGTCGAATCTGAAGAGGTGTCTGTCAGATGAGACCCTCATAGTTCCTTTGAAGAAGCTAACTATCGACGATCAGATGTGATTCGTCGAGGAACCAATAGAGATTACTGACCGAGATGTTAAGATTCTCAAGCGCACCAGAATACCTCTCGTTCGAGTTCGTTGGAACTCCCGTCGTGGCCCAGAGTTCACCTGGGAACTCGAAGATCAAATGAAACAAGAGTATCCCCAATTGTTCGAGAACAGTGCAACCACTACTGAGGCTGAAGCTACTGTGGAATTTCGGGACAAAATTCCAAACCAACGGGGGAAGGATGTGACACCCCAGGAAAACCAGGAAACCATGCAACTTAACTAGCTTCCTCAGTGAGTACATGCTAAATTTCAGGACGAAATTTCTTTCAACTTGGGGATGATGTGACAACTCGTATTTTAGAACCTATCTTTGTGCTTAGTGTAACGTGTTTGAACATTACATGATTATGTGAACGTTGGTGATTAATGAAATGTTATGTTGTCATGTTAAATGAATGTGTGTTATATGTTGGTGCATAATGTAAACCCGATTGCACAAGCCCATTCGGGCTACACATATTGTACTCGCAACCAAAGAGCAGCCCACGAATGGGTTCGGCCCACTCCCTTGTTGCGCATAACACTGTGGGGAAAGAGTATACTCCTCATAACTTGCAATACACAACACACACAAAACCCTAATTCTCTACACTCTCCTTCTCTTCTCTCGAAGCCGACAGCAACTCATCCCCACCTCCCGAATCTTTCTTGTTCGGATCATTCTTGTTCTACCTTCGAATCGGTTAGTGTCAAATGGTTATTGTTTATTAAGTGATATTGTGATTGATATGTTCTCATACAAGGATTTATGAATGATATTTGATTGATTTTGGTATAAAATCGGCTCACATGAATGATAGTTAGGGATTTATATAGGGTATGATGATGTTATGATTTGATGATGATCTAGAACTGAATGTGTGTAAATCGGCTACCATGAAAGTGTATTCGGATGTTGCTAGTTTAGGGTGCATGTTAGTAATCAAGAACACAAATTCTGTTAATCCAGTTGATGTTATGAACATGCCTAGGGTTCATAAGGAAATTGGTGTTAAAACCTTTGTTTAATCTATTATTGTTGAGTTTGGAAATTGTTAGTGGTGATTGAATTGAATGGATAAGAAATTGGAAACTGTTAGCATTGATTGATCGAATTAAAATTTGGAAACTCTTTGAATGATTGTAACTACTGCATGAATTAAGGAAATTAGTTAACCGGTCGCACAAGCCCTCTCGGTCGCACAAGATCAGGTCACACAAGACCTGATCTGAGCTTCCAAGAGCTAATCGCACAAGCTAGGTACAACTATATATGCTCAGTGTATTGTTTAGTTATGCATGATCACACAAGACCTTGTGGATCGCACAAGACAGTGCCGAACGCACAAGACTTGGGCCACACACATATGTTGAACATTTTATGATGTTGGGCCGAATAGCCCAAAACACACACGCACAAGCTATCCGGATCGCACAAGTCCATCCGGACCGCACAAGTGATCCTTATTTATCTGTGTGGGCCGTATGCCTTTGGGCTTCTGTTACCAACTTGCACAAGATGATGGGGCTCGCACAAGCTCGATGGCCCAATCATCCGAGTCGCACAAGTTAGGCCTTTCATACAATTGACTACTAATGTGTTATACGTGTTTGCCATGATCAATACATGTTCGTAACCAGATTTTATGCGCAAAAACCACAACTCCCAACTCAAGATCATGAGTTGTGTAGTTCTTCTCATGAATTTTCAGCTGTCTTGGCGCATAAGCAATGACTTTACCTTGTTGCATAAGAACGCAACCAAGTCCTAGATTCGATGCGTCACAATAGACCACGATATCATCATTTCCTTCAGGCAAAGATAGAATAGGAGCATGATAAAGCTTCTGTTTCAGCGTTTGAAACGCTTCTTCTTGTTTAGGTCCCCACTCAAAAGGCTTTTTCTTCTGAGTCAAAGCAGTGAGTGGAACCGCGATCCTTGAGAAGTTTGAGATAAACCATCGATAATATCCAGCAAGACCAAGAAAAGACCGAGTATCTGTAGTTGTCGTCGGTGTATTCCAATCCTTAATAGCAGCAATTTTAGACGGATCCACTTGAATACCCTACTTGTTGACTATATGACCCAGAAACTGAACTTCTTTAAGCCAAAATTCACATTTGGAGAATTTAGCAAAAAAGTTGTTCCTTCTTCAGTAGTTCCAAAGTCAAATGAAGGTGTTGCTCGTGATCGGCACGAGACTTTGAATAAATGAGAATAGCATCGATGAACACAACAATGAAATTTTCTAAATAAGGTTTAAAGACCCTATTCATTAAGTCCATAAAGATAGCTGGAGCATTCTTTAAACCAAAAGGCATGACTGTGAACTCATAATGCCCATATCTTGTGCGGAAAGCAGTTTTGGAAATATCTTCTTCGAGAACACGAAGTTGATGATACCCAGAACGCAGATCGATCTTGGAAAAGCATAAAACACCTTGCAGCTGGTCGAAGAGATCATCAATTCGAGGTAGGGGATATCGATTCTTGATAGTGAGCTTATTAAGCTCACGATAATCGATACATATTCGAAAAGACCCATCTTTCTTTTTCACGAAGAGGACAGGAGCTCCCCAAGGTGAAAAACTCGGTCGGATGAATCCTTTATCAGATAACTCTTGAAGTTGTTTTGATAACTCTTGCATCTCTGATGGTGTAAGACGATAAGATGCTTTCGCAATCGGGTTGGCATTGGGTACAAGGTCAACATGAAACTCGACTTGATGAACTGGAGGCAAAACAGGCAGTTCATCAGGAAACACCTCTGGATAATCTCGAACCACCGAAATATCTTGAATACGCTTACTGTTGCCTTTCTCCTCGGTAACATGTGCTAGAAAAGCAGCATATCCTTTTCTTAAATTACTTGGAGCTTTTGTACACGACATAAGCTTCAATCCACCTGAAGGTTTCTCGCCACGAACTTCCAGAACATCGCCAGAAGACAAAGGAATACGAACAATCTTATCAAAACAAACGACCTAAGCATGATGTTTGGTTAACCAATCCATCCCCACGAAAATATCAAAACTCCCAAGTTGCATCGGTGTGAGGTCAATAGGAAAAAAGATGGTTATCAAGGTTCAATTGACAATCACGAATAACATAATGGAGAACAAGAGGTTTACCAATAGCAACTTCGACAGATAAGGGTTTCCTCAGTTTAGTTCTACGTATCGCAAGCAAAGGTTCAAAAGATAATGAAAAAAAACTTCTATCGGCACCAGAATCAAAAAGAAAAGATGCAGGTCGATTGTTAACAAGAAACGTACCATTGACAAGAAAGTTACTATTAACAACGAGGTTGTTAGCTCGAGCCTTGTTTTCATTTATATTGTACGCTCATCCACGAGCGGGATTCACATTCGCGTTTGCATTCGGATTTGCATTCGCGTTCACCAACCTTGGGCAGTTTTTGCGGAAATGACCCATTTCACCGCAGTTGTAACATAAACCATGTGGGAATCTAGCAGCATTCCCCCTGAACTTGTGTTGGACTTTACGCAGTGATAACAAAATTTTGGCAAGCCTTGCGCTTCCTCGACTTCCTTGAGGACTCGCCCTTCTTCTTTCCCTTACCTTTTTCCTTGACAGAATCGGTTGACTTCTTTTTATCACCCTTGCGGGTAAGTTTACCCTTCCTGACTTGAGACTCAGTCAGGGTAGCAGACAAATCAATCGCTTGACGCTCAGCGAAAAATCAAAGCAAATCGGTCAATATAGTGTAACGCCGAAGACATGCTCGCCTATAAGTGAATACTCACCCCAAGAGTTCCCAGGTAAGAGTGACTGGTCCGATCATGTGGATTTGTACGAACACTCTAGCCTTAGACAGTAAACTCAGAGTACAGACACTCACTCTTCCAGTTTGTACGTGTTCACACTATTTAGACCCAAACTTTGACGAGATTTTGAAAACTTAAAGGGTTCAAAACCTTATAACGATGGTTTCAAAACCTAGTAATCAACCATCCTAGAACAGATGATTAGTTTTCAAAGCGGACTCAAATTGAGTGTTCTCATTGTGGTTATCACCTAAGGATAGGTGATGGTTTTGTTTTAAATCTAAACGCAAAGAAACTTTGCGTTAGGGTCCTAAAAGTTATAGTCTAGGTCAAAGCATTACTAATAAAATAATTCCCTATAACCATTGGCTCTGATACCAACTTCTTTTGTCACACCCCGACCATGTAAAACAACAAACCGTGCCGGAAACGTCGTGGAGTGTCGAGGAAGAATTATTGTTTCACAACCATGGATACAAAAAGAGTTTCGTTTTATTGATAATATTAAACATTAACATTGTCTTAACACATAACAACTGAATTACATATCGACTTATTCATAATATTAAACATTAACATTGTCTTAACATATAACAGCTGAATTACATATCGACTATCACTATTATTATGTAACTAAGGCCTTGTCCAAATCCTATGTGATGCATGCATCCTAGAAATCACATCAAGCAACAACACATGAAACATATGTAAAAACAAAGTCAGCAAAGAAATGTTGGCGAGTACATAGGTTTTATAAGAGTGTCGGATTCATGGCTAGTTTTCATGTTGCAGTACTTTATTAGACCACAAGATTCAAAATACAAACCTCGTTTTGAAAAGTGTATTGAAACATAATTAACCAACTCAAATCAAGTGTTTTTTAATTTGTAAAATCTAGGAGCCATGATTTTTAACTCAAAAACATTTGTTTTAGAAAACCAATTTGAAAAACATCTTGTATTAACTCGTTAATAAAACTTGTATGGTTTATATGCTTTTGAAAACATCATTAGGTGACATCGTTTCAAAATCGTTTACCCAAGTGAACTAAATAACGCCACGGTATGTAATATGTTGAAAAAACTTATATATAAGAAGTACCAGCGACGTATCTACCATGTTTTCACCACATTACACCCGTCCTGTTATTTATTCACATACCAAAAACCAATCATTTATCCAATCCGTTTAACTTGTTCAAATCGTTTCCGAATTGTTAACTCGTTTTTAATCGTTTAAATCATCCTCGTTTTAATTGTGAAAACTATTCTTGGTCGTCTCGCTAATAACATTCAAACCTTTGTGACTCGACTACCTCGCTTCTCGCTTCTCGCATTAACAAACCACCAAAGGGTAAGTTAACTCTCATCAGATTCAGTCGTTACCCACAACCCCCACACATAACCATGGGTGTAGTATAATAACGGGATTTGTCAGATCCTATGGTACCATAACCTAATACTGGTCGACTTGATCAATGCTAATGAATGTCATTTGTTATGTAACTACAACCAACTAGTTTGTTCACTTTATTGAAATCGTTAATAATATAATACCATTTTAGTTGTTTCTGAAAAACCATCGTTTAAATCTTGAAAATCATTTTGTACATATGAATCACCCCAAAACAATTGAAAACAGTAAAATAGGGGAACTATGTACTCACATGAAGTGCAAAGTATCCTCAATGAATAGAACTTCCACAAACTCAAGTAAACCAGAGCAATCAAGTAGCATCTAGTAATGGAATCACTAGTCAAACAATAGACGACGCCTAAAACGGAAGATCGGATAGAATGAAGTATTGTAAACCAAATGAGTGTTGGAACTCATGTGATATGGTTTAACAAGGCCTACATCCTAAAATGAAACCTATCCTCAGTGCTTATGACCCATTATGATTCATTAAGATAGCTTACGCTATTTTAACGCGTCATGCGCGCAAATGCGCGTTTGAGACGTCTAACTACTCCTATGACAAGTATTATATGCCTATACATGTTTAATTATTTTGCATAATTAGTTACGTGACAAAAGTTTAGGTTACATATGCTTAATTACTAATTATGCATGAAAATGGAATTTTGGTCACTTACCAAAGGCATATAAGTTACCTATCATACAACTAATTAACCTAAGTGACCATAAGGTATAACCTCGGAAGGTTATTCCCTATGCAACTATGGGCACTAAACATGTTTGGTTGGATCCTAATGATCGACCAAACGGGTCGTGTTCGAAAGTCTAAGCGGGTGATTAGTCCGCTTGACTTACGACTCTACAAAAGCACTAATCTAAAAACTGACGAGCTAAACATGCTAAAACATGTTTAGTTAAGTTAGAAAACAGGTTTGATAACAAAACAAACGGTTTTGATACCTAAAAGTATTTTGGTTACAAAATACGCGAGAATACGCATTTTGGCCGAAACTACGACTCGTCACTAAACCTTGATAACGTGGTAATCTGTAGGTATAGTCACTAGGGACTATAACTATCGTGATTACGCTCACGTTATGAAGTTCAAACGAAGTTCGTATTGACCATAAACTGGTCAATGTCGAAAGTCAAACGCAGTTTGACTTTTAAGCGAAAACAAATAAATAGAATGAAAGAATACTTACAAAAGGTCCCCGCAAGCTTTGATCATATTTACCCTCAGGTATGAAGTGTTCACTCTAACTTAGAGGGCCAAAATCATATCAATGTGGGTTTTGCAAGTGAATGGGGGTAGCTATTTATAGGAAATCTAGAACCGTTAGGATCTTTATCGGGAAACGAGCTTTGATCATGGCCATACAAGTGGGCACACGGTATTAGAATACAAGGGGTACCTAAAAACCATCAAAATTGGGCCATAGAATGATCAAAACCATGTGCAAAGGGCCTGCAATTTGACAACTCGAGTTTCCAAGATTCCATCTTCGCATTTAATTGCACGTAATTGTTTAAGTTGTTTGTTTAAACGGCTTGTTTGTTTCACAACGGTACACGTTTATAATACGTTAAATCGTATTGTGGTTGTTATGATATACGGTGTGCCTTATAAGTGAGTATGTTAACATATGGTTTTTATTGATATGGTTGTATAATTAACAAAATGGAACTTTGTCTAATACCTGAAACACCCACCTCTTATAAGTTAGGGGTGTTTAGTGTTAATAATGAAAATAAAACATCTCAACCCTAATCATTCTCACCAATTCCAATCATATGGCAGTTGCAAGTTCTCTAATCACTTAGGGTATCACCAACCTCTAAATTCTTGATCTTTGATCTCTCAATTCTTCCAGAGCAAACCCCAAATCAAATCTAAGGTAATGTTTAAATTATACGTTGTTATTCTTATCCAATTGATCTCACGCAAACCCTAGTTCTCCAAAAAATGGTTTTGTAGTATTAATCATTCTGATTGTTTGTACAATGGTTTATGAGTAGTTTCGTAATCCTTTGCCTGTCACTATGATGTCTGATATGCTAGAATAGTTAGATTGTTTATTTGATTACAACACTGGTAATGATTGGGATTAGGGTTTTTGGATCGTAAAATGAACTGTTTTATTGAAAGCTGTAAATTGGTTTTGGAAATCACGCATGTTGTTAACTCAGAGTTAAGTGTCAGGGTTTTGTGAAGTCACAAGTCCGAGTTTGTAACATGACACTTTCCTCCGAGTTTAATAAAGAAAACCAAGGTCCGACTTTATTATAAGGACTCCTTGACTCCGAGTTTTATAAAGGAAACACAAGGTCCGAGTTTCACCTAAGATGTATGGTCCGAGCTTTTTGATTAATATAAGGTCCGAGTTTCACCTGGGATGTTTGGTCCGAGTTTTTGATTGTTGTATGGTCCGAGTTTTGTTGTTGTTTGGTCCGAGTTTCACCCAAGGACTAGATGTCCGAGTTGGATATGTGTGTGTAGTCCGAGTTTGATGTAAATATAAGTGCCGAGTTTAATGTAAACACAAGTATTAGAGCTCAATGTTAACATTAGGGATCTGAGTTTACTTATAATGCTAAGTTCAAAACCCTTTTAGTGTTGTATGAAGAACACCTTGCATGCCACTGTGTGTTACTGTATGTATGTGTAGTCTATGTCCTGTCAATCTGTAAACAATTATCACACGGAACACAGTTGTTTGGACACCAAGGAATTGTAAACCTTAGTTGAACGTAAACACTTACATTGAGTTTATGTGCAATGTACCTTAGGTCGCGTGTAACGGACCTAACCATTAATTAACACTAGAAGCACAATAACAAACCGAGCAAACCAAGGTGAGTTCACACTCTTACAAAGGCATGGGATTCCCGGGGTAGGGAATGGGATTGGATGATTATCTGTATTTACGTTGTTATTGGGAATTATGAATTACTGACCTCGGTTGGGAAAGGTCACTTATAGATACTGCTAGACTAGTGATACACGGGGAAGCCCCCACTACTCTTCGCACACATGCGTGTAATGGTCACGATACTAATACTGATCTTCGCACACATGCCTGGAATGGCCGCGATACTGATACTAAACTTCGCACACATGCATGGAGGGGCACGATACAAATAAAACTAGTCTACAATACATGGGAAACCCCCGCTAATCTTCGCAAACATGCCTGGTGGGCCGCGATGTAATTATATACGATACATGGATTTCTAAACAAACAAATGTTTTACGAAATGAACACTATTACTAAACAATCCACTGTGAACTCGCTCAACTAGTTGTTGACTCTCTGTTACATGCCTTGCAGGTCGTTAGGTATACATGGAGCTTGCACTGGGAGGCGCGGTCTTTGTGGACAAGGATCGTGAATGCTTTGATTAAACATTATGACATTTCATACTCATACTTATGTTGGGTTATATTTTTGCTTCTGCTAAACATTGATATTATACTTATGTTTTGAACACCTTTCATATTGGTTTGGTTGAATTACATTTACTCTTACTTATTACTTACATGTTCAATATGATTGGTGGCTTAATCCTGGTCAGCCACGCCTCGAAGCGGTGGTACTCCGCGTGTGGATTTTGGAGGTGTGACAGATTGGTATCAGAGCCATTGGTTATAGAGAACTTGGTTTAATATGGGGAAAATGTTTTTATTAAAACTGGACTATAACCAGTATAGTGCTCAACGATCCACAACGACTCTTCGCTCCACGTGCAAGGCTCAACACCATAGGTAATACTATTCATGTTTACTTTGCCAACTTGCTAGAATTACATAGAACTTTGCTCGTGGTATGCTTAGATTACATTGCTTACTATTCGTTATTGCTTGAGAACACTTGTGTGTTTACTCTCTTTTGTCATCGCACTATTCGTGAACGCTCTCTCACTTACGTTACTTTTGCAATGAAGATCATGGCTGGACGCATTAACTTGACACAAGCCCAGTTGACGGCTCTCATCAACGAACAAGTTGCTGCGACACTTGCAGCTGCACAAGCAGGAGGTATACCCTGCAGTTGTAACTCACACTAAGATCTTTAGATCCTACTCTTCTAGACCAACTCTTGTGTTTAACCTTGTCCTGTTCTTGTACACAACAGGTCAACACACTCAGCCACCCGTTTGCACTTTCAAGAATTTCATGGACTGTCGTCTAAGCACGTTAAGTGGCATGGAGGGAGTAGTGGGACTCCTCCATTGGTTTGAAAAGCTCGAGTCGGTGTTTGAGATGTGTGAATGCCTTGAGGCTCGCAGGGTGAAATACGCCACTGGTACTCTAGAAGGAATCGCGCTGACTTGGTGAAATGCGCAAGTTCAACTTTTAGGGTTGGCAGCTGCTAACGCCACCCCTTGGAATGATTTCAAAGAGCTGATTAAACGGGAATACTGCACACGTGACGACATCCACAAGCTTGAAGTGGAGTTCTTTCATTTGAAGATGACTCGGTCGAAAATTGAGGCATATACTAAACGGTCAAACGAGCTGGCCGTTCTGTGTCCAACTATGGTGGACCCTCCTATCAGACGCATTGAGTTGTATCTCAAAGGGCTGGCACCAGAAATTCTAAGCCACGTGACATCAGCCAACCTTAATAACATCCAGGATATTCAGCTCTCGCTCATTGCCTCACAGATCAGGCAGTGGAACAGAACAGGTTGCCTAAACGTATCAGTGCTACCAACGCTACTACTTCCGCTACTCCCAGTGATAACAAGCGGAAATGGGATGGGGATTCCAGCAACGGTTCAGCTTCACCTCAGTCCCAAGTTCAGCAGCGCAAGATTGATAACTACCAGAGCCCTGGTCAGCAACCATCGGGTAATCAAAGACAGGGTGGATACCGAGGAAACCTCCCAAGGTGCAACACTTGTAACAAGCACCACAACGGCCAGTGCAACAAGGGTCGTTGTCAGCGGTGCCTTAAGATGGGACATGAGGCTAAAGATTGCAGAAGCTCACGACCTGTGAACCAGAATCAGCAACAACCACCTGCTCCACGAAACCAACAACAGCAACAGCAGTGAGGCAACAGAGGATGCTATCAATGTGGTGCTGAAGGCCACTTCAAACGTGATTGTCCCCAGTTAAACCAGAACAAGAACAACAACAATAACAACAATCAGGGCAACGAGAACAACAATGGGGGGAATAATAATGGCAATGATGCTTGGGGTCGTGTGTTCGTGCTGGGGCAGGGTGACGCAAGGAATGATCCTAACGTGGTTAGTGGTAAGTGTCACACCCCCAAAATCCACCTGCGGAATATCACCGCTTGGGAGCGTGACTGACCAGGATCAAGCCACCAATCATATCGAACACAACATTTAATAATAATAGTAGATAGTGTAATTCATCACGACATGATTGATATTCAAAACCAAACTTTGTTTAAGTAGCGGAAGCATGTAAATAAACCCGACATAAATAATAATGTATGAAATGTGATAAGTGTTTAATTAAGCATTCATAATCCATGCCCACAATGTCCTGCTCCTCCCTGTGCAAGCTCCATGTATCTAACGACCTGCAAGGCATGCAGCAGAGAGACAACAACTAGTTGAGCGAGTTCACAGTGTATAGTTCAGTAATGGTAATAGTATGAGTAGCATTATGTTCGTTCGTTAAGTCATGTATCGTATTAGTTTCCATCGCGGGCCTCTCGGCATGTATGCGAAGATTTGGGGTAATTCTCCCAAACATCCTAGACTATGTATATTTGTATCGCGGCCACCCTGGCATTACTTGCGAAGTTTTAGTATCTATAGTTCGCGGCCTTCCCAAGGCATGTGTGCGAATGATTAGTCATAATATCGCAGCCAACCCCTGGCGTGTGTGCGAAGATCAGTTCAAATGGGTATACTAGCCTAGCCATATCTTATCTTTACTCTTCCTCTCCCGAGGACCATATCATTAGGTTTGATTAACTAAGTATGTACGAATAAATCATTCAAACCCATTCCCACCCTGGGAACCCCATGCCTTGGCTGTGTGAACTCACCTTGGTTTGCTAAGTTAAGTGCTCACAAGAAATCAGTCAAGTCCTAGAGTGTACACGTATATTCAATCAGTACACGTTCGTAAGGTTTCGCATTCAATCACCAAATCATCATTTGACATCAGTTACATATCTCAGAATTTCTATCAGTTGCATCGTCTACAATCATTCAGCCAACCAACTCATATATGACTTCAGCAAGTTATTCATTCACATGGACAATCACATGTCTACTGTCATAAATCACCCACTATCTTATAAAACGCAATATATTACTACAAGCATTCCAGATCATAAAACCAACCTAACTCAGTCAGTTCATCAGCAACGTCGGATCATTTATCAAGTAATCAGTTCAGACTATGCATTTAACATAAAACTCAGGCTAGGTTATCATGCATAAGAGTCGGGCTAGGTAATCATATAAGTCGGACCCCCTTATCAACACAAAAGTCAGCCTTCACAAGCTCTAAAGAACTCGGACCACACTCAACAAGCATAAACTCGGATGGCAGCAAATTAAATAAAATTCGGATAAGATATTACATCTAAAAGTCGGACAAAAGGGAGGGGCTGCCCCCCTTCTAAAACTCGGACTCCCCAAGTCCACACAAAGGTCGGACCAGGGGTAATGGGCCAAAACTCGGACCTTGTGTTGTTGTTAAAAGTCGGACAACATATGGGAGGTTAAAACTCGGACATATATGTGGTTATTAAAAGTCGGATCATAGGTTTTAAGCATAAAGCTCGGACAAGCACACATCATGTAATACTCGGACACTATGTTATAAAATCAAAACTCGGATCACATCTTTAATTTAAAGATCGAACCTTTTACTCTCTTACAAAAGTCGGACATATCTTCTTAACAAAACTCAGACTATCACGCACATTATTCAAACATTCATATGCACTGACAGTTACGTTCATTGTTTTCACGATCTGGAAACCCTAAATCACATATTTAGCAGAGCAGAATTCAATTATCAGTCAATCATTCTAACATGTCTTGTGTCTTAACATCAGGCAAAAGATCATACACTCAATCAATCATCATAATCTCAATGATCAGCATCACACTAAAGCACAGAACCATCATGTGAAAGCTAGGGTTTACAAGTATAACAATAATCAAAATTGATACAATCAAACAATCAATTAGGGTTTACAAGTATTACAATAATCAATAAACAATTACCTTGAATGATTCTAGAGAAAGAGAGGAATCAAGAGTGATGAATATCTTGTGCCAATGATGATGGTGATGATGATTACTAGAGAAACTCAGAAGATTGCAAGTACGTGTTTTGTTTTGTGTGAAAATGATTAGTGAAAAGGGATTATGGTTAAGTATAATTTAGGTTTCCCTAATAACTCTATACACCCTTAATTATTATATTTTACAATAGTGCACCATCTCAAATAATTTCACAGTTTCACCACCAAGTTTATACATTAGACAAGTCTTTCACAATTAACACATAACCATGCACAATCATACAATACACTTCGTTGTATCAAGCCGTTACAGTTCCACAACAAATCAATTGTGCAAATAAACAACTAAACAACAATAATCGTGCAACAAATGCGAAATAGGAATCTTGGAAATTCGAGTTGTCACATTATCCCCAACTTGAAAGAAATTTCGTCCCGAAATTTAGCATGCGGTTACTGAGGAAGCTAGGTAAGTTGTATCGTTTACTGATTTTCCTGGGGTGTCACATCATCCCCCCGTTGATTTGGAATTTCGTCCCGAAATTCCGCAGTAGTAGCTTTAGTCTCAGTAGTGGTTGCATTGGTTCCGAATAACTGGGGGTACTTTTCTGTCATCTGGTCTTCGCGTTCCCAGGTGTACTCGGACAAGAAGGATTCTCTTGTGTTTGTGGACCTTAACATCCCGGCCCGTGATTTCAACTGGTTCCTCGACGAACTGCAACCGCTCGTCGATAGTGAGTTCCTTAAAAGGAACTATGAGGGTCTCATCTGACAGGCACTTCTTCAGATTCGACACATGGAATACATTGTGAACTGCACCGAGTTCAGCTGGTAGGTTTAGTCTGTAGGCTACCTTGCCTATTCTTTCAGTGATTTCGAACGGTCCAACATACCGTGGATTGAGCTTGCCTCGTTTACCAAATCTAACCACACCCTTCCAAGGTGAGGCTTTAAGTAAAACCCGGTCCCCGACCTGAAATTCCAATGGCTTCCTACGCTTATCCGCGTAGCTTTTCTGGCGATCGGGAGCTGCCGCCATGCGTTGTCGTATTTGTGCTATTCGTTCCGTAGCATCAACTACCATTTCTGGACCTGTAATCTGACTATCCCCCACCTCTGCCCAAAAGAGAGGTGACAGGCATTTATGTCCGTACAATGCCTCGAATGGAGCTGCTTGTATGCTGGTGTGGTAACTGTTATTGTATGAAAACTCCACTAATGGGAGGTGCTTTTCCCAGCTGTTGCCAAAATCGATAACACACACCCGAAGCATGTCTTCTAGAGTTAGAATCGTGCGCTCAGACTGCCCATTCGTCTGAGGGTGATAAGCTGTGCTCATGTCTAATCGAGAGCCAAAAGCTTTGTGCATTGCTTGCCATAGTTCTGAAGTGAATCGTGCATCGCGATCCGAAATGATAGAGGTGGGCACCCCGTGCCTTGAGACTACTTCTTTCAAGTATATATCTGCTAATGTAGAAACCTTGTCTGTTTCTTTGATTGCCAAGAAGTGAGCAGACTTGGTGAGTCGATCTACGATCACCCAGATGGTATCATTCCCACGCTGGGATCTAGGCAGGCCAGTGACAAAATCCATGGAAATTTCTTCCCATTTCTACTGTGGTATCCGGGGTTGTTGCAGTAGGCCCGAGGGCTTTTGGTACTCTGTCTTGACTCTTGCACAAGTCAAACATTTGCCGACGTAAGTTGCAATGTGAGCCTTCATGCTAGGCCACCAATATGTAGTTCTGATGTCGTGGTACATTTTATCCGAACCTGGATGTGCCGAGTAGCGAGACTTTTGAGCTTCGTCCATCACAAGTTCTCGTAACCCGCCGTATAGTGGGACCCAAATACGTCCTGTTACATAGTAGGCGCCGTCTTCCTTCTGTTCTAATCGTTGCCTTGAGCCGCGCAAGGCTTCAGCCTTGACATTTTCTGGTTTTAATGCTTCCACCTGTGCATCTCGTATCTGTTCAGGAAGACTAGACTGAATGGTGAGCTACAAAGCTCGTACACGCCTAGGTAGAGTGTCTTTTCGACTGAGAGCGTCAGCCATAACATTGGCTTTGCCTGGATGGTACTTGATGGCGCATTCGTAATCGTTAAGTAACTCGACCCATCTTCGTTGACGCATGTTCAATTCCTTCTGCTTGAAGATATGCTCGAGACTCCTGTGATCGGTGTAGATAGTGCACTTGGTACCGTACAGGTAGTGTCGCCATATCTTGAGCGCGAAAACAACAGCTCCCATCTCTAAATCGTGCGTCGTATAATTCCGTTCATGAACTTTGAGTTGACGAGAAGCGTAGGCAATAACTTTATCCCGCTGCATCAATACACAACCAAGCCCCTGTATCGACACGTCATAATAGACCACAAAATCGTCTGTGCCCTCTGGCAATGAGAGAATAGGTGCGCTGCATAGGCTATCCTTTAAGTACTGAAAAGCGGTTTCCTGGGAAACTCCCCAACGGTATGTGACACCTTTCTGTGTCAGCATAGTAAGCGGTTGTGCAATCTTCGAAAAGTATTTAATGAATCGTCTTTAGTAACCCGCCAAACCCAAGAATTGGCGTATTTCAGTTGGTGTACGCGGTGCAGGCCAGTTTCTGATCGAATCAACTTTGGATGGATCGACATAGATCCCATCCTTGTTTACTACGTGGCCTAGGAAGTGGACTTCACGAAGCCAGAAGTCACATTTTGAAAACTTTGCGTACAGTTGCTCCCTTTGAAGAAGTTCCAAGATAAGTCGTAAGTGTTGCTCGTGTTCCTCCTGACTCTTAGAGTAGATCAGGATGTCGTCGATGAAAACAATAACGAACTTGTCTAGATAGGGTTTGCACACCCTGTTCATAAGATCCATGAAAACTGCAGGCGCGTTCGTAAGCCCGAATGGCATCACTAGAAACTCGTAGTGACCGTAACGAGTTCTGAATGCTGTCTTTGAGACGTCCTCATCCCGGACTCTCAGCTGATGATACCCTGACCTTAGATCAATCTTGGAATAGTAGCTCGACCCTTGCAACTGGTCAAATAAGTCGTCAATGCGTGGAATAGGATAACGGTCCTTCACTGTGACCTTGTTCAGTTCGCGGTAGTCTATGCACATTCTGAAAGTGCCATCCTTCTTTTTCACGAATAGTACTGGAGCTCCCCACGGCAAAGAGCTTGGACGAATGAAGCCTTTATCCAAGAGCTCTTGTAGTTGCTTTGAAAGTTCTTCCAGTTCAGTTGGAGCTAAACGATACGGTGCGCGAGCTATAGGTGCTGCTCCTGGGGCTAGCTCGATCTAAAATTCAACTTGACGATGAGGCGGTAAACCGGGTAAATCTTCAGGAAACACCTGAGGAAAATCGCGTACAACTGGAATATCCTCCAATTTCTTTTCCTTTGCTGATGCTTCCGTAACTAGAGCCAAAATGGTCGTGTGACCCTTTCGTAAGCATTTCTGAGCCTTCAAAAAGGAGATGATGCCAACCACAGCACCACTCTTGTCGCCCTGAACTTCGAGAGGTTGCTTACCCGAACGGGGAATGCGAACTATCTTCTCCTTGCATAGGATCTCTGCGTGATGTTGGGATAACCAATCCATCCCAATAACGATATCGAAACTACCCAAAACTCTGGGTATGAGGTCGTTGGAGAAGGTCTGACCAGCTAAGACGATGTTACAACCCTTGACTACATGTGAGGCTTCTACACTTTTACCATTAGCTAACTCTACGACATGTTTGGTGTTTAGGGGTTTTGGTGTATGTTTTAACATTTTACTCACTTTTAACGATATATAACTTGTATCAGCACCCGAATCAAATAAGACAGTAACATAAATATCGTCGAGAAGAAACTTACCCATAACCACATTGGGATCATTCATTGAATCTCCTCGACCCAGCACAAAAACACGACCCCGAGCTTCGTTGCCATTGTTGTTGTTGTTTCCCCCGTTGTTGTTGTTCCCATTGCCCTGGTTGTTGTTGTTGTTGTTGTTGCGATTCTGGTTCTGGTTTAACTGGGGACAATCACGCTTGAAATGGCCTTCAGCCCCACACTGAAAACATCCCCTGTTGCCCCGCTAATGCTGCTGCTGATGCTGGTTCTGTGGAGCTGGTGGTGGGTGTTGCTGATTCTGATTTGCAGGTCGCGAACTCCTTCAGTCTTTAGCTTCATGCCCTATCTTGAGACATCTCTGACAACGCTCCTTACGACACCGTCCACTGTGGTGTCTGTTGCACCTGTTATCCACCCTGCCCCTGATTGCCTGAAGAGTGCTGACTAGGACTCTGATAGCTGTCAGTCTTTCGCTGCTGAACTTGTGACTGAACTGAAGCTGATCCCTTGCTGGAATCCCCATCCCATTTTCTTTTGTTGTCACTGGGAGTAGCAGAAGTAGTAACAGCAGTAGTGGTAGCACTGATGCGCTTCGGTAGCTTGTTCTGTTCCACTGCCTGATCCGTAATACGATGAGCAAGGCGCTGAATAGCTTGGGTATTATCAAGATTAGCCGATGTCACATGGCTCTGAATTTCTGGCGCTAACCCCTTGAGATACAACTCAATGCGCTTGACTGGAGGGTCCACCATAGTTAGACACAGCACGGCCAGCTCATTTGACCTTTTAGTGTAAGCTTCAATTTCTGACCCAGTCATCTTCAAATGGTAGAACTCATCTTCCAACTTGTGAATATCTTCACGTGTGCAGTATTCCCTTTTGATCAATTCCTTGAAATCATTCCAAGGGGTGGCGTTAGCAGCTGCCAACCCTAGGTTGCGCGTTCCACCAAGTTAACGCGATCCCTTCCAAAGTACCAGTGGCGTACTTGACCCTGCGAGCCTCAGGGCATTCACACATCTCGAATACCGACTCTAGCTTCTCAAACCAATGGAGGAGTCCCACTGCCCCCTCAGTGCCACTGAATGTGCTTGGACGACAGTCCATGAAGTTCTTGAAAGTGCATACAGGCTGATGAGCGTGTTGTCCTAATGTGTAAGAACAGAACGTGGTTAAACATAGGAGTTGTTTAGGATTATAGGATCTAAAGATCCTAGAATGAGTTACGACTGCAGGGTATACCTCCTGCGTTTGCAGCTGCAAGTGCCGCAGCAACTTGTTCATTGATAAGAGCCGTCAACTGGGCTTGTGTCAAATTGATACGTCCGGCCATTGATCTTCACATCAAAGGCAGCATAAGTGAGAAAGGTTCGCGAATAGTGCGATTACAGAAGAGTGTAAGCACATAAGTGTTCTCAAGCAGTAACAAGTAGTGAGCAATGTAATCTAAGCATACTACGAGCAAAGTTCTATGCATTTCTAGCAAGTAGGCAATAAATATAAACCTTATTACCTAGAATGTTGAGTCTTGCACGTGGAGCGAAGCGTCGTTGTGGATCGTTGAGAGCACTGTTCTGGTTATAGTCTGGTTTTAATAAAAACGTTTTCCCATATTAAAACCAAGTTCTCTATAACCAATGGCTCTGATACCAATCTGTCACACCCCCAAAATCCACCTGCGGAATATCACCGCTTGGGAGCGTGACTGACCAGGATCAAGCCACCAATCATATCGAACACATCATTTAATAATAATAGTAGATAGTGTAATTCATCACGACATGATTGATGTTCAAAACCAAACTTTGTTTAAGTAGCGGAAGCATGTAAATAAACCCGACATAAATAATAATGTATGAAATGACATAAGTGTTTAATTAAGCATTCATGATCCATGCCCACAACGTCCTGCTCCTCCCTGTGCAAGCTCCATGTATCTAACGACCTGCAAGGCATGCAGCAGAGAGTCAACAACTAGTTGAGCGAGTTCACAGTGTATAGTTCAGTAATGGTAAGAGTATGAGTAGCATTATGTTCGTTTGTTAAGTCATGTATCGTATTAGTTTCCATCGCGAGCCTCTCGGCATGTATGCGAAGATTTGGGGTAATTCTCCCAAACATCCTACACTATGTATATTTGTATCGCGGCCACCCTGGCGTGTGTGCGAAGATCAGTTCAAATGGGTATACTAGTATAGCCGTATCTTATCTTTACTCTTCCTCTCCCGAGGACCATATCATTAGGTTCGATTAACTAAGTATGTACGAATAAATCATTCAAACCCATTCCCACCCTAGGAACCCCATGCCTTGGCTGTGTGAACTCACCCTGGTTTGCTCGGTATGCTAAGTTAAGTGCTCACAAGAAATCAGTCAAGTCCTAGAGTGTACACGTATATTCAATCAGTACATGTTCGTAAGGTTTCGCATTCAATCACCAAATCATCATTTGACATCAGTTACATATCTCATAATTTCTATCAGTTGCATCGTCTACAATCATACAGCCAACCAACTCATGTATAACTTCAGCAAGTTATTCATTCACATGGACAATCACATGTCTACTGTCATAAATCACCCACTATCTTATTGAATGCAATATATTACTACAAGCATTCCAGATCATAAAATCAACCTAACTCAGTCAGTTCATCAGCATGTCGGATCATTTATCAAGTAATCAGTTCAGACTATGCATTTAACATAAAACTCAGGCTAGGTTATCATGCATAAGAGTCGGGCTAGGTAATCATATAAGTCGGACCCCCTTATCAACACAAAAGTCAGCCTTCACAAGTTCTAAAGAACTCGGACCTCACTCAACAAGCATAAACTCGGATGGCAGCAAATTAAATAAAATTCGGATAAGATATTACATCTAAAAGTCAGACAAAAGGGAGGGGCTACCCCCCTTCTAAAACTCGGACTCCCCAAGTCCACACAAAGGTCGGACCAGGGGTAATGGGCCAAAACTCGGACCTTGTGTTGTTGTTAAAAGTCGGACAATATATGGGAGGTTAAAACTCGGACATATATGTGGTTATTAAAAGTCGGATCATAGGTTTTAAGCATAAAGCTCGGACAAGCACACATCATGTAATACTCGGACACTATGTTATAAAATCAAAACTCGGATCACATCTTTAATTTAAAGATCGGACCTTTTACTCTCTAACAAAAGTCGGACATATCTTCTTAACAAAACTCAGACTATCACGCACATTATTCAAACATTCATATGCACTGACAGTTACATTCATTGTTTTCACGATCTGGAAATCCTAAATCACATATTTAGCAGAGCAGAATTCAATTATCAGTCAATCATTCTAACATGTCTTGTGTCTTAACATCAGGCAAAAATCATACACTCAATCAATCATCATAATCCCAATGATCAGCATCACATTAAAGCACAGAACCATCATGTGAAAGCTAGGGTTTACAAGTATTACAATAATCAAAATTGATACAATCAAACAATCAATTAGGGTTTACAAGTATTACAATAATCAATAAACAATTACCTTGAATGATTCTAGAGAAAGAGAGGAATCAAGAGTGATGAATATCTTGTGCCAATGATGATGGTGATGATGATTACTAGAGAAACTCAGAGGATTGCAAGTACGTGTTTTGTTTTGTGTGAAAATGATTAGTGAAAAGGGATTAGGGTTAAGTATAATTTAGGTTTCACTAATAACTCTATACACCCTTAATTATTATATTTTACAATAGTGCACCATCTCAAATAATTTCACAGTTTCACCACCAAGTTTATGCATTAGACAAGTCTTTCACAATTAACACATAACCATGCACAATCACACAATACACTTCATTGTATCAAGACGTTACAGTTCCACAACAAATCCATTGTGCAAATAAACAACTAAACAACAATAAGCGTGCAATAAATGCGAAATAGGAATCTTGGAAATTCGAGTTGTCACAGTAAGTTTCTTCTCGACGACTTTTATGTTACTGTATTGTTTGATTCAGGTGCGGATACCAGTTATGTGTCTCTAAAAGTTAGTCAAATGTTAAAACGTACACCAACACCCTTAAACACCAAACATGTCGTAGAGTTAGCCAACGGTAAATGTTTAGAGGCCACACACGTAGTCAAGGGTTATAACCTCGTCTTAGCGGATCAAGCTTTCTCCATCGGCCTCATTCCTATAGTTCTGGGTAGTTTCGACATCGTTATTAGGATGGATTGGTTATCCCAACAGCAAGCAGAGATCTTATGCAAGGAGAAGATAGTTCGTATTCCTCGTTCTGGGAAAGAACCTCTTGAAGTTCAAGGCGACAAGAGTGGTGCAGTGGTTGGCATCATCTCCATTTTGAAGGCTCAGAAATGTTTGCGAAAGGGTCACACTACTATTTTGGCACTTGTTACAGACACATCGACAAAAGAGAAGATATTAGAGGATATACCAGTTGTACGCGATTTTTCTCAAGTGTTTCCTGAAGACTAACCAGGTCTACCGCCTCATCGCCAGGTCGAATTTCAGATTGAACTAGCTCCAGGAGCAGCACCAATAGCTCGTGCACCGTATCGCTTAGCTCCCACTAAAATTGAAGAATTGTCTAAACAACTACAAGAGCTCTTGGATAAGGGCTTTATTCGTCCTAGCTCTTCGCCTTGGGGAGCTCCAGTACTTTTTGTGAAGAAGAAAGACGGTACCTTTTGTATGTGCATAGACTACCGTGAACTAAACAAGGTGACCGTGAAGAATCGTTATCCTCTTCCACGAATTGATGATTTATTTTCGATCAGTTGCGAGGGTCGAGCTACTACTCAAAGATAGACCTGAGGTCAGGTTACCATCAGCTGAGAGTCTGGGATGAGGACGTATCCAAAACAGCATTGAAAACTCGCTACGGCCACTACGAGTTCCTTGTCATGCCTGTCGGGTTAACAAACGCACCGACAGTCTTCATGGATCTTATGAACAGAGTGTGCAAGCCTTATCTTGACAAGTTCGTCATTGTTTTCATCGACGACATCCTGATATACTCTAAGAGTTAGAAGGAACACGAGCAGCATTTACGACTTATCTTGGAACTTCTTCGAAAGGAACAACTGTACACCATGTTTTCAAAATGCGACTTCTTGCTTCGTGAAGTCCACTTTCTAGGCCATGTGGTAAACCAGGATGGGATTCACGTTGATCCATCCAAGGTAGACTCGATCAGGAACTGGCCTGCACCACGTACACCAACGGAAATACGCCAATTCTTGGGTTTGGCGGGTTATTACAGACGATTCATCAAAGACTTCTCAAAGATTGCGCAGCCGCTTACATTACTGACACAGAAAGGTGTTACTTATCGTTGGGGTAATACACAGGAAACAACTTTCCAACACTTAAAGGATAGACTATGCAGCGCACCTATTCTCTCATTGCCAGAGGGCACAGACGATTTCGTGGTCTACTACGACGCATCGATTCAGGGTCTTGGTTGTGTATTGATGCAAAGGGATAAAATCATTGCCTACGCTTCGCGACAACTTAAAGTTCACGAACGGAACTACACCACACATGTTTTGGAATTGGGAGCTGTCGTTTTCGTGTTTAAGATATGGCGACATTACCTGTACGGTACCAAGTGCACTATCTACACCGATCACAGGAGTCTCGAGCATATCTTCAAGCAGAAGGAATTGAACAAGCGACAACGTAGATGGGTCGAACTACTTAATGATTACGAATGCGCCATCAAGTACCATCCAGGCAAAGCCAATGTTGTGGCTGACGCCCTCAGTTGGAAGGATACTACGCCTAGACGCGTGCGAGCATTGCAACTCACTATTCAGTCTAGTCTTCCTGCACAGATACGAGACACTCAGGTAGAAGAATTTAAACCAGAAAACGTAAGGGCTGAAGCCATACGCGGCTCAAGGCAACGATTAGAACAAAGGGAAGACGGCGCCTACTACGTCACAGGACGCATTTGGGTTCCCCTTTATGGCGACTTACGCGAGCTTGTGATGGATGAAGCTCATAAGTCCCGCTACTCAGTACATCCAGGTTCGAATAAAATGTACCACGATCTCAGAACTACATATTGGTGGCCTAGTATGAAAGCCCACATAGCAACTTACGTCGGCAAATGTTTGACCTGTGCGAGGGTCAAGACAGAATATCAGAAACCATCAGGCCTGCTTCAGCAACCTAAGATACCACAATGGAAATGGGAAGAAATTTCCATGTATTTTGTTACTGGCCTGCCCAGATCTCAGCGTGGTAACGATACTCTTTGGGTGATCATGGATCGACTCACAAAATCTGCTCAATTTTTTGCTATCAAAGAAACGGATAAGTTGTCTACCTTAGCAGACGTATACTTGAAAGAAGTTGTCTCGAGACACGGAGTGCCAACCTCCATTATTTCGGATCGTGATGCATGATTTACTTCAGAACTGTGGCAAGCGATGCACAAATCTTTTGGCTCTCAATTGGACATGAGCACAGCTTATCACCCTCAGACGGATGGGCAGTCTAAGCGCACTATCCACACTCTAGAAGACATGCTTCGGGCATGTGTTATCAATTTCGGCAACAGCTGGGAAAAGCATCTTCCGTTAGTGGAATTCTCGTACAATAACAACTACCACACCAGCATCCAAGCCGCTCCATTCGAGGCATTGTACGGGCGTAAATGCCGATCACCTCTTTGTTGGGCAGAGGTGGGCGATAGTTTGATCACAGGTCCTGAACTTGTAGTTGATGCTACTGAACGAATCGCACAGATACGACAACGCATGGCGGCGGCTCGCGACCGTCAGAAAAGCTATGCTGATAAGGGCAGGAAACCACTCGAGTTCCAGGTTAGGGATCGAGTGCTACTCAAAGTTTCGCCCTGGAAGGGTGTAGTTCGTTTTGGCAAACAGGGCAAGCTCAATCCGCGGTATGTCGGACCATTCGAAATCATAGAAAGAATAGGCAAAGTGGCCTACAAACTAAACCTACCAACAGAACTCAGTGCAATTCACAACGTTTTCCACGTGTCGAATCTGAAGAAGTGTCTGTCAGATGAGACCCTCATAGTTCCTTTGATGGAACTCATTATCGACGAGAAATTAAATTTCGTCAAGGAACCAGTTGAAATCACGGACCGGGATGTTAAGGTCCTCAAAAACACCACAATGCCTCTTGTTCGGGTTCGTTGGAACTCCCGTCGTGGCCCAGAGTATACCTGGGAACGAGAAGACCAAATGGAACTCAAATATCCCCAGTTATTTCTGAACAATGCAACTCCTACTAAGGCTGAAGCTACTACAGAATTTCGGGACGAAATTCCAAATCAACGGGGTGATGATGTGACACCCTAGAAAAACAAGTAAACCACACAACACAACTAGCTTCCTTAGTAACTATGAACTAAATTTCGGGACGAAATTTCTTTCAAGTTGGGGATAATGTGACAACTCGAGTTTCCAAGATTCCATCTTCGCATTTAATTGCATGTAATTGTTTAAGTTGTTTGTTTAAACGGCTTTTTTGTTTCATAGCGGTACACGTTTATAATACGTTAAATCGTATTGTGGTTGTTATGATATACGGTGTGCCTTATAAGTGAGTATGTTAACATATGGTTTGTAATGATATGGTTGTATAATTAACAAAATGGAACTTTGTCTAATACCCAAAACACCCACCTCTTATAAGTTAGGGGTGTTTAGTGTTAATAATGAAAATAAAACAAAACCTCTCAACCCTAATCATTCTCACCAATTCCAATCATACGACAGTTGCAAGTTCTCTAATCATTTAGGGTATCACAAGCATCTAAACTCTTGATCTTTGATCTCTCAATTCTTCCAGAGCAAACCCCACATCAAATCTAAGGTAATGTTTATATTATACGTTGTTATTCTTATCCAATTGATCTCATGCAAACCCTAGTTCTCCAAACAATGGTTTTGTAGTATTAATCATTCTGATTGTTTGTACAACGGTTTATGAGTAGTTGCGTAATCCTTTGCCTGTCACTATGATGCCTGATATACTAGAATAGTTAGTTTGTTTCTTTGATTACAACACTGGCAATGATTGGGATTAGGGTTTTTGGATCGTAAAATGAACTGTTTTATTGAAAGCTGTAAATTGGTTTTGGAAATCACGCATGTTGTTAACTCGGAGTTAAGTGTCAGGGTTTTGTGAAGTCACAAGTCCGAGTTTGTAATATGACACTTGCCTCCGAGTTTATTAAAGAAAAACAAGGTCCGACTTTATTATAAGGACTCCTTGAGTCCGAGTTTTGTAAAGGAAACACAAGGTCCGAGTTTCACCTAAGTTGTATGGTCCGATCTTTTTGATTGATATAAGGTCCAAGCTTCACCAAGGATGTTTGGTCCGAGTTTTTGATTGTTGTATGGTCCGAGTTTTGTTGTTGTTTGGTCTGAGTTTCACCCAAGGACTAGATGTCCGAGTTTGATATGTGTGTGTAGTCCGAGTTTGATGTAAATATAAGTGCCGAGTTTATTGTAAACACAAGTATTAGAGCTCAATGTTAACACTAGGGATCCGAGTTTACTTATAATGCTAAGTTCAAAACCCTTTTAGTGTTGTATGAAGAACACCTTGCATGCCACTTTGTGTTACTGTATGTATGTGCAGTCTATGTCATGTCAATCTGTAAACAATTATCACACGGAACACAGTTGTTTGGACACCAAGGAATTGTAAACCTTAGTTGAACGTAAACACTTACATTGAGTTTATGTGCAATGTACTTTAGGTCGCGTGTAACGGACCTAACCATTAATTAACACTAGAAGCACAATAACAAACCGAGCAAACCAAGGTGAGTGCACACTCTTACCAAGGCATGGGATTCCCGGGTTAGGGAATGGGATTGGATGATTATCTGTATTTATGTTGTTATTGGGAATTATGAATTACTGACCTCGGTTGGGAAAGGTCACTTATAGATACTGCTAGACTAGTGATACATGGGGAAGCCCCCACTACTCTTTGCACACATGCCTGTAATGGCCGCGATACTGATACTGATCTTCGCACACATGCCTGGAATGGTTGCGATACTGATACTAAACTTCTACACATGCGTGGAGGGCTGCGATACAAATAAAACTAGTCTACAATACATGGGAAACCCCCACTAATCTTCGCAAACATGCCTGGAGGGCCGCGATGGAATTATATACAATACATGGATTTCTAAATAAACAAACGTTTTACGAAATGAACACTATTACTAAACAATCCACTGTGAACTCGCGCAACTAGCTGTTGTCTCTCTGTTACATGCCTTGAAGGTCGTTAGGTATACATGGAGCTTGCACCGGGAGGCGCGGTCGTTGTGGACAAGGATCGTGAATGCTTTGATTAAACATTATGACATTTCATACTCATACTTATGTTGGGTTATATTTTTGCTTCCACTAAACATTGATATTATACTTATGTTTTGAACACCTTTCATATTGGTTTGATTGAATTAAATTTACTTCTACTTATTACTTACATGTTCAATATGATTGGTGGCTTAATCCTGGCCAGTCACGCCTCCAAGCGGTGGTACTCCGCGTGTGGATTTTGGGGGTGTGACATGCAAACCAGCTGCTGTTTAAAAAAACAGTTTGCTGATCTGGGTAACTCACGCGGCCCACATAAGCATAGCCCTTAGGCTGCGCGACCTGCCTAAGCATTTTTCTAGAAATTGCAATTTGGTCCCTGCACTTGAGAATCTTGCATTTCGGCTTATTTTTGGCACGTTTAAGTCCCGTTAACCTCATTTCAAGGTTCTAAAATGAAGTTAAAGTATAGGAAACTCAAAGCATGCTCAAAAATATCTCGGATGTTGGTTCGTTTGGTCAGACGGTTGCGTTGTTCGGTTAATTACGATGAGAGTCGTAACGTACGCAAAAACGATCCAAATCAAGCGACGAATGGAATTTTCTTATGCCAAACACTAAAATAAAATATTTTAATGCTTACATAAATTTTTGGATGTCCGGATATCTTCAGTATGAAAGATATGCGTGAAAATGCAAACTTGTGCACTTTTGACGCTTTTAGTCCCTATTGATCAATAAAGTTTATTTTCGCATACCGAACCCCTCAAAGCCTATTTCTAAAATATGTAAAGGTTATTTAGGATATGTTTAACTTATGATCAAGTTCCGTAATGTTCATTACTATAGAAATCGGTATAGTTTCGTAGTTTGACACAAATAGTCCCTTCGATAGAACAAACTTGATTTCAACACACCAAGCCATCCAAAGCTTATTTCTAAGCTATGTAGAGGTTATGTAGGGTATGTTAAGCTTATGTCACTATTCCGGAATGTTTGCCACGTTATACTGACTGCGTTTACGCACCAGTTTGCGTATAACCTTCCAGAAAGCGCTTTAAAGCCTGAAATCGGAGTTGAATCAAATTGTAAAATCACCAAACACAATTACACATATAATAACACTAAAACACATATAATAACACCAAAGCACATTGTTTTATTAATAATTGAACATTGTTTTACATTATACATCGATTACATAACACAGTTGTCACACCATATACGGTAAAGACAATCAAGGATATTTTTAAAATCCATATTTTAAGAAAAGGAAACACAATTCTGAAGATTTTTATATAAAAACATATCCTTAGTTTTGTATTGATACTTATTGCTCAGAAGTACATATATATTTCATGTAGAAAGAAAAACTATGACGGACAATTCTTCTTATTACACTTATCATGTGGGAAGCACTTGCGCTCATCAGTGCAACAACAAGAATCAAGAGGGCTCCATGGAAAACACATTAATTTATCACAGTTTTTCGGAGCCGCTGTTTGATGAGTTTCAATCCCAATTGCTTTGAAATCATTAACATTTTTTCTACTTATAATCGGTCGGACCTTGCAGTTGTAACATGGCAACACAACTAATGTTAGACAAAAGACTAACATATATGACACCACAAGCTTTACCATTGTATTACTTTCTTTGAGATTTTAAATAGATATCCAGTTACAACATATATTTATATTCATATATTGATAGCATGGTGTTAAAGTCTTACCCTAACGTGTACGTGTATAAAATTAGGTATAAAATTAGGTATATAATTAGGTATAAAATTAGGTCGTGTCATTATTCATAGTATTATATATGAAGTGTTTCTTTGATATGTTGTAACTTCTTCTTATATATTTGTAGTTAGATATATTGTTATGGGATATTGGCCTCTAATAATCCAAAGTACACGTCATTGGTCATTGGCGGTCCCACCTTTTTTATTCCCCCTGGCAGTCCCACTTTTCAACTATTTTTCCTGCACGGTTCCACTGTTAAAAAAACTTGGGGAATTGGCCTGTAATAATCCCAAGTAGATGTCATTGGCCATTGACAGTCCCACCTTTGAATATTCCCCCCACCAGTCCCGCCTTTCACCTATTTTGCCTACACTGTTCCCCGTCAAAAAAAAACTTAACAGAGTGGAGTTTTTTTTTTCCAATTTACAACAAGTTTTTTTGGGCTTTTGATTAGAACAATGTTATAAGTCCATTGATGTAAAACTTACCTCGAAATGGTGCTCCAAATGACTTGATTTTTGCTAATGGGAAATTTAAACACCCGAATTGAAGCGCCATTTTCATCGTTTGGTGCACCGTTTGGAGGTGAGTTTTACATCAATGGACTCGTAGCATCGTGATCAAAAGTCGTAAAAACTGTTTGTAATTTGGAAAAACAAAACTTCGTTAAGTTTTTTTCATGAGAGACCGGTGTAGGAAAAATAGGTGAAATGTGAGACTGGTAGAGGGAATAGTTAAAGGTTGGATAGTCAATGGCCAAAGTCCTCTAGTTGTGATTAATACAGGCCAACTTCCCAAAAAACTTAACGAAGTTAAGTTTTTTTCGGAATTACAAACTGATGTTTTAGGGGGCTTTTAATGAGAACGAGTATACGAGTCTATTGATGTAAAATTTATCTTGAAACGGTGCTAAAAATGACTAGATTTTTATTAACCGGAAGTTTAAACACCTGAATGGAAACACCGTTTTTGTCGTTTGGAGCAGAATTTCAAGGTAAGTTTTACATCAGTAGACTCGTATTCTCGTTCTCATCAAAAGCCTTCAAATGTCATTTTGTAATTCGGAAAAAAAACTTAACTCCGTTGAGCAAAAATAGTTGAAAGATGGGACTGCCAGGGGGAATAAAAAAGGTGGGACTGTCAATGGCCAATATACTAATATCCACATTATTATTTTTGTATTCAGGATTAGTTCATAGAGTACAGAAGTATCACAAGAAGTGAAGACTGATTTCATGTATTAACCACTCATTGGTATAGATAGAATCACACTTGCATTATATTATTTTCACTTGACCCAATATACTACCGACTATAGTAAAAAGATGTATGAAGGTTAAAGGTATATAATATGACATGACTTTTTTTATTATCCTAAGAGGGGTTAGTTTTTATTAATAAGAAGATAATGGGTCGGAACATGCCGTGGTAACATGGTAACACAACCAATATTATACAAAAGACCAACATATATGATAC
Source organism: Helianthus annuus (assembly GCF_002127325.2). Classification (NCBI taxonomy): domain Eukaryota; kingdom Viridiplantae; phylum Streptophyta; class Magnoliopsida; order Asterales; family Asteraceae; genus Helianthus; species Helianthus annuus. The sequence continues at coordinate 161,652,404 of NC_035434.2, read as the reverse complement.
CACAAGCTTTACCATTATCCTATTTTCTTTGAGATTGTAAATAAAAATACGCACCTACAACATCTATACTATATATAATATACATATCCAAAGGACTTCTTAAGGTTATTGAAATTTCCTTAAAACACCTCTAAAGCATGATGTACAAGTCTTTTAAGCAATAGAAAACTTCACCTTCCACTTATACCCTTCTATTAAAAAAACACGGATACATTAGGTTTCACATCCATTTCAAAACATTTCAAAATCGCCGCTTCCCTGCTCCTCTCTCTCTCTCTCTCTGGCGATTCGAGATCTGTATCTAGGTTTTTTCTCCAAACATACATTCTTATGAAATCAGAAAGATGAACCTTCGGTGTAGTTGCAGTCGGTGGAAAAAAGATCCAGGTAGTTTTTTTTGCTGAATTTTTCTTAGATCTACCGGACCACCATCAACTTTTAGCGTATTTTGTTGTTTTGTTGTAGCATTGCAGATCTGAGTTTTTAGCCACATTCAAGAACGGTACAAACAACATTCTTGCGTCAATAAGAAGGATGAAGCTTCGGTGTATTGAAATCAGGTAGGTTTTTTCTATTTCTACCGAAGGTTTTATCAGATCTACCGGGCTACCCTTAATTTTTGATGTTTTTGGTTGTTTTGTTATAGATGAAGATGGCAAGCAAAACTTTGCAGATCTAAGACTTTTTCTTTCTCTAATAACTTTGCAGGAAACAAGCACGGCTAGGGAAGATAACAAGCCCGGATATGATAGGTTTGCTTTGGTATAGTTGCAATCGGTGGATGAAGACTAGATGGAAGTTGTTTTGGCTTGCTAGGGTTCTGTCATGAACCCAGGCAGTGCTGACGCCTTAGAAGAGCCGGTTGATGATTAGGGGTTGATTCCAGGTACGTTAAATGTATCTGTTTTTATTAAACTTTCATAGCCCTTTGAACTTATGGTTTGTGGTTTCAGGTTATGTTGCAGTTGGGCGGTATACATAAAAAAAACAACTTTCATACATGATAAAACAAGGGGAAGGTTTATCGTATGCTAAAAACGAGCCAAGCCCAAGCCTAAAAAATTGTTTATTCAATGAGCCCCGGCTTTCCAGATTTGTCAATTTTCAACAAATCCGACTACGATGTTGGTGGCTAAGATTCCATAAAGGGCTTTCCAGATTTGTCAAGTTTCAACCTTTAAACGGGTTCATTCAGAAGTTTACTGTCCATGTTAGAGTCCGAACAAGTTTATATTAGTCTAGTTTTAGGTTTCAGTGATTCTTATATTGTAAATCTTTAAAACACTATAAAATGTATCACTTGTTACCAATAAACTAAACAAGAACACCTTTCATCTCAAATACAATGAAGTCGAGTTGATCTCAAATGATAGTTTAATCTTCATAGTTAAAAAAAGTTCTGTAAAGAATTATCTGGATAAAAAAAAATCTTATTATCGAAAAGAATCAAAAAGGAGATTAAGACAAGAAGTTTCTTGTGGGTGAAAAATAGATCAAAACTCCTATCCTTATAAAGGTCTCATTGGTGTGATTGTAATTTTCATAGTATCTCAAGCGGACAATGTAATGTTTTGGTCAGAGCCGACTCAACGCTTTGAGAGGCCTAAAGTGAACTCTAGATGCGAAGCCTTTTTCGGGTTTTAATTGATATTATTTTTTTGTTGCTGTAAATCAAGTGTATGGTGGTATTCTTAATTTCTTATAAGTGATGTTTTATAAAAGGAAACTAGATTATGATGTTATTAGGAATATATATACGTACTTGAAAAATAAAAAAAACTTAGTAAAATAACTTAAGTACTGTACAATATATCACGAGACGACTGATAAACAAACGCTAAACGAGTATCCTATTATAAATCACCACCACCGCTGCATTGCGCGGGTAAATGGCGATAAAGTTTTACCCTAACGTGTACGTGTTAACTACATGCTCAAATACAAACATGTGTAATTGTACTAAACATACGACTAGCTATGGTAATTTTCATTTGAATCGGAATAACTTTATTCCTCTAGTTTTAGCTTTTTGAACCATAGTAAGTTATTGTGTTACAGTAGCGGCTATGGATTCCACATCTAAAAATAATACATGTCACTCTTTAATAAACCTTGGACCTGAATTGCAATAACGGCTATGGATTCCGAAAAATAATCCAAGACACCAGTTTTTTTGAGCCATATACACTCGAAATCAATTTGAAACAAGTTACCATGTATAACCATCCGAGAGAACATAGGGGTTTGATGCGTTTTTTCTTACCTTTAAACCGAATGAACCTTCAATTTTAACATCGAGACAGATCCAAAACTCTTCAAAATATCTTGAATATGGAATGAGAATGTACCACAGCCGCCTCTATCCAACCACACACAAATCCGATTCATGATCCTCAAAAAGTACCCAAAATATGCATTATGGGTATTAGCAACTATTAACTAAATTTTTGTCCCTTGATATTTCTTAAAACTTGGGGTGTTACATTGAGGAGCGAGAAAACCAAAATCATTAAGTTTTTTTTATTAATAGCTTATTTAGTTTTAAAAGTTTTACTTTTTGCATATAAATGCCTATGTTACATGTATAAAAACTCACTAAATTAATATACTTATAGGTTATTTTAACATTTAACTTCTTTCCTAGACATGTTAGATTATGTGTTAGTAATATTCATTCACAGAATTTACACATGTGTAGGTTGTAAAAATAAATAAAATTATTCTGGTTCAATTGAAAACCCATATTTAAAGTGAGAACTCTAAAACTACTTATTTAAAAAGGGAATGGAACTTTTAATAAAGAAGGGGCCATATAGGTTTAGGTTTTGGTTTTGGTATTAGTTTAGCATTGGGTTAGGTTTTTGAGGGGTTTAGGTTTCGGGTTTTGTTTTTAGGTTTTCTTTTTTTAGGGGGGGGGGGGGTTGTGGGGGGTTGGGTGTGGGTGGTTTAGGATTTTCTTATTTTTAAGTTGTTTTAAATCTTAAAAATGCTAGATTTACTGAGGAAAAAATGTTCAAAAAATAATAATAATTATTGTGTTTTTTAGATTTTTTTGGGAGTTTTCGACTTCTCTCCATAAAAGGAGTTTTTGCTTGAACACTCCTTCATATATATATCTATATGAGAGGTAAACCATCATTGATTGCAGGGCCAGCCATCAAAATTTCGAGCTCCAAAAAATGTGCCCTTTGGCCATAACGAAATTGGGTATTCGGCTCACTAAAGGTCTAAACCTAATGCCAATAGGCTAATAACTAATCTAAACCATAAGAATAGTTTTGTAAATGGGTTATGTTGGTGTTTGTATGGGTATATCCTATTAACTTTTCTCTCGTACTGATTTCCGTTTCGCACTTTGTATTTTGAAGTAACTTGCATATACGCTACTTGAATGGTCGATATATTATTTTCTTTTTGTTAAATGTCTACTAATGATTATACGTGATATGTGAATGTTGTTTGTATTATAAGCTAGTCGCACAAAGGTTCAAATCGCACACCTGCTCAACGGCCGCACACTCCATCGCACTATTCTCGGCCTAAATTCCTTCTCGGCCCAAGATCTCCAAGGACCAGAACTAGAACTGGCCTCGGCCCGTCTCTTTCTTTTGCGCATATACGCACCCTCGTATATGGTACCTAATTATTTTGCAAAACATTAGAACTCCAAAACCCTAGGCTTCCTCCTCCTCTCCTTTGAAACCCGATGGCAGCTCTCTTTCATTCCGAAGTCCCTACCAACTCAATCTTGATTTCCGTTCGGTTAGTATAATCTCGCTCTTGCTTGGGTGTTTATACGTTCTTTTCATGCTTGGTGGTTTCGGTGCATGTAATGTGTTTGTTCATATATTACATATGTTACATGATGGTGGGGTGATATATTAACATGATTCTTAGTGAATAACTTATAATACCAAAATTGTTGTAATCATGGTAGGAATATATGTGACAACCCGAGTTCTCAGTGGTCTTTCCCCGACACGTTACTTGTTACAATTCTGTTTTCGTAATTTGGTTATGTTACAACGTGTATATTGATTGATGTCACACCCCGACCACGTAGGACAACAAACCGTGGCGGAAACGTCGGGGAGTGTTGCAACAGAAGCTATTGTTTCATAATCATGGATACAAAAAGTGTTTCGTTTTATTGATAATATTAAACATTACATTGTCTTAACACATAGAACAACCAAGTTTTATATCGTCTATCATAGTTATTAAGTCACTAAGGCCTCGTCCAGATCCTATGTGACGCATGCACCCTAGTAGTCATTCAAGCATCAACACCTGAAACATATGTAAAAACTTAGTCAGCAAAGAAATGCTGGCGAGTACATAGGTTTTAAAGGAGTGTCGAATTCAAGGCTAGTTTAAGTGTTGCAATACTTTATTAAAAACTTTGTTTTGAAAAGAGTATAATATTGCAACTTAATTAACCAACTTAAATCAAGCGGTTTATAGTTTATAAAACCCCGTAGCCATGATTCTTAACCCAAAAACATTTGCTTTAGAAAACTAACATGTAAAACATCTTGTAAAAACTCGTTAAAAGCTCGTATAGTTTATAACTCTTGGAAAAAAAACATCGTTGTGTGATATCGTTTCAAAATCGTTTCCTCAGTGAGCTAAATAACGACGTGCAATGTAATATGATAGAAGCACTTATATATAAGATGTACCAGTGGCGCATCTACCATGATACTATCATACTACACCCGCCCCATTAGCTAATTATTGCTCAAAACCAATCGTTTAATTTGTTTACTCGTTTCACCTCGTGTATCTCGTTTCAAATTGTTTAACTCGTCTCAAATCGTATTCGTTTTGATAGTGAAACTACTTTTGGTCGTCTCGTTAATAACATTCAAACCTGTGTGACTCGTTTATTGTTCAACTCGTTTTCGCATTAACAAACCTCAAAAGGGTAAGTTAACAATCATCAGATTCAGTCGTTACCCACAACCCCCACACATAACCATGGGTGTAGTGCAATAACGGGATTTGTCAGATCCTATGGTACCATAACCTAATACTGGTCGGCTTGATCAATGCTAATGAATGTCATTCGTTATGTAATTACAACCAACAAGTCGTGTACACCTTATCGAAATCGTTATTAGTTTTGTATAAACCACCTTAATCGTTTTTGAAGTCATCGTTTAAACCTTGAAATTCGTTTTGTACATATGAATCACCCCAAAACAATTGAAAACAGTAAAAGAGGGGACTATGTACTCACATGTAGTGCAAAGTATCCTCTATCAAATAGAACTTCAACAAACTCAAGCAAACCAGAGAGATCAAGTAGCTCCTAGTAATCGAACCACTAGTTAAACAATAAACGCCTAAATCGGGAGATCGGACAGAATGAGGTCTTGTAAACCAAATGAGTGTTGGGACTCATGTGATATGGTTTAACAAAGCCTACATCCTAGATCGGAACCTAACCTAAGTGCTTTTCGACCCATCGCGACCCATTAAGGTAGCTTACGCTACTTTAACGTGTCGTGCACGCAACAGCGCGTTCGAGACGTCTAACTAGTCCTATGACAAGTATTATATGCCCATACACGTTTAATTATGTTACATAATCAGTTATGTGTAAAAAGTTTAGGTTACATATGCTTACTTACCAATTATGTATGAAAAGGGTATTTTGGTAATTTACTAAAGGCATTAACTACCTATCATGCGACTAATTAAACCTAAGTGACCATAAGGTATAACCTCGAAAGGTTATTCCCTATGCTACTATGGTCACTAAACATGTTTGGTCGGATCCTAACGATCGACCAAACGGGTCGTGTTCGAAAGTCTAAGCGGGTGTTTAATCCGCTTGACTTACGACTCTACACAAGCACAAAACTAAAAAGTGACGAGCTAAACATGTCAAAACATGTTTAGTTAGGTTAGAAAACAATTTTGGATACCAAAACAAACGGTTTTGATATCCTAGAGTAGTTTGGTTACAAAATACGTGTGAAAACGCATTCTGGCCGAAGCTACGACTCGTCACTGAGCCTAGATAACGTGGTAATCAGTAGGTATAGTCACTAGGGACTATAACCATCGTGATTACGCTCACGTTATGAAGTTCAAACGAACTTTGCGTTGACCATAGACTGGTCAAAGCAGAAAGTCAAACGCAGTTTAACTTTAACGAAGAAAACGAATGAAAAGAACGAAAGAATACTTACAAAAGGTCCCCGCAAGCTTTGATTTCCCAAGTATTCTCAGGTATGAAGTGACTAGCACTTCAACTTAGAGAAATCTCAGAAAATCAAGTGTGGGTTTTTGCAAGTGAAGGCAATGGGTATTTATAGGAAAACAAGAGCCGTTAGGATCGTTCCTTGAATCCCGAGCTTCGATCTGGACCGTACAAGTGCACCCACTGATTTAGAAAACCTTGGGCACCCCTAAACCAGCCCATAGAAGGCTAAAAACCATTTGCACAAGAGGGAAACAGCTGGAACAAGCTGGATTGCAATTTTTTCTGAACTGGGCATCTCACGCGGCCCGCTTAAGAAATGCACAAAATCTCACGCGAGCCGCCTGGGCAAAGTTTGACAGATTTGTCAGTTTTAGTCCCTGCAGCTTAGAAACTTGCGTTTCGGCTCATTTTTGGCACGTTTAAGCCCTGTTAACCCCATTTCAAGGCTCCAAAATGAAGTTAAAGTATAGGGAACTTAAAACATGCTCAAAAATATCTCGGATGTCGGTTCGTTTGGTCGTACGGTTGCGTTATTCGCTTAATTACGACGGAAGTCGGAACGAACGCAAAAACGATCCAAATTAAGCGACGAATGCAATTTTATCATGTCACACACTAAAACATAATATTTTAATGATTACATAAATTTTTGGATGTCCGGATATATTCAGAACGTAAGATATGCGCGAAAATACAAACTTGTGCACTTTTTGACGCTTTTAGTCCTTATTGATCAATAAAGTTTATCTTAGCATACCGAATGTGACAACTCGAACTTTAGACCTACTTTGTGTAACGCTACGTGCTTATGTGATGCTTCGATTTAATGAATGCTATGTTATTATGTGTTTACATGTATGTATGTATGAATATATAAACGAACCAAACCGCACAACACTAGCTCAACGCACAAGCCCTTTGGGTCGCATAGATTGCAATCGGACTTCAAGGGCAGCCCAAGTAAGGGCCGGCCCATTGCTCTTTCTCTTATGCGTACAACACACAATGGGGGGTAGTTCCTCATTTGTTTTTGCTAAGCACCTTCACACACAAACCCTAGTGCTCTCTCTCTCCTCTCACTTGACGGCAAGCATACCCTCCTCACCGAAGACTCTTGTAATCGGATCACCCTCTATCTTCGGTTAGTGCTTTGGTTTATGACTTCATGTTGATTGATGTTATGATTCACTGGTTTTAGTATATCGATTAAGATTGTATATGTGATGATAAGCTAGAACCGATACGTTGATGCTTGGCAAAGTATTGTTAATGTTCATAAAAATCAGATTGCTCAGGTTGTGTGATGACCGAAGGGATGCATGTAATTGACTTGTATATGTGTTTTGAAATATGCTCATATTAATCAGATGTTATGCTATAGATTCGAGTGTTAGTATTGATCGGTTATGAGGTTGTTATGTTTAATCCGATTGAATGTAATAGGATGTGTTCTTGAACTATGATGAATTGCATGTCACAAAGCTTGTTTGAATCGGTTTAGGGCTCTTATGAGTTAGTCTATAATTACATTGTTTGATCGAAAACGGATTGGCCTTGAAATTGTTAAGATGTTAATTGATAGAATGTAAATTTGGAAACCATTTAATTAGTTGTAACCGATTGTGCATAATACCCGGAAATACTTAATCAATCGCACATCATGGCTGAATCACACAAGCCCTCTGATCGCACAAGGTGGTCCACTCGCACAAGGTCCCTTGGATCGCACAAGTTATTTAATAAGTGGGCTGGGTATACGTACTGGACTGGGCTGGTACAGGTCACACAAGCCCAATCCCAATCGCACAAAATGTCCAGATTGCACAACCCAACACGGTCGCACAAGCTAGCTGGACCGCACAAGATTGTTAATTGCTTAATTATTTGGGCCGTATGTTAGTTATTGGGCTGGACTAGTTCCTATCGCACAACCCGATCGTACAAGACCAGTCGGATCGCACAAGGCCTTTATATGGGCCGAGTATGTTTATGTTTGGACTTCTCTTCTGTTGGGCTTAAGTATAGTTGGGTTGGGGATTTGTTGGATCGCACAACATGTTGTCCATCGCACAACATGTTGGGCCAATTACATTTGGGCTAGTAAGTTAAACGCACAAGTATGATTTCATTGTACCCTTGACTGTTTACGTGTTATACGTGTTTGCTATGATCATTAAGTGCACGTTATCTGCTAGCTTATGTGATACATACGTGCATTACTTGAGTCAAAACCTGACTTGTGTGGTAACCCTGTTAGGACGTGGTTGACCACCCTTAGTTCAAGAAACCCTCTTTGTGTATCTGCCGAGCAAACCAAGGTGAGTTCACACAGCCATGGCATGGGATTCCTGGGTTGGGAATTGGGTTGGAATGTTGGATATGGAATGATTACTCGTACTTACGCAATCACTAGACTATAGACCATCGTCCTCAGGATAGTCAGGACACTTACGTAAAACCTACGTAAACTAGCATCTTCCATAGTCTCCCGGATCGGGAGGACACTTACGTAAAACCTACGTAAACTAATACCTACTACTGTCTTCCGGGTCGGAAGGACACTTACGTAAATCCTAAGTAAACCCCACACGTACCACTGTCCTCGGGGAAGGGCACTCACGTAAATCCTACGTGACCTTGTACGTATTCATGTTCTCGGATTAAGAAGAACACATGGTTGCAAATAGTCTAGTAAGTACAATATGGGAAGCCCCCATTATAGAAGATAAATGTGAGAATCCCTCACCAGTAGTATATACTTGTATGGGAAGCCCCCACTAGGTGAACATCCACATTATTAATACGAACTTACTTTCTGTGAACTCGCTCAACTAGTTGTTGATTGTTTGCTGCATGCCTTGTGGGCAAATGGATCGTGATTACTTATTAAACACTTATGACGTTTCAAACATTAATACTTATGTTGGGTTTTACTTTAATGCTTCCGCTACACTTAATTATGTTGGTTTGATAAACACCTTTCGTATTGATGGATAATTATTACTATTTATTACATGTTCAATATGATTGGTGGCTTGATCCTGGTCAGTCACGCTCTCAAGCGGTGGTACTCCGCGTGTGGGATTTTGGGGGTGTGACAGATATCAGAGCCATTGGTTATAGAGAACTTGGTTTTAATATGGGAAAACGTTTTATTAAAACCAGACTATAACCAGAACAGTGCTCTCAACGATCCACAACGACGCTTCGCTCCACGTGCAAGACTCGACATTCTAGGTAATATGGTTTATGTTTATTGCCTGTATGCTAGAACTATGTAGAACTTTGCTCGTAATGCGCTTAGATACACATGACACTATAGCATGAGAATCCCTACGTGCTTACGCTTTTCTGTCATCGCCCTACTCGTGAACCATTCTTACTTACGCTATCTTTTGCAATGAAGATCATGTTTGGACGAATTAACATGACTCAAGCCCAGCTAGAGGCTCTCGTTCAAGCTCAAGTTGCTGCGGCACTTGCAGTTGCTCAAGCAGGTAGTATACCCTGCAGTATAGACTCACACTAGGATCCTTAGATCCTACATTAACTCTCGTATTTAACTTCGTCCTATTCGTACACAATAGGTCAACCCGCGCAGCAGCCTGTCTGCACATTCAAGAACTTCATGGACTGTCGTCCAAGTACCTTCAGTGGCACGGAGGGAGCGGTTGGACTCCTCCACTGGTTCGAAAAGCTCGAGTCTGTGTTCGAGATGTGTGAATGCCCTGAGGCTCGCAGGGTTAAATATGCCACTGGCACCTTGGAAGGAATCGCGCTAACCTGGTGGAACGCGCATGTACAGATTCTTGGGTTGGCAGCTGCTAACGCCACACCCTGGAACGATTTTAAGGAACTTATCAAAAGGGAATATTGCACACGTGAAGATATTCACAAGTTGGAAGACGAGCTGTATAATTTGAAAATGGTTGGGTCAGAGATTGAAGCGTATACTAAAAGGTCGAATGAACTGGCCGTGCTGTGCCCAACTATGGTGGATCCTCCAGTGAAGCGCATTGAGATGTATCTCAAGGGGTTGGCACCAGAAATCCAGAGCCACGTAACATCGGCTAATCTTGATAACATCCAGGCTATTCAACGCCTCGCTCATCGCATCACCGACCAGGCAGTGGATCAGAATAGGCTGCCTAAACGTGTCAACGCTACTGCTACCGTCACTACTTCAGCCACTCCTGCTACTCCTAGTGACAGCAAAAGAAAGTGGGATGGGGATTCTAGTAAAGGTTCAGCATCCGTTCAGTCTCAAGCTCAGCAACAGAAGACTGACCACTACCAGAGTCCTAGTCAGCAATCCTCTGGTGGTCATAGACAGAGAAGATATCAGGGATTTCACCCCAAGTGTCACAACTGCAACAGGCACCATAGCGGCCAGTGCAACAAGGGTCGTTGTCAAAGGTGTCTCAAGATGGGGCACGAGGCCAAAGACTGTAGGAGCCCGCGGCCTGCAAATCAAAACCAGCAACCTCAACTACCAGCTCCGCAGAACCAGAACCAGCAGCAGCAGCCACAGTGTGGAAACCGGGGATGTTTTGAGTGTGGGGCTGAAGGTCACTTCAAGCGTGATTGCCCTCAATTGAACCAGAATCAGAATCGCAACAACAATCAGGGCAACGGGAATAACAACAACGGAGGAAACAACAACAACGGCAACGAAGCTCGTGGTCGTATGTTCGTGCTGGGTCAGGGCGACGCAAGGAACGATCCCAACGTCGTTATGGGTAAGTTTCTCCTTGACAATATTTATGTTACTGTTTTATTTGATTCGGGTGCGGATACAAGCTATATGTCTGTGAAAATGAGTCAACTGCTAAAACGTGCACCAACACTTTTACCCACCAAACATGTAGTAGAGTTAGCTAACGGTAAAAGTCTAGAAGCCACGCACGTAGTTCAAGGTTGTAATCTCATCCTAGCTGGTCAAGTTTTCTCTATCGATCTCATTCCCATAGTTTTGGGTAGCTTCGACGTCGTGATTGGGATGGATTGGTTATCCCAACACCAGGCAGAAATCTTATGCAGTGAGAAGAAGATTCGCATTCCTCGTTCTGGTCAAGAACCTCTCGAAGTACAAGGCGACAAGAGTGGTGCAGTAGTTGGCATCATCTCTTTCTTGAAGGCGCAGAAATTTTTACGAAAGGGGCACACTGCCATTCTGGCACTTGTCACTGACGCATCAGTAAAGGAAAAGAAGCTGGAGGACATTCCAGTTGTACGTGACTTTCCTCAGGTATTTCCTGAAGACTTACCTGGATTACCGCCTCATCGTCAGGTCGAATTTCAGATCGAGCTCGCTCCAGGAGCAGCACCCATAGCTCGCGCACCATATCGTTTAGCTCCATCAGAATTGGAAGAGCTGTCAAAACAGCTGCAAGAACTCTTGGAAAAGGGCTTTATTCGTCCAAGCTCTTCGCCTTGGGGAGCTCCAGTACTTTTCGTGAAAAAGAAAGACGGTACGTTTAGGATGTGCATCGACTACCGTGAACTCAACAAGGTGACGGTGAAGAACCGTTATCCTCTTCCGCGCATCGACGACTTATTCGACCAGTTGCAAGGGTCGAGTTACTATTCCAAGATAGATTTGAGGTCAGGGTACCATCAGCTGAGAGTCCGGGATGAGGATGTCTCCAAGACAGCCTTCAGAACTCGTTACGGTCACTACGAGTTTCTCGTCATGCCATTTGGATTAACGAACGCGCCTGCTGTATTTATGGACCTTATGAACAGGGTGTGCAAACCCTACCTAGACAAGTTCGTCATAGTATTCATCGACGACATTCTGATTTACTCCAAGAGTCAGGAGGAGCACGAGCAGCACTTACGATTGATTTTGGAACTTCTTAGAAAGGAGCAATTGTACGCCAAGTTTTCTAAATGCGACTTCTGGCTTCGTGAAGTCCACTTCTTAGGCCATGTGGTGAACAAGGATGGGATCCATGTCGATCCATCCAAGGTAGATTCGATCAGGAATTGGCCAACACCGCGTACACCGACAGAAATACGCCAATTCTTGGGTTTGGCAGGTTATTATCGGCGGTTCATCAAAGACTTTTCAAAGATCGCTCAACCGCTCACATTACTGACGCAGAAGGGTATCGTTTACAGATGGGGTAATACGCAGGAAACTGCTTTTCAGTACCTAAGGGATAGGCTTTGCAGCGCACCTATTCTCTCATTGCCAGAGGGCACGGATGACTTTGTAGTATATTGTGACGCATCAATACAGGGTCTGGGTTGTGTATTGATGCAGCGGGATAAAGTTATTGCCTACGCTTCTCGTCAACTAAAGGTTCATGAACGGAACTACACGACGCACGATTTAGAGCTGGGAGCTGTTGTTTTCGCGCTTAAGATATGGCGACACTACCTGTACGGTACCAAGTGCACGATTTACACCGATCACATGAGTCTCGAGCATATCTTTAAGCAGAAGGAATTGAATATGCGTCAACGACGATGGGTCGAGCTACTTAACGATTACGAATGCGCTATCAAGTACCATCCAGGCAAAGCCAATGTTGTGGCTGACGCCCTTAGTCGAAAGGACACCCTACCGAAGCGCGTGCGAGCGCTACAACTTACCATCCAGTCTAGTCTTCCTGCTCAGATAAGGAATGCTCAGATAGAAGCACTGAAACCCGAAAACGTCAAAGTTGAGGCCTTACGCGGCTCAAGGCAACGAATGGAACTAAAGGAAGACGGCGCCTACTATGTAACAGGGCGTATCTGGGTCCCACTCTATGGCGGTTTACGAGAGCTTGTGATGGACGAAGCACACAAGTCTCGCTATTCGGTACATCCAGGGTCGGATAAAATGTACCACGATATCAAAACAACATACAGGTGGCCAAGTATGAAAGCTCTTATCGCGACCTATGTCGGCAAATGCTTGACCTGTGCGAGGGTCAAGGTTGAATATCAGAAACCAGCGGGCCTACTTCAGCAGCCTAAGATACCTCAATGGAAATGGGAAGAAATTTCCATGGATTTCGTTACAGGCCTACCTAGATCTCAGCGTGGGAACGATACGATATGGGTGATCGTGGATCGACTCACCAAGTCTGCACACTTCTTGGCTATAAAGGAAACAGATAAGTTCTCCACTCTTGCAGACATCTATCTCAAGGAAGTTGTCTCGAGGCACGGGGTGCCCACCTCTATCATTTCGGATCGGGATGCACGATTCACGTCAGAGCTATGGCAAGCGATGCACAAAGCGTTTGGCTCACGATTAGACATGAGCACAGCGTATCATCCTCAGACGGATGGGCAGTCTGAGCGAACGATCCAAACTCTTGAAGACATGCTTCGGGCATGCGTCATTGATTTCGGCAACAGCTGGGAAAAGCACCTCCCTTTGGTGGAGTTCTCGTACAATAACAGTTATCACACCAGCATTCAAGCCGCTCCATTCGAGGCATTGTACGGGCGTAAATGCCGGTCACCTCTCTGTTGGGCAGAGGTGGGAGATAGTCAGATCACGGGTCCAGAGATTGTTGTGGACGCCACGGAAAAGATTGCACAAATACGACAACGCATGGCGGCAGCACGCGACCGTCAGAAAGACTATGCGAATAAGCGTAGGAAGCCATTGGAATTTTAGGTCGGGGACCAGGTTTTACTTAAAGTCTCACCCTGGAAGGGTGTGGCTCGTTTTGGCAAACGAGGCAAACTCAATCCGCGGTATGTCGGACCATTTGAGATTATAGAAAGAATAGGCTCAGTAGCCTACAGACTGAACCTACCGGCTGAACTCGGGGCAGTTCACAATGTCTTTCACGTGTCTAATCTGAAGAAGTGCCTGTCAGATGAGACCCTCATCATTCCTTTTAAGGAACTCACTATCGACGAGCGGTTGCAGTTCGTCGAGGAGCCTGTAGAAATCACGGACCGGGATGTGAAGGTCCTCAAACACAAGAGAATCCCTCTTGTTCGAGTTCGTTGGAACTCCCGACGTGGCCCAGAGTACACCTGGGAACGCGAAGACCAGATGGCAGAAAAGTACCCCCAGTTATTCGGGACCAATGCAACCACTACTGAGGCTGAAGCTACTACTGCGGAATTTCGGGACGAAATTCCAGATCAACGGGGGGAGGATGTGACACCCCAGGAAAACCAGTGAACAACACAACTTACCTAGCTTCCTCAGTGAGTGCATACCAAATTTCGGGACGAAATTTCTTTTTAGTTGGGGATAATGTGACAACTCGAACTTTAGACCTACTTTGTGTAACGCTAGGTGCTTATGTGATGCTTCGATTTAATGAATACTATGTTATTATGTGTTTACATGTATGTATGTATGAATATATAAACGAACCAAACCGCACAACACTAGCTCAACGCACAAGCCCTTTGGGTCGCATAGATTGCAATCGGACTTCAAGGGCAGCCCAAGTAAGGGTCGGCCCATTGCTCTTTCTCTTATGCGTAAAACACACAATGGGGGGGTAGTTCCTCATTTGTTTTTGCTAAGCACCTTCACACACAAACCCTAGTGCTCTCTTTCTCTCCTCTCACTTGACGGCAAGCATACCCTCCTCACCGAAGACTCTTGTAATCGGATCACCCTCTATCTTCGGTTAGTGCTTTGGTTTATGACTTCATGTTGATTGATGTTATGATTCACTGGTTTTACTATATCGATTAAGATTGTATATGTGATGATAAGCTAGAACTGATACGTTGATGCTTGGCAAAGTATTGTTAATGTTCATAAAAATCAGATTGCTCAGGTTGTGTGATGACCGAAGGGATGCATGTAATTGACTTGTATATGTGTTTTGAAATATGCTCATATTAATCAGATGTTATGCTATAGATTCGAGTGTTAGTATTGATCGGTTATGAGGTTGTTATGTTTAATCCGATTGAATGTATTAGGATGTGTTCTTGAACTATGATGAATTGCATGTCACAAAGCTTGTTTGAATCGGTTTAGGGCTCTTATGAGTTAGTCTATAATTACATTGTTTGATCGAAAACGGATTGGCCTTGAAATTGTTAAGATGTTAATTGATAGAATGTAAATTTGGAAACCATTTAATTAGTTGTAACCGATTGTGCATAATATCCGGAAATACTTAATCAATCGCACATCATGGCTGAATCACACAAGCCCTCTGATCGCACAAGGTGGTCCACTCGCACAAGGTCCCTTGGATCGCACAAGTTATTTAATAAGTGGGCTGGGTATACGTACTGGACTGGGCTGGTACGGGTCACACAAGCCCAATCCCAATCGCACAAAATGTCCAGATTGCACAACCCAACACGGTCGCACAAGCTAGCTGGACCGCACAAGATTGTTAATTGCTTAATTATTTGGGCCGTATGTTAGTTGTTGGGCTGGACTAGTTCCTATCGCACAACCCGATCGTACAAGACCAGTCGGATCACACAAGGCCTTTATATGGGCCGAGTATGTTTATGTTTGGACTTCTCTTCTGTTGGGCTTAAGTATAGTTGGGTTGGGGATTTGTTGGATCGCACAACATGTTGTCCATCGCACAACATGTTGGGCAAATTACATTTGGGCTAATAAGTTAAACGCACAAGTATGATTTCATTGTACTCTTGACTGTTTACGTGTTATACGTGTTTGCTATGATTATTACGTGCACGTTATCTGCTATCTTATGTGATACATACGTGCATTACTTGAGTCAAAACCTGACTTGTGTGGTAACCCTGTTAGGACGTGGTTGACCACCCTTAGTTCAAGAAACCCTCTTTGTGTATCTGCCGAGCAAACCAAGGTGAGTTCACACAGCCAAGGCATGGGATTCCCGGGTTGGGAATTGGGTTGGAATGTTGGATATGGAATGATTACTCGTACTTACGCAATCACTAGACTATAGACCATCGTCCTCAGGATAGTCAGGACACTTACGTAAAACCTACGTAAACTAGCATCTTCCATAGTCTCCCGGGTCGGGAGGACACTTACGTAAAACCTACGTAAACTAATACCTACTACTGTCTTCCGGGTCGGAAGGACACTTACGTAAATCCTACGTAAACCCCACACGTACCACTGTCCTCGGGGAAGGGCACTCACGTAAATCCTACGTGACCTTGTACGTATTCCTGTTCTCGGATTAAGAAGAACACATGGTTGCAAATAGTCTAGTAAGTACAATATGGGAAGCCCCCATTATAGAAGATAAATGTGAGAATCCCTCACCAGTAGTATATACTTGTATGGGAAGCCCCCACTAGATGAACATACGCATTATTAATACGAACTTACTTTCTGTGAACTCGCTCAACTAGTTGTTGATTGTTTGCTGCATGCCTTGCAGGACCTTAGGTACTTATGGAGCTTGCACAAGGAGGAGCAGGTCGTTGTGGGCAAATGGATCGTGATTACTTATTAAACACTTATGACGTTTCAAACATTAATACTTATGTTGGGTTTTACTTTAATGCTTCCGCTACACTTAATTATGTTGGTTTGATAAACACCTTTCGTATTGATGGATAATTATTACTATTTATTACATGTTCAATATGATTAGTGGCTTGATCCTGGTTAGTCACGCTCCCAAGCGGTGGTACTCCGCGTGTGGGATTTTGGGGGTGTGACACCGAACCTCTCAAAGCCTATTTCTAAGCTATGTAAAGGTTATTTAGGGTATGTTTAACTTATGATCAAGTTCCGGAGTGTTCGTTACTATACAATTCGGTATAGTTTCGCAGTTTGACACAAATAGTCCCTGCGATCGAACAAGGTTGATTTTAACACACCGAACCATCCAAAACTTATTTCTAAGTTATGTGGAGGTTATTTAAGGTATTTTAAGCCTATTTCACTATTCCGGATCATTTGTTGCATTAAACTGGTTATATTTACGCATTAGCGCGCATATAACCTTCCAGAAAGCGAGTTAGAGCTTGAAATTGGAATCGAATCGAATTGCACAAATCACCAAACACAAATACACACATAATACATCAAAACACATATAATAACACCAAAGCACATTGTTTTATTAATAATCAACATTGTTTTACATCGTACAGAGATTACAGAGCACAGTTGTCACTGTCTCCCCTACTTCAGGAAATTTCGTCCCGAAATTTTAACTAGAGGAAGCTTGTGAAAACAAATGTGGATATTTGGTTAACATCTGATCCTTGCGTTCCCAAGTAAATTCTGGGCCACGTTTGGATTCCCAACGGAGTTTAACCAAATGAATCCGTTTGTTCTTCAACTGCTTGAATGCACGGTCCACTATCTCCACGGGTTTCTCGACAAAGTGCATCCTTTCATCGATTTGGATCTCGTCGAGAGGTATGTGAAGATCAGCGTCAGCTAAACACTTTCGCAGATTGGACACGTGAAAAGTCGGGTGAATATTTCCAAGCTCTGGAGGTAGCTCTAGTCGATAGGCAACTTTCCCAACTCTTTCCACAATCTTGAATGGTCCCACATATCGAGGTGCAAGTTTTCCTTTCTTTCCAAATCTCACGACTCCTTTCCAAGGTGAAACCTTGAGTAGGACACGGTCTCCGACTTGGAATTCTAAGGGCCTGCGTCCTAAATCCGCATAACTCTTTTGACGGCTTCTAGCTGTCACAAGATTATCGCGAATTTTCTTGATTTTGTCCGTTGTTTCCAGAACGAGCTCAGGTCCAGTAAGCTGAGCTTCACCGGCCTCATTCCAACAGACAGGTGAACGACATTTTCGACCGTAGAGAGCTTCGAATGGTGCCATTTTAATGCTAGTGGTACGTGCGCGACTACACATATTTTTACAATGAAATTACACACGATTTGGTTTTAAATTTATAAAAGTGATTATTACTTTTACATCAAAACACACACGAAAGGGCAAGTGTACCCCGTCATATATGTAGTAAAGTATCGATAAGAACCAAGTATCGATCCACGAAAATGGGCGGAGAAATAATACTAGACCTTTATCACTAAATTACCGGTAAAAACATAATTTGTTTTGGTTTTAACTAAACTAAAATAAGCATAAATAAATACTTATAAAACATAGTAGATTATATATAAATAGCCTTGCTTAATACACAACCATAGCATGTCAACTAAGTCAGTTTTGGCACTAGAAGCATTCGGTCAATTTTCCATTTCGAGACAATTAGTATCCCTTTCGGGAATCCTAACATGACAATCATTCGAAAAGTTAAAACGATAAACACACTTTAACCACCTAAAATTGTTCTTTAACGTGCAATTGATAAATGTCTATGAAAATCTCCTAAAAATAAGTTAGTCATCCGTTAGGAGTTTTCTAACCTCACTTAATCAAGGAAAGCAACATCGATAAACACAATGCAACCACCGAGACAAGCATAAACTAGATTAAATCACAACCGAGTTCATTTTACAAATCTTACGCATAAATTCACCAAGATAGCAATTTTGGCCGAAACTACCAACTAGGCTAACAAATCATGGCAAGAATTCGTAACAACACCATCTAACCCGTTAGAGTCCTTCCGTGAAGGCAAGCTTTCTTGATTAACAATAATTACATTTTATTAAACCACTAACCCGTTAGAGTATCATGGTGCCCACATTTTAACCAAGTTAAAGTAGTTAACCAAATTAAAAGTTTACTAATACATGATTAAATAAGCTTCATTTTTCAACTATCTTACCTAACCAAGCACCAATCATCCAATACAATTACTTATAATCAAGAAATCAATATCAATAACAAGGTTGCAAACTAATCATCAAAGATAATCATAGAAAATACTTCAAAGTGTCATTACAAACAAAGATTAACATACTAATGATTATAATCAAGCAAGGGATTGTTGTGTTTTTTCCCAAAGGCTACAATAATACATAAATATTAATCTAAATGCTTGAAAGATTAACAAAACTATGGAAAGATTAGAAAACCCAACCATAAACAAGCACAAGATTAAGAATCCGGATAGTAAATGAGCAAAACCGGGCAATGTGGCTTGAATCCGGGCTAAAGCTGATGCTTCCGGAGCCTGAAAATCGCCTATGGAGCTCTCCAAAATTCCAGAGTTACTAATAAAATGGCTCTGTTCTGTTTAAATGCTTTTTCGAAGTTGCACGGCCGTTCTCCCGATTGCACGACCGTGCACTTTAAGCATTATTGGTGGTGGGCCACCATACCGCATGACGTCACAGATCGTTGACTGGTCTTCGCATATGCACGGGCGTTCTTGATCTGGCACGGCCGTTCCACACCGGCATTTTGTTGCACGCCTTGACTTGTGGTCGTTCAGCTCCGAGGTGTTTCTGGAACGTCGGATCCGCACGACCGTTCCTGATATGGCATGACCGTGCCTTTTCGGGTTGGCCTGCAATGTCTTGCACGGTGAGTTGCACGCTTGGTTCACTGCCGGGTCTTCTTGGTTTGTCGGATATGCACGGTCGTGCATGAGGTCGCATGACCGTGCCAAACGCCCAGGTCAGTTTTCTTCACAGAATCTTCGCAGCTTCGTCGTTTTGTCCGGAAAGTCCTCGTGTTCGCTATCATCTTGTCTGGTATGCTGTTTTAGGCCTGTAAACAAAAATGTAGATAATTAAGTATCCGAATGACGCTTTTACGGCCGAAAACGCATAAAATAGGGGTAAAACGGGGGACTAAAATATGTGTAAATTAGCGAATATCAAATCTCCCCACACTTGAACCTTGCTTGTCGTCAAGCAAGCTGAACTAAAAAGCAATAAAAGACGGAAATAAACAAGAACGATAATTTACACACTATTTTATTGAAAAATACTATAAACGGTTAGCCGGTTTGTCGAAAGACAACATCAAAAGACTCAAACCCAACAAGCATATGCAATTTAAAAGCGACAACCAAAAAGCCGTGACTTCACATTTAATTGACTCACATGCTAATCTTCACACGACTCACAATGTTCACACACTCGGTTTTATTTATGAAACATACATAAAAGGTGTATGTGTAAACACTCAACGCCTAGTCAATGAAATGTGCAATATCATAAGCTTGTCATAAGATCTCGTCTCCACCAACTAACATGCAAACAAGTGTAAATCAAGAGGTCTTTACGGGTTGTAACGTTAGGCTTGGGCGAAGGGTATGGAAGTAGACATTTAAAGTGGCGAAAATGGTTAAAACTCGGTTTTAGCGTTTAACTAGCAACAACGCACACAACTATACATACAAATGCCTTAAAAAGGCGACTATTGCGCGATCGAGCTTATCAACGAAATTTTAACATTTAAGTGTTCAAAATTGCTCGATTTTATCAACTTCACCCTATTTTAGGGTGTTTTATTTTCTGTTTTTTTTTTCAAGCAAACTATACAATAAACTGAAACAAACGCTAGTTAAACGATTATTTTGTCCGAGTTTCAACACTAAAAAGGGTTTAAAACATACAAAGGCTAAATTTGGCTAAGTGGGCGATAATATGGGTAAACAAAGGTAAACGGGAAGGCTCGACATGGTTAATCCTAAAGGGTAATATAAGGTGAACGGGAAGCACAACACAAAGAACAAGGTTTACAACAAAGGGGTAATCTAAGTGCCTTTATCACTTTTACACAAATTCACAAGTTCATGGTTTTAACAAGCATACTAGTGACAAGTTCTATATTACACATAACATCCGGCTCACTCCTATATCCGAAATGAACAAATATATAACAATAGCCTCAAATATGCTCACGTAACGGATGGAATGGGTAAAAGTGTGAAAACTATCATGTAAGTCTTTCTTTGTTTGTCACGCTTTCCGGTTTCCTTTTTCAAAAATATTTTGCTTGTCGAGTTTTTATCAAGACCGATGCTTTCTAAAACACAATCAACCGGTTTATTTACTAAAATATATACAAAATACAGGTATTTTTGAATGATTTTTCTGATTTTTTTTTAAGATAAATATGAGGAGAAACAAAGTTAACAAAGTTAACCCCCTCCCCACACTTGAACTTCGCATTGTCCCCAATGTGAAACCCGAAATATAGAGAAAAAGGATAATAATACTCCCCTCAAGATGATATCTGATGAATCGAGACTTCCAAAGCTACGTCTGTCATATGCTCCGGTCAAAGACTTGATAGCCACAATATGCAAATATGTCATATGGTACAGCACAACAGAAAAGTAACAGAATAATCACAAATAAACCATAATGTACATAAATACTACTAGTCCAAACAAAGACACAACATAAAGTAAAGAGTTTTAAAATACAATACAATCCGAGGGTGTTCGAAATAGTATGCAAAAAGAACACCCGAAATAACAAGTACTAAAATAATAATAAAAACCACAAACGAACATCACCACCAAATCCTACTCGTCGTCACCGTCATCGTCTCTCGTGAAGGATGGGCCTGCACCACCATAACCAGGTGGGTTCCATGGTGGGAACTGTGGAGGGTGCTGGAAGTAGTCGGGATATGCATGGTGCATCTCCCCGAATAGGTACGAAAACCCGGCACTCACCCCCTGGTATAAGCTCTCCTGGCTCTGCCTCAGCTGATCCTGCGTGGCCCTGAGCTGATCCTGACTAGCCCGGATCTGGTCCTGGCTGGTCCTAATCTGATCGATGTACGTACTATGCTGTTCCTGCGTAACACGCATTTGCTGGAACTGCTGATAAAATTCAGGCCAATCCTGATGCTGGTAGTACTCATGGTGTTGCGGCTGGTGTGGCGGTGTGTGGTGCGGTGGTGTGTGTGGCTGGTGCTGCTCCTGCATCTCTACATCCTCTTCCTCTTCCTCTGCTGGGAGCGGGGATAACGGGTCCCAGACCTCGTTATTCAGCCCCCTCAACCTATCCCCGTGATCAGTCTCAACAATAACCCCCATCGCCTTCAGTGACCTGATGTCAACATGAACCCCCTCAGTAATCAGGGTGAGACTCCGAAGTACCTCATCAGTTATAAGGTGTTCGTTGTATGCAAGTTCGGTCACATATTGACCGCCATGTATCTGACTGCTAGGAGTCCTCCCTGAGCACTTCACAAAGTATTCAGCCATTCGCGCCGCTAAGTTAATGGGCGCCTTCTCCACCAATGCGTATAGAAAAATCAAGTCTGGTGTTGGACAGCTACCAAGACTGTCCATGCGCCCGCATATAGTGTGGCTAAACACATGGTGCATCACTCGCACCAGAGGGTCTCTAAGTCGTGAGGCTTTTGAAATCCTTGGGTTGTATGGGTCCCCAATGGCATTTGCAGCCCAAAACTCATCCCTTGCTGCATCAGACGGGAAGGTGAACTGATCTGTGAAGACATTGGGATCATCCATGTCTTCCCTAGTGTAGATCCCGAGTCTCCTTCCCAAACGACCAACCGACCACCTGTGCCATCTTCCACACAATCTGAAAGTTATCCGCTCCTTGTGGCGGAATTTGGGTCGTCGGGCAGCAACTGGCTTTTCGTAGGCATATGATGCAAAGAACTCAATGGTCAGTTCCCTGTAAACGGGTCGGTTGCAACCGACCAGATTCGTAAGTGGGCGACTCATCATGTTTTCGAGTCGGTCATACTGATTGAGTTCTTGCATTACCTCCCAATCTAGCCATCTAGGGACTCCGAACTGCCCCCTCCGGGCCCATAACTCGTCTATTTTTGGAATGCACAAAGCTTCACGCTCGTCGTTTGGATCGAACTGTAGGAAGGGATGGTCCATCTGTAATGGCAGTGTTAGAAAGACAGAAACAGGAGAAAATTGAATTGAAAACAGTCGAGCAGCAATTTATGAAGCTTCTGTCCAACTGAACTGGGCAAATGGCACGGTCGTGCGTATCCGAGAACTAACAGTCAAGCCCAGCGATTGTCGGAACCGCACGTCCGTTCCAAAAACGGAACGACCGTGCAACATCGAACAACCTGTTGCACTACCGTGCAACACCGATCAACAACAGATATCATGAAAAAGTAGGAACTGCACGACTGTTCCATCTAAGGAACGACCGTGCGACACAGTTTCTGCAGTTTTCGACCCCTGTACTTAGAACAACCTGATTTTTGTAAAATTTTAACAAGTATTGGGTCAACAGGGGTCTGAAAGTCAACCGGGTGTTCACGATACTTCGATTCAACAAGGGTTAGGGTTTCGATTTGTTTATGAAGAGAACCCTAATAAATCCCTTGTTGAATCGGATGAAATCTACCTAGAAAGCAAGAAAACAAGAAATCTAACACTAGAGACGTACCGTGCGAAGTTGGGTGCGAGATCGTGCGAAAAAACGTGCGATTTGGTGTAAAAACCGCTCTGGAACGGCTGCAGTTGCTAGGGTTCACGAATGAGGGATTTTGCAGCAGATGAGGGTATATATAATGTGCAAAATTACAAAAATGCCCTCAGCCTGACGCACGGTCGTGCGACCTTTGGCACGGTCGTGCCAATCCGACGACTTTGTTTTTCTCGGTGATGCACCGAGGGTGCGATCCACTGTTCCGTGTTGCTCGGAATCGCACGGTCGTGCAGATCCTGGCATGGTCGTGCATCAGCTGCAGATCGGATTTTTTTGCAGAACCCATTTCCAGCAACTGTTTTGGCCGTTTTCGCCGTTTTTTCGACACACCAACTGTTCTAACAATATTGCAATACAGAACCTTCGCCCGGCACAATTAGAAACTGTACAAACTAACGGAAACTACCTAACTAACCTAAATTACGCTAAAACTATAAAAACATAAAAACGGACAATTTTGCCCCTATAGCGCCAAAGACGCTCCTGCTACATTTTTGTCGGCGAGTCAGTAGCGTAGACTCATGCTAAATTTTTGTCGACGAGTCGATAGCAAGACTCCAAGCTAAAACTAGAAAATAAATCCTAATTGACTAAACTACCCCTAAAGCGCAAAATACGCTCTTGCTGCATTTTTGGTCCGCGAGTCAGCAGCGTAGACTCTCTCCTCCCCACACTTATGATGTGTGCGGGGTTTGGAGTTCAATGACCTCCATCACCGACTCAGTCGGCCCGGCAACGTATAACTTCAAGTGATGCCCATTTACTTTGAAAATAACGCCATCCGCGTTCTCTATTGCAACAGTCCCATACGGAAATACCTCTTTAACCGTGTATGGGCCCGTCCAACGTGAATGAAGCTTCCCGGGAAATAAGCGCAACCGCGAGTTGTAAAGAAGAACAAGATCGCCCACTTGGAATTCTTTGTGGTCCTTCAAGCGTTTATCGTGCAACCTCTTCGTGCGCTCCTTGTACAACACGGAGCTCTCATAAGCGCATTGTCGCAACTCTTCCAACTCATGAATCTGGAGAAACCGGGCTTCACCTCCGGCTTTTAGGTCCAGATTTGCGGTTTTTAACGTCCACGTCGCTTTATGTTCCAACTCAACCGGTAAATGGCATGCCTTTCCGTAAACAAGCCTAAAGGGAGTGGTCCCAATAGGCGTCTTGTAAGCCGTACGGAAGGCCCACAACGCTTCATCGAGCTTATCTGACCAGTCCTTGCGGTTTGCACCTACTGACCGCTCAAGGATTCTTTTCAGCCCTCGGTTCGTGACTTCCACCTGCCCGCTTGTCTGTGGATGATAGGGCGTGGATAGATGGTGATGCACACCTTAACGGGACAAAGCTCTCTCAAGCTGAGTATTGCAAAAATGCGTCCCTCTGTCACTGATAAGCGCTTTCGGAGCGCCGAACCGGGCAAATAAGCTTTTCAAAAATCTCACGACCACCCTGGCATCATTGGTGGGTAAGGCCTGTGCCTCCGCCCACTTCGATACATAGTCAACCGCAACCAGGATGTATTTATTACCTCGTGAGGGGGGAAATGGTCCCATGAAGTCTATCCCCCAGATATCAAAGACTTCACAAACCTGAATCCAGTTCTGAGGCATTTCATCACGTGCCGATATATTTGTCGCCCTCTGGCAAGCATCGCATGCTCTAACCCAACTCTGCGCATCACGAAATATAGTCGGCCAATAAAACCCGGAGTCCAACACTTTCTTGGCGGTAAAGTTGGCTCCATGGTGGCTTCCGGTAGGTCCCTCGTGACAATGGTGTAGAATATCGGTCGCCTCTTTCCCTGAAACACATCTCCTGATCACCTTATCAGCACCAACCCGAAAATAGTAAGGGTCATCCCAAATGTAGTGCTTGACATCCGAAAAGAATTTCCTCTTTTGCTGGTGAGTCAACCCTTTAATCAGAATCCCGCAAGCAAGGTAGTTCGCAAGGTCTGCGAACCATGACGACTCATCGCATATCTCAACACTCATCAAAGACTCGTGTGGGAAGTTGTCATTTATGGAATCCCAACGCGCGTCCATGATGTCTCCATGCTCTAACCGAGATAGATGGTCAGCCGCTACATTCAACGCACCCTTTTTATCTTGAATTTCGATATCGAACTCTTGCAGCAACAAGATCCACCTGATCAGACGTGGCTTAGCGTCCTGCTTGCTAAAGAGATATCGGATGGCAGCGTGATCAGTATATACAACGGTTTTCGAAAGCACCAAGTACGATCTAAATTTGTCAAATGTGAAAACGACCGCCAAGAGCTCTTTTTCAGTCGTGGTATAATGCTCTTGAGCGTCGTGAAGAGTTTTGCTCGCATAATAGATCGGGTGAAAGTGCTTTTCTCTCTTTTGACCAAGAACGGCCCCTATGGCGTAATCACTCGCGTCGCACATAATCTCAAACGGCAAACTCCAGTCAGGTGCAACTAAAATAGGGGCCTCAATCAACTTTTGCTTGAGAAGGTCAAAGGCTCTCAAGCAATCATCTCCGAATATGAACGGAGCGTCTTTCTCCAACAGACGGGTCATGGGTCTGGCGATTTTTGAAAAATCTTTAATGAATCTTTAATGACCGAGAAAGCTCCGTATCGCTCTAACTGAGGTGGGAGGCGGAAGTCGTGAAATGATATCCACTTTGGCTGGATCGACCTCCATACCAGCATGCGAAATCTTGTGTCCCAGTACTATGCCCTCCTTCACCATGAAGTGGCATTTCTCCCAGTTCAGGACCAGATTCGTCTCCTCACACCTCTTCAACATCTTCCTCAAATTTTCCAAGCAGTGATCGAAGGAATCCCCAAATACCGAAAAATCATCCATGAAAACCTCCATGGAATCCTCGATCATGTCATGGAAAATTTCAACCATGCGTCTCTGGAAGGTTGCTGGTGCATTACACAACCCAAAAGGCATCCGCCTGTAGGCGAATGTGCCGAAGGGGCATGTAAAGGTAGTCTTCTCCTGATCCTCAGGAGGGATAGGGATTTGAAAGTACCCGGAGAATCCGTCAAGGAAACAGTAATACAACTTCCCCGACAGACGTTCCAACATCTGGTCGATGAATGGAAGCGGGAAGTGATCCTTGCGAGTAGCATCATTGAGCTTGCGGTAGTCAATGCAAACTCGCCACCCAGTGACGGTACGGGTAGGAATTAGTTCATTCCTATCATTCGAGACTACAGTCATACCACCTTTCTTAGGTACAACCTGCACCGGACTCACCCACACAGAGTCAGAAATAGGATAAATCATGTCGGCATCCAACAATTTAATCACCTCCTTCTTCACCACGTCCTGCATATTTGGATTTAAACGCCTCTGATGCTGTGCACATGGTTTGTACTCGTCTTCCATCAGAATCTTGTGAGTACAAAAAGAAGGATTGATGCCCTTGATATCCATGATTTTCCATGCAATGGCTCTCTTATGAAGTCTCAGAACTTCGAGAAGCTGATTTTTCTCATCCTTTTCCAATGATGCCGAAATTATGACCGGTAGGCGACGCTCCTCGTCCAGAAATGCATACTCTAGATGTGGTGGGAGTTCTTTCAACTCCAAAGGCGTCGGATCTTCAACCGAAGGCTCTGCTTCCTCCTTTTTCACATGGTCAATTTCAAGAAATCTCTCCGGACTCTGGGAACCATCGTCACCAATCTGATAGACTGGCTGCTCGAAATCGTGGCCCTCCTGCGTAATGCCAATCAGGTCCCCACATGTCACACCCCCAAAATCAACACGCGGAGTATCACCGCTTGGGAGCGTGACTGACCAGGATCAAGCCATCAACCATATCGAACATAGCATTTAATAATAAAAATAGATAATGTAATTCAACAAGACATGATTGATGTTCAAAACCAAACATTTGTTTAAGTAGCGGAAGCATGTAAGTAAACCCAACATAATTAATAATGTAATGTCATAAGTGTTTAAAGAAACAATCACGATCCAAGCCCACAACGACCAGCTTCTCCCTGTGCAAGCTCCATGAATTTAACGACCTGCAAGGCATGTAACAGAGGATCAACAACTAGTTGAGCGAGTTCACAGAAAGTAAGTGCGTAATAGTAAGTTCGTTTGTAACAGGTGGCTCTACTGGGCCGTTAGTACGTTCTATTGGTGAGGGTTTCCCATGTTGTATAACCACTAGACTATTCGTAACCATAAGTATCCTTCACAACCGAGGATAGTAGTAAGTATAAATACACGTAGGTTTTACGTGAGTATCCTTCACAACCGAGGATAGTAATAAGTATAAGTATCCTTCACATCCGAGGATAGTAATTTAGTATAAGTATCCTTCACAACCGAGAATAGTAGTATGTATAAGTATCCTTCACAACCGAGGATAGTAGTAAGTATAAGTATCCTTCACAACCGAGGATAGTAGTAAGTATAAGTCTACGTAGATCGTAAGTATGTGTCCTGCACAACCGAGGACAGTGAATAGCGTAAGTATGTGTCCTGCACAACCGAGGACAGTGATATGGTAGTCTAGTATTAGTGCCAGTACGAATCTATTCAACCTTATTCCTTCAATCCCATTCCCAAGCCCTTGGGAATCCCATGCCTTAGTAAGGGTGTGAACTCACCTTGATTTGCTCAGTATGTTATTGCTTCAAGAGTTAATTAGTGTTTAAGTCCGTTACTCACGACCTAAGTACATTGCACATGATTTGACGTAAGTGTTTGCATCCAATTAGGGTTTGTAAATCTTTGATATCTAAGAAATTGTGTTCCGTGTGTTTAGTGTACAGCATGATATGATAAGGATCGTTCGTGCACACAGTATCATTTAGTAACGTACAGTATCATATAATCGCATACAGGTAGGGTATAGTAGTGTATTGTTTCTCATACAGATTTCTGAACTTACATCACAATCACACAGTCTTTTCAAGTATAAGCAGAATTTAGAGTATGTATCATCACAAACATTCTGGATCATGTAATCAACCTAAAACTCAGACAGTTCATCTACAACGTCAGATCATTCATCAAGTATAATGTTCAAGCTATGCATCAAGCATGAAACTCGGGTTAGGTTATCATGTAATAATTCGGACAAGATATAACACATAAAGGTCGGACATCTTGTTTCATTCAAAAGATCGGACCTCAAGTATAAACACAAAAAGTCGGACCATGAGCTCCCCCACCAAAACTCGGACAAGATAACATTCACCAAGATCGGGCAGAACATGGGGGGGGGGAAGGGTCACAAAGGTCGGACATGGGACAAGGAACAAACTCGGACTCAAGAGTCCTTGTGAAACTCGGACATATCAACAACAGGAAACTCGGACCTTCATGCTTGTTTAAAAACTCGGACACATTAAGGTTAAGGCCAAAAGTCGGATCCCCTTTATAGCCTTATAAAAGTCGGACAACACAACAACTCCTCTACATATTCGGACCACCCAAAACACTTTAAAGATCGGACACGTTATCAATTATCAACGGTCGGACCAAGTAATGTGACCTAAAGCTCGGACCATAACATCAAGCAAGAACTCGGACCCCTTGCCTTAGATAAAAGTCGGACCCTCCCTTATTCCTTAACAAAGTCGGACTAAGGGTGGCTCAAGAAACTCGGACCATATATGGTGTTAAAACTCGGTCCATACACATGTCTAAAAGCTCGGACCTCTTGTAATACAATAAGGTCGGACCTTGATATCATTTTCAAAAGTCGGACAATATAAACAAGTAAAGAACTCGGACATTTAACATCATTACAAACCTCTGACCAAAACAATCATACCTACTACGAATGTTCCAGTTCCTAGGGATTGCATCAGTTACATTTTATGTTCTCAGACGATGTGAAACCCTAATTACATATATGCAGAACTCATGAACAATCAATCGATGATTACAAGCAAGCATTATACGAACAATCTTATCGTCATATCACTAATCATTCATCAAAACCTCAATAATCAGGATCACATTAACAATCACAGAACGTCATATGAAAACTAGGGTTTTCATGAACACATAATCAAGAATTGATACAATCAACAATCAATTAAACAATAAGCATTTACCTTGTGTCGATTCTAGAGAAGATGTAAGATCAAAAGTGATGAATAGCTTGCCAATGATGATGTGATGATTGCCAAAGAAAACCAAAGAATGAAAGTACGTGCCTTGTTTCTTGTGTGAGATTTAGTGAAGAATTAGGGTTAAGTATCATATAAGTTTCACTAATCACTCTACACACCCTTAATTATTACATTTTACACAAGCACACCATCTCACAACAATTTCACAATTTCACCACCAATTCTATGCATTAGACAAGTCTTTCACAAATAACACATAACCGAACACATTCACACAATACACTTCTTTGTATCAAAACGTTAGCGTTCCATAATGAATTAAGTGTGCAAATAAACCACTAAACAAACAATGAACGTGCAATAAATGCGAAATAGAAATCTTGGAAATTCGAGTTGTCACACCACATGACAGACGTAATAAAGCTTGTCATCGTGACATTGCGGATGCTGCATCGATCTTTTGACATCGAATGTCACGTGCTCATCATTCACTCGGAGTGTGATTTGGCCAGCTGCCACATCAACAATCGTCCTCGCTGTATTGAGGAAAGGACGTCCAAGTATCAAAGGTACCCTTGAGTCTTCGTCCATGTCAAGGATAACAAAGTTCACGGGGAAAACAAATTTATCGATTTTTACAAGCATGTTTTCCACAAATCCGCGCGGATACTTTATTGAGCGATCTGCCAACCGAATGCTCATCCTAGTGGGTGACGGCTCACCCAGATCCAGTTTAGTAAAAACCTTATACGGCATAGGGTTAATACTCGCTCCCAAGTCAGCCAATGCATGGCTAACAGACATGTTTCCAATCAAACACAGGAGCGTGAAACTACCAGGATCTCCCATTTTTGTGGGCAGACGGTTTTGCAGAACGGCGGAACAAGTATCATTCATCACCACACATGATATATCCTCGAGCTTCTGTTTATTCGAGAGGATATCCTTAAGGAATTTCGCATACTTTGGCATCTGGGCCAAGGCTTCAACAAACGGTATATTGATGTGTAGTTGCTTAAATAACTCAAGGAACTTACCGTATTGCTCTTCATTCTTCTGCTTCTTCAGCCTGCCTGGATAAGGTACCGGAGGAGTGTAATCTTTGACCGGCTCCTGGACTTGTGCTGTACTTGCTGGGCGCAGCCTGGCTTGCACCTCGTCCGGTGTGTCAGTCGGGACCGCTTCAGTGATCGGTGCTGAGTCCGATATGACGGGTCCAGTAGTTTTTCCACTCCTGGTCATGATTGCATTCACGTGCCCGCCCGGGTTCGGTTCTGTATTACCCGGAAGACCGCCTTGGGGCCTTTTGGACATCATCTGTGCCAGCTGACCAACCTGATTCTCGATATTCTGAATCGAGGCTTTCTGACCCTCATTTCTCCCTCGTTAGCTAGAAAACGATCTTCGCTTTGTTGGTATCGTTTTTCAGAGCTAGAGAGAAGCTGAGCCATCATATCCTCCAGCTTGGAATTTGACTGAGGGGCCTGTTGCTGGGAGCTACTCCCAGTGCCCTGATTCTGGTACGAATATGGACGCTGCTGGTAGGGTTGGTTGTACTGCTGGTACTGCTGACCCTGCTGAGGCGCTGGAGCACGCTGAGTGAACCCCAATGGGTTCTGATTTCCTGCATTCGCTCGCCACCCGAAATTTGGGTGATTTCTCCAACCGGGATTATAGGTGTTGCTGTACGGGTTGTTCTGCGGCCTTACCTGATTACTCACGAAATCTACTTCTTCGTGGCCCTCATATACGACTCCCTGAAAACATGCCCCAGGCTCGTGTGACACTCCGCACTGGTCACATCCCGAGCCAGCATGCGCAATCATCTGGGACCTGTCGAATCTCGATGTAAGAGCCGAGATTTGTGTAGTAAGTGCCGTGTAGTCGTCCACAGCATGAACTCCTGCGCGAGATGATGATGATGCCTGACCTCTATCTCCGTCCCGACGCGAGCTGGATTTCAACGCAGCTTTTTCGATAATATCATACGCTTCAGTCGGCGTCTTAGTTCCAAGATCGCCTCCCGCGTTCACGTCTAATCGCTCCTGCGTATTATAGCTGAGCCCCTGATAGAACGTCAAAACCAGCTGTCGCTTGGAGAAGCCATGATGTGGCACATCAATCAACAAATCCTTGAATCTCTCCCAAGCTGCATGCAACGACTCGCCCTCGTCCTGGCGAAAGGAAACAATCCGGTTCCGTAGCTTGTTCGTTTTCTCAGGTGGAAAATATTTCTGCATAAACTGCTCCGCCAACTGATTCCAGGTCCTGATGGACCCGGCAGGAAGTGACATAAGCCAAGCTCTAGCTTTGTCACGTAACGAAAACGAAAACAACCTCAACCGAATCGCATCCTCCGAAACACCTGTCATCCTAAATGTCGAACAAATAGCAAGAAAAGCAGCGATATGCCTCCCGGGATCCTCATGCTCACGTCCGTCGAACTGTACTGAATTCTGCACCATGTTAATAACACTAGATTTAATTTCAAAATTAGGTGCATCTATAGTGGGCTGAAGGATACTCGGCTCCAGGCCTGCCCTTCCGGGCTGGTTCGTTTCATTCAATGGTCGGTCGTCGTCTGGCATGACGACTCTCTCCTCGTCCTCTGAGCTTTCGTCTTCAGAAACAATCACCGGCTCGTCAATTGCATTTGCAATGCGTTGTGCAATGACAAGCGACCTTTCGCGCAACCTCCTACTTCTTCTAAGATTATGCGCTGGTTCGTCAGTCGGCTCAGCAATAGCGAGCGCGGGAGTTGAGGACATCAACCTGCAAACGAAAAACTGACACAATGACTATTTTAGTAATATAATAATGCTGTTTTTTTTTTTTTTTTGCTGAATAGAAGCAGAATATATATAAATATGGGCTGTAAAATTTATAAAAATCCGAAAATGGGCCGAAATTTTTATAAAAATTAAAGCAACGAACATAATCGAATCGGCTAGTACAAAAATGATTTTTAAGAGCCGAAAACCCAAAGAATAAATGAATAAATAAATCCGGATTTGAACAAATAAATAGAATAAAAATTTACAAATGTACAAAAGAATCACGAAAATGAATAAATTGAATTAAAAGCAAGAAATATTAACAAATAAATCAACAAATAAGCAATCATGAAAATATACACAATTATTAACAAGTATATACACCGATAACACAATGACTCGGGTCGTTCCTAAAACTCGCCATTCCCCGGCAACGGCGCCAAAAACTTGGTACGTGCGCGACTACACATATTTTTACAATGAAATTACACACGATTTGGTTTTAAATTTATAAAAGTGATTATTACTTTTACATCAAAACACACACGAAAGGGCAAGTGTACCCCGTCATATATGTAGTAAAGTATCGGTAAGAACCAAGTATCGATCCACGGAAATGGGCGGAGAAATAATACTAGACCTTTATCACTAAATTACCGGTAAAAACATAATTTGTTTTGGTTTTAACTAAACTAAAATAAGCATAAATAAATACTTATAAACCATAGTAGATTATATATAAATAGCCTTGCTTAATACACAACCATAGCATGTCAACTAAGTCAGTTTTGGCACTAGAAGCATTCGGTCAATTTTCCATTTCGAGACAATTAGTATCCCTTTCGGGAATCCTAACATGACAATCATTCGGAAAGTTAAAACGATAAACACACTTTAACCACCTAAAATTGTTCTTTAACGTGCAATTGATAAATGTCTATGAAAATCTCCTAAAAATAAGTTAGTCATCCGTTAGGAGTTTTCTAACCTCACTTAATCAAGGAAAGCAACATCGATAAACACAATGCAACCACCGAGACAAGCATAAACTAGATTAAATCACAACCGAGTTCATTTTACAAATCTTACGCATAAATTCACCAAGATAGCAATTTTGGCCGAAACTACTAACTAGGCTAACAAATCTGGCAAGAATTCGTAACAACACCATCTAACCCGTTAGAGTCCTTCCGTGAAGGCAAGCTTTCTTGATTAACAATAATTACATTTTATTAAACCACTAACCCGTTAGAGTATCATGGTGCCCACATTTTAACCAAGTTAAACTAGTTAACCAAATTAAAAGTTTACTAATACATGATTAAATAAGCTTCATTTTTCAACTATCTTACCTAACCAAGCACCAATCATCCAATACAATTACTTATAATCAAGAAATCAATATCAATAACAAGGTTGCAAACTAATCATCAAAGATAATCATAGAAAATACTTCACAGTGTCATTACAAACAAAGATTAACATACTAATGATTATAATCAAGCAAGGGATTGTTGTGTTTTTGCCCAAAGGCTACAATAATACATAAATATTAATCTAAATGCTTGAAAGATTAACAAAACTATGGAAAGATTAGAAAACCCAACCATAAACAAGCACAAGATTAAGAATCCGGATAGTAATTGAGCAAAACCGGGCAATGTGGCTTGAATCCGGGCTAAAGCTGATGCTTCCGGAGCCTGAAAATCGCCTGTGGAGCTCTCCAAAATTCCAGAGTTACTAATAAAATGGCTCTGTTCTGTTTAAATGCTTTTTCGAAGTTGCACGGCCGTTCTCCCGATCGCACGACCGTGCACTTTAAGCATTATTGGTGGTGGGCCACCATACCGCATGACGTCACAGATCGTTGACTGGTCTTCGCATATGCACGGGCGTTCTTGATCTGGCACGGCCGTTCCACACCGGCATTTTGTTGCACGCCTTGACTTGTGGTCGTTCAGCTCCGAGGTGTTCCTGGAACGTCGGATCCGCACGACCGTTCCTGATATGGCATGACCGTGCCTTTTCGGGTTTGCCTGCAATGTCTTGCACGGTGAGTTGCACGCCTGGTTCACTGCCGGGTCTTCTTGGTTTGTCGGATATGCACGGTCATGCATGAGGTCGCATGATCGTGCCAAACGCCCAGGTCAATTTTCTTCACAGAATCTTCGCAGCTTCGTCGTTTTGTCCAGAAAGTCCTCGTTTTCGCTATCATCTTGTCTGGTATGCTGTTTTAGGCCTGTAAACAAAAATGTAGATAATTAAGTATCCGAATGACGGTTTTACGGCCGAAAACGCATAAAATAGGGGTAAAACGGGGGACTAAAATATGTGTAAATTAGCGAATATCAGCTAGCATGATAACTATTGTTGTAAGAGAACTCGATCATTGGCAGATGAGAATCCCAATTACCACCAAAGTCTATCACGCATGCTCTAAGCATATCCTCCAAAGTTTGAATTGTCCTCTCAGATTGACCATCTGTTTGGCGATGATAAGCAGTGCTTAGATTTAGTTGGGTTCCCATAGTAGATTGCATGGTTTTCCAGAAATGAGATGAAAATCGAGCATCACGGTCAGAAATGATATCCAAAGGAACACCATGTCGTGAAACAATCTCATCAACATAAATCTTTGCAAGTTTATCAGCAGATAGGTCTTCGCGAATCGGGAGAAAATGAGCTGACTTCGTTAATCGATCGATAACAACCCAGATAGCATCATGACCTTTAGAAGTACGCGGTAGCTTAGTGATGAGATCCATCGCAATGCTCTCCCACTTCCAAACCGGTATCTCTGGTTGTACAAGCAATCCAGAAGGTCGTTGATGTTCAGCCTTGACCTTGAGACAAGTTAGGCATTTTGATACATACAAGGCAACATCTTTCTTCATACCATGCCACCAGAACTTAGTACGAAGATCCTTGTACATTTTATCAGCACCAGGATGGATAGAATATCGGGACTTGTGAGATTCGTCCATTACTAGGGTGCGGAGATCATCTTGTTTTTGGTACCCACAAACGATCCTTAAAATAAAGCAAACCATCGCTTTTTGCTTCGAGTTTAAGCTCAAGCTGATGTCGTAATTCCATACCCATCAAATTTTGTGAAACACAAAATTGCTGAGCTCGAAGAACATGGGATTGAAGATCAGATAGAGTTTGAACGGAATGAAGCTTGACTCGCTCTTTTCGACTAAGCGCATCGGCCACGACATTCGCCTTACCAGGATGGTAGCGAATTTCGCAATCGTAATCGTTCAAGAGTTCAACCCAACGTCGTTGCCTCATGTTCAGCTCTTTCTGATTAAGAATATGCTGGAGACTTTTGTGGTCTGTGAAAACCACACACTTCGTTCCATAGAGGTAGTGTCTCCAGATCTTGAGCGCGAAAACCACAGCTCCTAACTCGAGATCATGAGTCGTATAGTTCTTCTCGTGGATTTTCAGCTGTCGAGATGCATATGCAATAACTTTACCTCGTTGCATGAGGACGCAACCAAGGCCTAAGTTGGATGCATCGCAATAGACAACGAAATCATCGTTTCCCTCAGGCAGAGATAGAACAGGAGCATTACATAACTTCTGCTTCAGCGTTTGGAACGCTTCTTCTTGCTTGGGTCCCCACTCAAAAGGCTTATTCTTCTTAGTCAAAGCAGTGAGTGGAACCGCAATCTTCGAGAAATTAGAAATGAATCGACGATAATAACCAGCAAGACCAAGAAAAGATCGAATCTCTGTCGGCATCGTCGGTGTACTCCAATCCTTAATAGCAGCAATCTTGGATGGATCCACATGAATACCCTGCTCGTTGACTATATGACCTAGAAACTGGACTTCTTTAAGCCAGAATTCACACTTGGAGAATTTAGCGAAAAGTTGTTCCTTCTTAAGGAGTTCCAACGTTAAGCGAAGGTGTTGTTCGTGATCGGCTCGAGTCTTCAAATAAATGAGGATATCGTCGATGAACACAATAATGAACTTATCTAAATAAGGTTTACAGACCCTATTCATTAAGTCCATAAAGATAGCTGGAGCATTCGTCAAGCCAAAAGGTATGACTGTGAACTCGTAATGCTCATATCTCGTGCGGAAAGCAGTTTTGGGAATATCTTCTTCGAGAACACGAAGTTGATGATACCCAGAACGCATATCGATCTTAGAAAAACATGAAGCACCTTGCAGCTGGTCAAAGAGATCATCAATTCACGATAGGGGATATCGATTCTTGATGGTAAGCTTATTAAGCTCACGATAGTCGATACACATTCGAAAAGACCCATCTTTCTTTTTCACGAAAAGGACAGGAGCTCCCCAAGGTGAATAACTCGGACAGATGAATCCTTTATCAGATAACTCTTGAAGCTGTTTCGATAACTCTTGCATCTCTAATGGTGCAAGACGATAGGGTGCTTTTGCAATCGGGTTGGCATTAGGTACAAGGTCGATATGAAACTCAACTTGACGAACTAGAGGCCAACCAGGCAGTTCATCGGGAAACACCTCTGGATAATCCCGAACAATAGGAATATCCTGAATACTCTTCCTTTTGCTTCTCTCCTCGATGACATGTGCTAGAAAAGCAACATATCCCTTTCTTAAATATCTTTGGGCCTTCGTACACGACATAAGCTTCAATCCACCTGAAGGCTTCTCGCCACGAACTTCCAAAACATCGCCAGACGGAAGAGGAATACGAACAATCTTATCAAAACAAACCACCTCAGCGTGGTGTCTGGTTAACCAATCCATTCCAATGATAATGTCGAAGCTTCCAAGTTGCATTAGTGTGAGGTCAATAGGAAAAAGATGGTTATCAAGGTTCAACTGACAATCACGAATAACAGAATCGAGAACAAGAGGTTTACCAGAAGCAACTTCGACAGATAAGGGCTTCCTTAGTTTAGTTCTAGGTATCGCAAGCAACGGTTCAAAAGATAACGAAACAAAACTTCGATCGACACCAGAATCAAAAAGAATAGACGCGGGTTGATTATTAACAAGAAACGTACCATTGACAACCTCGTTGTCGGCCCTCGCTTCGTTTGCATTCAAATTGTAAGCTCGCCCTCGAGCATGATTCACATTGGCGTTGACGTTCGCATTCGGATTCGCATTGGCATTTGCCAGCCTCGGACAGTTGTTGCGGAAGTGGCCAAACTCTCCACAATTAAAACATGAACCTGGTGGGAATCTAGCAGCATTCCCTTGTGCCGGAGCTTGAACCTGGGCGACCTGATTTTGTCCTGAACGACAAACATTGGCTAAATGCCAAATCTACCACACGCCGTGCATTGCTTACAAGCTTGTTGTGCAACATGATGACCGTTGCAGCGAGCACAATGAGGCGCAGTACCAGCATACGCCTTTTTCGCAGGAGGTTGAGCCGGTGTGTTCTGTTCAGCCTGAGTCGTAACAGCAAAGTTATGTGCACCCTTTCGCTTCCTTGATTTCTTTGACGACTCACCTTCTTTACCTTTACCCTTCTTCTTGTCTTTCGCAGAATCAGATGATTTCTTCTTGTCAACCTTGCGGGTGAGTTTACCCTTTCTGGCTTGGGATTCAGTCAAGGTAGCAGACAACTCGATCGCTTGATGAAGGGTAGAGGGTTTAACAGCGGTCACAATATCCAGCATAGAATCGGGTAGACCATTGATATATCTTTCGATTGCTTTGTCTGGTGGGGTAACCATGGTGGGACACAATAGACTGAGTTCCTCAAAGCGATCCGTGTACGCACGGTGCTCAGCCCCATCTTGTTTTAAGTCGTCAAACTCTCGCTTCAAAGCTCGAATCTCGTGACGGGGACAGAACTCTCTCATCATGAGAGCCCGAAGCTCATCCCATGTTTGTGCCAATGCCACTTCGGCACCCCTATCGCGCATAATACCATTCCACCAAGTAAGCGCTCGCTTCTCAAACACGCTTAAAGCAAATTCAACCTTTCGTTCATTCAGACACTGCACATGCCTGAATGTGTTCTCAATACTCTCGAACCACTGTAGGAGCGCAGTTGCTCCTTGCGACCCAGAAAACTTCAGAGGCTTAGCGGAATTGAAGTTCTTGAAATTACATCGCGCATTGTTGTGGTTATTATTGTTATTGTTGTATATCTCATGAACTTGAGTTACAACACCGGGAAGCACAGCGGCCACTTGCTGAGAGACCAGGGCTGCGATTTCTTCGATGGTGAAAGACTGTGCTTCACGTCGTGGAGGCATTGTCTAACAAAGAAATATGAGAATCGAGTGAGGTTGATAATTAGGAAAAGCAAAAGATGTATCGACAAAGCACAAGGAAGGCGATCATTTGTTCGTTACCTCGGACAAACAAACGACACGAGGTGACTAATCAAAGTAAATGAATCAAAATAATGCATCACGAAGATGTGCTCGCCTATAAGTGAACACTCACCCCAAGAGTTCCCAGGTAAGAGTGACTGGTCCGATTATGTGAATTTGTACGAACACTCTAACCTTAGACAGAAAACTCAGGGTACAGGCATTCACTCTTCCAGTTTGCACGTGTTCACATTATTTTAACCCAAACTTTGACGAGATTTTGAAAATTCAAAAGGCACTAAGCCAGATATGAATCAAACTGGAAGGGTTCAAAACCTAGCAATCAATCATCCTAGAACGGATGATTAATTTTCGAAGCAGATTCGGATTTGAGTTCTCGTTGTGGTTATCACCTAAGGATAGGTGACGCTATTGTTTTAAAAATCTAAACACAAGTAAACTTGTGTTAGGGTCCTAAAGTTATAGTCTAGGTCAAAGCATTACTAATAACCTAATTCCCTATAACCATTGGCTCTGATACCAACTTCTTCTGTCACACCCCGACCACGTAGGACAACAAACCGTGGCGGAAACGTCGGGGAGTGTTGCAACAGAAGCTATTGTTTCATAACCATGGATACAAAAAGTGTTTTGTTTTATTGATAATATTAAACATTACATTGTCTTAACACATAGAACAAACAACTTTTATCTCGTCTATCATAGTTATTAAGTCACTAAGGCCTCGTCCAGATCCTATGTGACGCATGCACCCTAGTAGTCATTCAAGCATCAACACCTGAAACATATGTAAAAACTTAGTCAGCAAAGAAATGCTGGCGAGTACATAGGTTTTAAAGGAGTGTCGAATTCATGGCTAGTTTAAGTGTTGCAATACTTTATTAAAAACTTTGTTTTGAAAAGAGTATAATATTGCAACTTAATTAACCAACTCAAATCAAGCGGTTTATAGTTTATAAAACCCCGTAGCCATGATTCTTAACCCAAAAACATTTGCTTTAGAAAACTAACATGTAAAACATCTTGTAAAAACTCGTTAAAAGCTCGTATAGTTTATAACTCTTGGAAAAAAACATCGTTGTGTGATATCGTTTCAAAATCGTTACAAAATCGTTTCCTCGCTGAGCTAAACAACGACGCGCAATGTAATATGATAGAAGCACTTATATATAAGATGTACCAGTGGCGCATCTACCATGATACTATCATACTACACCTGCCCCATTAGCTAATTATTGCTCAAAACCAATCGTTTAATTTGTTTACTCGTTTCACCTCGTGTATCACGTTTCAAATCGTTTAACTCGTCTCAAAGTGTATTCGTTTTGATAGTGAAACTACTTTTGGTCGTCTCGTTAATAACATTCAAACCTGTGTGACTCGTTTATTGTTCAACTCGTTTTCGCATTAACAAACCTCCAAAGGGTAAGTTAACAATCATCAGATTCAGTCGTTACCCACAACCCCCACACATAACCATGGGTGTAGTGCAATAACGGGATTTGTCAGATCCTATGGTACCATAACCTAATACTGGTCGGCTTGATCAATGCTAATGAATGTCATTCGTTATGTAATTACAACCAACAAGTCGTGTACACCTTATCGAAATCGTTATTAGTTTTGTATAAACCACCTTAATCGTTTTTGAAGTCATCGTTTAAACCTTGAAATTCGTTTTGTACATATGAATCACCCCAAAACAATTGAAAACAGTAAAAGAGGGGACTATGTACTCACATGTAGTGCAAAGTATCCTCTATCAAATAGAACTTCAACAAACTCGAGCAAACTAGAGAGATCAAGTAGCTCCTAGTAATCGAACCACTAGTTAAACAATAAACGCCTAAATCGGGAGATCGGACAGAATGAGGTCTTGTAAACCAAATGAGTGTTGGGACTCATGTGATATGGTTTAACAAAGCCTACATCCTAGATCGGAACCTAACCTAAGTGGTTTTCGACCCATCGCGACCCATTAAGGTAGCTTACGCTACTTTAACGTGTCGTGCACGCAACAGCGCGTTCGAGACGTCTAACTAGTCCTATGACAAGTATTATATGCCCATACACGTTTAATTATGTTACATAATCAGTTATGTGTAAAAAGTTTAGGTTACATATGCTAAATTACCAATTATGTATGAAAAGGGTATTTTGGTAATTTACTAAAGGCATATAACTACCTATCATGCGACTAATTAAACCTAAGTGACCATAAGGTATAACCTCGAAAGGTTATTCCCTATGCTACTATGGTCACTAAACATGTTTGGTCGGATCCTAACGATCGACCAAACGGGTCGTGTTCGAAAGTCTAAGCGGGTGTTTAGTCTGCTTGACTTACGACTCTACACAAGCACAAAACTAAAAAGTGACGAGCTAAACATGTCAAAACATGTTTAGTTAGGTTAGAAAACAATTTTGGATATCAAAACAAACGGTTTTGATATCCTAGAGTAGTTTGGTTACAAAATACGTGTGAAAACGCATTCTGGCCGAAGCTACGACTCGTCACTGAGCTTAGATAACGTGGTAATCAGTAGGTATAGTCACTAGGGACTATAACCATCGTGATTACGCTCACGTTATGAAGTTCAAACGAACTTTGCGTTGACCATAGACTGGTCAAAGCAGAAAGTCAAATGCAGTTTGACTTTAACGAAGAAAACGAATGAAAAGAACGAAAGAATACTTACAAAAGGTCCCCGCAAGCTTTGATTTCCCAAGTATTCTCAGGTATGAAGTGACTAGCACTTCAACTTAGAGAAATCTCAGAAAATCAAGTGTGGGTTTTTGCAAGTGAAGGCAATGGGTATTTATAGGAAAACAAGAGCCGTTAGGATCGTTCCTTGAATCCCGAGCTTCGATCTGGACCGTACAAGTGCACCCACTGATTTAGAAAACCTTGGGCACCCCTAAACCAGCCCATAGAAGGCTAAAAACCATTTTCACAAGAGGGAAACAGCTGGAACAAGCTGGATTGCAATTTTTTCTGAACTGGGCATCTCACGCGGCCCGCTTAAGAAATGCACAAAATCTCACGCGGGCCGCCTGGGCAAAGTTTGACAGATTTGTCAGTTTTAGTCCCTGCAGCTTAGAAACTTGCGTTTCGGCTCATTTTTGGCACGTTTAAGCCCCGTTAACCCCATTTCAAGGCTCCAAAATGAAGTTAAAGTATAGGGAACTTAAAACATGCTCAAAAATATCTCGGATGTCGGTTCGTTTGGTTGTACGGTTGCGTTATTCGCTTAATTACGACGGAAGTCGGAACGAACGCAAAAACGATCCAAATTAAGCGACGAATGCAATTTTATCATGTCACACACTAAAACATAATATTTTAATGATTACATAAATTTTTGGATGTCCGGATATATTCAGAACGTAAGATATGCGCGAAAATGCAAACTTGTGCACTTTTTGACGCTTTTAGTCCTTATTGATCAATAAAGTTTATCTTAGCATACCGAACCCCTCAAAGCCTATTTCTAAGCTATGTAAAGGTTATTTAGGGTATGTTTAACTTATGATCAAGTTCCAGAGTGTTCGTTACTATACAATTCGGTATAGTTTCGCAGTTTGACACAAATAGTCCCTGCGATCGAACAAGGTTGATTTTAACACACCGAACCATCCAAAACTTATTTCTAAGTTATGTGGAGGTTATTTAAGGTATGTTAAGCCTATTTCACTATTCCGGAGCATTTTTTTGCATTAAACTGGTTATATTTACGCATTAGCACGCATATAACCTTCTAGAAAGCGAGTTAGAGCTTGAAATTGGAATCGAATCGAATTGCACAAATCACCAAACACAAATACACACATAATACATCAAGACACATATAATAACACCAAAGCACATTGTTTTATTAATAATCAACATTGTTTTACATCGTACAGAGATTACAGAGCACAGTTGTCACAGTTGATTAAGTTAGTGTTATGTATAGTTGTAATAAAAACTTGGGTTTAGGTTATGTACTGCATGTGTTTTTCGCCAAACCCCTTTGATGAAACTCTGCTTGAGGAAACATTGAAGTTTCGCCATCATTGAAGTTTCGTCATCATCATGGTTGGAGTTTAGTCAGGCATGCTCTTTCGTCGATTGATTTGTTCGCAGTTTGGGCTTTGGGCCCAAGTGTAGCCCAGTCACACTATTCAAGCTATTTAACGTAAGTCTAACCCTAATCCTCCTTATTTCTCTTCTTCACGTCAACGTCAACCCCTTTCATCGAATCCCCTTTCATTCTCGGTTCTAACCTCCGGCGCGCACACACACCTCACTCGGTTAGTATGTCCTAATCCGTACTCATTGTAGTTCTTTGTTGTACAAATTGTATGAGTACATATTGATGTTTGAGATGTGAGAATGATTTAGGGTTCCAATGCGAACTCAAATATAACTCGACGTAACATGGAGTAATATTTTATAGGATTGGTTTGATTTGATGGTACAGATTTGTTGGTTGACTGATAACTTTTGCATGTTATGTGGGTTTTGATATGTTACTGCTTTATTCATTAGATTGAAAACACGTATATTAGGAATCTGATGTTTTATGGTTAGTCATGCTCACTTCACAACTTTGATGATCTTGTTGCTATATGAATATTATGTTATTGGAGTGCATTACTGTGAATAAATCGGAGCTATAAGTGTTTAAGGTTATTGATGTTCATGATGAACTGTGAGGAAGAAGATGGGTTCCGGCGAAATACCTTATCGACGAAACCTATGTAGTTTCGCCACCCATCTCCTCGACGAAAACTATGTAGTTTCGCCACCCATCTCCTCAACGAAACCTATGATCTTTCGCCAGGAGTTTCGCCGCCCAGAATGTTGTTCGCAACAGGTTGTAGTTTAAAACAAGTGTGAGAATAAACAAGTATATGTTGATTTTATTATGACTAAGGAAAACATAACTTGCATATGTTGAAAAACTCACGTAACTATTAAGTGATATTACGAAACATGCAAGCGGACTGTGGATATGTATGAGCCTGGATAATTGTTTATGTGTTAATCGGAAACTGTTGCTTGATTTCACACCATGAGTACAATCTATACGCGAACCAAGTGATTGGAAACTGATTTCATGTACATGCATATCATAGGCTTTGACTGATTTATTTGTGAGCAAGTAACTAATCATACCGAGCAAACCAAGGTGAGTTCATTTCTCTTGAGCATGCGTCCCGATCGTTGGGATAGTCTTTGGGTATCCCTAGGAGGGATAGGTATTGGGTAACTCGTTTGGGTATTCCTGAGAGGAATACGTCTTGTTGTAAATCGGTAATGTTGGATAATATACTCATCCTATCACCATTAAAGTCCCTCCGTGTTATTTGGTTACCTGAGAGGTAATAAGGTATTAGTTGGTAGCGCTACTTAGGTTTGGCAACCTCACCCAGTACCAGAGAGGATGGGTGTTGAACTAAAGACCTAGTCATGACCAATGCTTTGATAGTAGCATTGGAGAAAAGGGCAATGTAATTCAAGAGCCGTCTTGTATTCGGGATATTATCAACATTAAATTCAATGGATTAAACTAAACACTTGGTAACCAACGTTTTCGTAAAACTATGAACTCACCAGCGTTGTCAGATACACTTGTTGCATGTTCGTAGGTCATTAGGTACTTTGGATGGGAACTTGCTATCTGGATGGCTAGAATGGTCATGGGTC
The DNA here is from genome assembly GCF_002127325.2 of Helianthus annuus. Taxonomy (NCBI): domain Eukaryota; kingdom Viridiplantae; phylum Streptophyta; class Magnoliopsida; order Asterales; family Asteraceae; genus Helianthus; species Helianthus annuus. The sequence goes on along the minus strand of NC_035434.2, from coordinate 161,608,110 downwards.
GCAGTGCTTAGTTACGCGTGTCTTGTTTACTGAATTTATATACACTGGGTTTTGAAACATTTAAACAATTAATTGTTATTTGCTTCCGCTGTCACGATTTAAATTGAATTATATTCTATGAACGTTTTTATTTAATGAATGGAATTTTGTTAAACATATTATGGTTGGTTCAATGTGATTGGTGGCTAGATCCTGGTACGTCACACGCCTAGCGGGGTTACCGCACATGGTATTTTGGGGGTGTGAGAGTTTGGTATCCGAGCCACTGGTTATAGTGAACTAGGCTTTAAAACATTTTTGTAAAACCAGACTATAACCAAACTGTTCAGAAATCGACCCTGACACTCAGCTCCAGATTACAAGGTCCGTCTTTTGTTTACTTTATGCATTACTTGTTTAGTGGTCACACACTCATAGCTTCCATGAAATTATATACTAGATACTATGGTGATGTGATAGTGTGACACAACTATTCGACCCTTGTGATTCGCAATCCTGTAATACCTTTCGTTTTACTATTTGATTGTGGGGGAAACTTTTAGCGCAAGTTAAAAGGTGCTGAGATAAGCATGCCAATTTCCTTGTTATTATGGGTGCACACATAATAATAACGTGAGGTGCAGGCGAGTCCCAGTGAGGCTTAACGAGTGTGAGAAGGGTTCTGCCCTATTGTTTGGTATAAACTTTGTAGTTTGTGGATGTCAATGTGAGATTTGACTCCTACCTTATCTCGATTCTTAAACTTGTTCCCTCTTCTTATAGGATCATGAGCGGACGAGGTCATGGACGTGGTCACATTGCGATGACCCAGGCTGAGCTGATAAATCTGATTAACACCCGTGTGGCTGAGGCATTAGCAACCTATCAAGTCGGTATGATATGTGCCAAATCTTCCTTATTCATTTGTCGTGTACACAACCCTTACCCTAGTATTGTATTTTCTTTCGTCCATTAGGTCAGCCAGCGCAACAGAATAATCTGCCTGCCTGCACATTCAAGACATTCATGGACTGTAAGCCACAGACTTTCAGTGGGACTGAAGGGGTTGTAGGACTTCTGTGTTTGTTCGAGAAGGCAGAATCAGTGTTTGCGATGTGTAACTGTCATGCTGGGCTCAAGGTGAAGTATGCTACAGGCACACTTGAGGATGGTGCCCTGACATGGTGGAATGCCCAAGTCCAGATGTTGGGCATTGAAATGGCGAATGCAACTACTTGGGACAATTTGAAGGAGCTGATGCGTGAAGAATACTGTCCTCGTGACGAAATTCAGAAACTTAAAAACGAATATTACAATCTGAAGATGGAGGGGTCCGAAATCGAAGCATACACAAAGAGGTCACATGAGCTAGCAACCCTGTACCCCACTCTGTCTGGACCCCCACCTCAAAGAATCGGGCTGTACATCATGGGCCTGGCACCAGCCGTAAAGGGGTATGTCACTGCTGCAAACCTTAACAATCCACCCCAGATCATCCGTGTGGTACACAAGATTACTAACAAGGAGGTCGAGCGTGGATCGCTACCGCCTCGTGTATCTACTACTATCCCTGCTGCTACAGCTACCACATCTTCTGGTGATAATAAGCGAAAATGGAATGAGGCTGACAAAGCAACTAGTGTCAGTCAATCACAGAAAAGGCAGACAACAGTGTCAACTGCAGTTTTAGCCAATCGTCTTCTATGAATCAGAATCTGGGCAACAATTCAAATCAGGGTTCCTACGCGAGAAAGCTACCAAAGTGTAATAAATGTATGTTCCACCATCGCGGGCCGTGCACCCGGGTATGTCATATATGCAACAAGGTGGGTGATGTGCGTGAAGTGTGTTATACTTTTGATATATATTTAAGCCCCTTTTTACACTTTTAGCCAAGTTTTAAATTTATAAAACACGATATTTACTAACACTAAACACACATATGGGCAAGTGCACCCATCGTGGACGTAGTATAGTGTTGGTAAGATACCGAGGTCGTCCAAGGACACAAGAGCTTTTAATACCGGTTTATCCTCAACGTCTAACCAAATCAAAAAGTGAGAAAAATGTTTTAAACTAAGAAAAATAAAAACTAACTAAATGCTGAAAAATAAAATAAAGTAAAAACAGATAGACAAGATGAATCACTTGGATCTGACACGTGTGTTAGTATAACCTTTGATTATTTTCGCACTTTTGCACTTGTTTAAGAGATTATCTTAGTTATTGTAGTAGGCCCCTCTTTTGAAGGTGACGTTACCCTCAACCCAGTAGTTTGAGTCAGCAAGGATACAATCCTAAAGGGTCGGATTATTGAAAGATAATGAATTAAGTTATTAATGCAAATTGTGGTAGGCCCCGCTTTCGGCGGTGACGTTACCCTCGGCTAAGTAGTCCGAGTCAGCAGGGATACAGTCCTAAATAGCTGGGTTATAGTATTAATAGTAGTTAACTTATGAGGGGGTCAAAGAGTTTGGATCCCCGCTATCCAATACCTATGGGTATTGAAGGAGATCCTACTAAATTTGACCCAGGTCCCAAGCAGGACCTCTAAACGCTGAACAAGGGCAAGACCCTTACCAAACCGTTCCCTTAACCCCCGGCCAGGTAGCCAACATACCTCCATATAGACCGTGGAGATATGAATGGTGAAAATCTTTTATTTTATATAGACAGTAAAATAACGCCAAGACACCACGGACAAACGATAAGGAAAGATCACCTTCAACATAAGTAACTAGTTATTAAAGTCATTAATACAAAACCAAATAAAAAGTGCAAAAGATTAAAAATAAAAAGTATTATACTAAACACTTGTCTTCACCAAGTGATGTAAGAGACTTAGGCAAACATGGCCTTGATTGTCAAGAACTCTTACGATCAATCTTGGATCCCGAGACGACTCACACACTCTACGATGGACAATGGATGATGGTGGTGGATGATGGTGTTATGGTGGTGGTGGGTGGTGGATGAAGTGTGAGAGAGGTGGTGTGCCAAGGGATGAAATGGAATGAAGCCAAGCACCCCTATTTATAGACTGAACAGAAGGCTGGGCACGGCCCCGTGTCCGCTGGACACGCCCCCGTGCCCGTCTGACATTCTCTCTCTTCATTAATTGTAATTCGCAATTACAATTAGTGCGCCTGCTGTACTTTCACCACGCCCCCGTGCCCGCTGGACACGGCCCCGTGGTGGGCAATGGAAGCTTCTACTGGTTTGTCTTTTCTGCTGCTTCCTGGGCACGCCCCCGTGTTCGCTGGACACGGGGCGTGTTCAGTCTCTGTTTTCTCTTCTTTGCCTTGGGAGGTGCTGTTGAGGGTCCGGGCAGTCTACTTTTGTTCCTTTTCTTGTATTTATGCTAGAATTAGTTGTCTTTTTGCTTCTTTTGTGATTTTGAGCTCATTTCATCCTGAAAATCCAAAAGGAAGACAAAAACACTCTTTTTCCAACATTAGTACTTAAAAAGGGTTAGTTTTATGCCTTAATTGATGTGATTTATATGTTGCATTTTACACACATCAGTGGGTCATATGGCCAAAGATTATAGGGTTTGGCTCACAAAGTAGCCCCAGTAGCAGCAGCAGCCACAACAACATGAGAGGCAACAGCCTCAACAGAATCAGGGAAATCAAAAGGGGTGCTTTCAGTGTGGTGAAGAGGATCATTTTAAGCGAGATTGCCCTCTGCTTATCCAAAATACAGGCAACAACAACAACGCATGGAATAACAACAAAGAGAACAATGGTGGGAATGAGGCACGTGGTAGAGTATTTACTCTTGGCGCTGAGGAAGCTCGCAATGATGGCAATGTGGTGACCGGTACGTTTTCTGTGAACGATCTTTTCGCTTCTGTTTTATTTGACTCTAGTGTCGATTGGAGTTATGTGTCCTTGGGGTTCAATCGTTAGTTAGGGTTGACCCCCACACCTCTTGTAAATAAGCATGTAGTAGAATTAGCTAATGGTAAATTGATTGAAGCTTCTCATGTTCTTTTTGGTTGTAAGCTTGATCTCATGGGTCAAGTGTTCACCATTGACTTACTCCCTGTCACTCTTGGAAGCTTTGATGTGGTCGTTGGCATGGATTGGTTGTCGAAGCACCAAGCGGAAATTCTCTATAAAGAGAAAATCGTGTGTATCCCTCTCCTCATTGGGGAATCCTTTTCAGTACAAGGTCATCGTAGTGGTGCCATTTTCGGCATCATCTTAGTCATGAAAGCCCAGAAGTGTCTATGAAAGGGCTACCATGCTATTCTAGCTCTTGTCACCGATTCACAACCTGAAGAAACAAAGATCGAGGATCTTCTAGTAGTTCGCGAGTTTTCTGACGTATTCCCTGAAGAGTTGACCGGTTTACCTCCACATCGCTAGGTGGAATTCCAGATTGATCTTATGCCAGGAGCAGCTCCGATTTACTTGTGCTCCTTATCGTCTTGCACACGGAGAGTTGCAAGAGCTATCAAATTAACTTCAAGAGTTATTGGATAGAGGTTTTATCCGGCCCAGTTCTTCGCCTTGGGGAGCCCCTGGTTTGTTTGTAAAGAAGAAGGACGGATCTTTCTGCATGGGTATAGATTATCGAGAACTCAACAAGGTAACAGTTAAGAATCGCTATCCTTTGCCACGCATCATCGACTTATTTGACCAGTTGCAGGGGTCAAGTTTTTATTCGAAGATCGACTTAAGATCGGGCTATCATCAGATGAGAGTCCGAGAGGAGGGTGTTCCTAAAACGGCTTTTAAAACGCGGTATGGGAACTATGAGTTTTTAGTTATGCCGTTTTGGTTGACGAACGCTCCAGCAGTCTTCATGGACCTCGTGAACCATGTATGCAAACCGTATCTCAACGACTTCGTCATCGTGTTTATCGACAACATTCTGATCAATTCAAAGGGAAAGGAAGATCACGAGCGGCACTTACGTCTCATTTTGGAGCTCCTGAGGAAGGAGCAACTCTACGCGAAGTTTTCCAAGTGTGAGTTTTGGATTCGAGAGGTACATTTCCTTGGCCACTGTTGGACTGTGTGCGGCCCTAAATAGTCAGTTTAAGGCAGTTCATCTTCATATACAAAGGCGGAATCAATGTAAACAAAATCACAACAGCTTTTCCTTTCAATTTCCTTCTCTATTAATGCTTTCTGAGTAAATTTTGACAGCATTTCGACACCTAGCACATGACCTAATTTCGCTCCAACGTTACAAATGAAGATCACACATAGGTATTTATAGTGAATCTGATTTTGCTCCAAACAGCAGGAGCGAAACCCCATGATCACTTTAGGAGCGAAATCACCATGTAACTATAGGAGCGAAATCACCTATTTGACTCTAGGAGCGAAATCAACAATGATCTGATTTCGCTTCAAATGACACAAGTGTCATTTGGAGCGAAATTAACAAGCTAAAACCAATTTCTTGATTTTTGTGCTCCAATCTAACCTATCTAGACCTAAGACTCGATACTGACGCAGTTAACATACATTCAATGCACCAACAGACTCCCCCCTTGGATGTTTATGAAGTCTTCGGCGTCGAGTCTTCAGTCTTGGTCTTTTCTCCAACTCTGTCTTCTCAGGTTCAGGAACTCTTCCTGTCTCTATCTTCAATCTCCCCTTTGACTGTTGATCCAGAACTCTAGACTCCCCCTCTAAGAATGCTGGGATCTAGGATCTTTAACTGGTTCAAACTTCCCCCTCTCGGAATGCTGGGATCTAGGATCTTTATCTGGTTCAAACTTTGACTTTTTGAGCCATGGAGATGATAAAATCTACAACCTGTTACTCAACCAATAACATTACAAACTATTGATTTTAACAATAAAATACAATATCTATCAGTTTTAGAAATCCACTCAAGTATTCAGGTCCAAATTAATGATCCTGATTACTCAATTAATCTACCAAGTTCAACTTAATGATCTTGGTTGATTTCAGACAAACATACTGATTTAGATTATCATTTTCAAACATTTTCTGAAAATAACAAGCATCAAGTTAATGAACTTGTTTTTGACTTTTAACAACTCAAACTTCATCAAGATAAGCTCTCCTCATTCTCCAGACCAGAACTTCTCCTGCATCTGCTTCAGCTTACGAGAATCCAACGATCGACTCTCCACTTTGGTTTGTCAGAAAATAAAGCAGAAATAAAATATTTTTGGATTTTTAATAAAGTTTCTAAACTAGGAAATGAAATATGAAAACTTAAATTGCAGAATGTAAACAAAGTAAACTATTTACAAACTTATTTTTGGTGGGCGTGTCAGGGAATCATATCAGTTATCAGACAAGTTACCAGTACCGTTAAGCTTTAATTCATACTGAGAATTAAACAATTCATGTAAATTGTCGATATACTGATCCACTTTAAATTCTCACACAAATTTCAATTAATTCAGGATACGATTTAAATGTCTTAGGAACTTAACTCGTTCATGTGTCCCACCTCTTGAATATACTCCCGTATCCGGAATCCCAATATTCAGTCTTACAGGTGAGTATACCACAGCTTATACCACAGCTGATATCTGTAAGGGGTTAAATGCGAGGGCAGTGAGAGCTCAGGTCGATACTTCCGTATACACAGAGAGATGACGGCTTCGACTTTTCGGTGTGACCCCTTTAGAGGATCTTTTGTTTCAACAGCACTGATTATCAATTTTATTGTTTAATCAAGTTGCTGAGGGCGATGCTATGTTTCAAGCATTTGCGGAAAGTATTATTCGGGGACTAGGTCAGGACTTCCGTTCAGCAGAAGTCCCGGAATAATACCCCAGATAACACTGAGTATAAAGACCTAGTATTTCAGAAAGAGGGACCTTTCAAACGAGATTTCAGGGGTTACCTATATATCCAAGTAGTGTTCCCCACGAATTTCGCAAGTTTGAAATTTTAGGTTTATATCCCGAAAAAATCTACTAAATGTGCGAAAACCTATCGACACATCATCCGTGAGACTGTTTTACTCTTTATACTTCACAAATCTTTAGCATACTGTAACTGTCAAACCGATGTACTATCACTTTCCTTATATACATAAGCTCTTTTTCAGATTTTATATTATTTTTGGATTTTGAAATTTTATCATGTTTTTGTATTTTTTTTAATTTTTTTTAGTGTTTTTGTCTTTTTCTGAAAATCTATCTACATCTACACCCCCTAAATACCAAAACATGTAAAAAATCGACAAACCATTGCAGATTGTTTCTCATCTTCATCCACAACAGTATTCTCATCAACGCCAACAATTCCATCCAACACCGAAAGAAGCTTCATACCATTTAGTTTTAAATGATATTTAAAACGTGTTTTATCAAAAGCTTTGGTATGTAAATCAGCATTCTGTTCGTCAGTGTGGATTTTCTCTATTCGAATCAACTTCTTCTCGAAGCAATCTCGGATGAAGTGATGTCGAATTTCTATGTGTTTAGTTTTAGCATGATGTACTGGATTCTTTGTTATATTTATAGCGGCCTCATTATCAACAAAAAGAAGTGTGTTAAGAAACTGCAAATCATAGTCACGCATCTGTTGCTGTATCCACAGGATCTGAGAGCAGCAACTGCTAGCAGATATGTACTCCGCTTCACATGTAGATCGCGCCACAGACGTTTGTTTCTTACACTGCCACGTAACCAAACGCGGTCCAAAGAACTGGCATCCTGCAGTTGTTGATTTTGAATTGACTTTGCAGCATCAAAAATCCGAATCGGAATACCCTTCGAGCGTAAAGTCGCCTTTCCTAGTATACAACAACCCTAATGAAGGAGTTCCTTTCAGGTAGTGCAATACCCTCTTCACAATAATCATGTTTAAAGCTCTCGGGTTAGATTGATATCTTGTTGCGAGGCGTGTTTGGTACATGATATCAGGACGTGAAGCAGTTAAGTACATCAAAGAACCTATCATGGAACGATAGAACGTCTCATCTGCCCTGTCTCCAGTGAGATCTGGGTGAATCCCATGATTTGTTGCAAGTGGTGTAGCAGCTGGAGTAGAGCTTGACATCCAAAATTTCTCTAGAATATCACGAACGTACTTCGTCTGGTGAATTTCATTTCCCCCATTGATGACATTTCAAACTTTTGCTTCATCACTGATTAAAAGTCTTTGCATAGACTCTTATTTGTTGACCCAAAAATTATATCATCCACATAAATTTGTACTATCAGAAGATGTCCGTCGACCACTTTGGTGAAGAGAGTGGCATCCACTTTTCCATGAATGAAGCTGTTGGCTAGTAGGTGTTGAGACAAAGTCTCGTACCAAGCTCTCGGGGCCTCGTGTAAACCATACAGCGCTTTGTCCAATAAGTAGACCTTGTTTTTGTGGATTGGGTCGGTAAAGCCCGGCGGCTGTCCGACATAAACCTCCTCTTTAACCTTCCAATAAAGAAACGACGATTTCACATCTAGCTGATATACGTTGAAGTTCTTCCAAGATGCAAATGCCCGGAAAATTCTGATTGCTTCTAGTCATGCCACAGGAGCGTACAGTTCAGTAAAATCAATCCCCTCCTGTTGACTAAAGCCCTAAACAACAAGTCGAGCCTTTTTTCGTACAACAAATCCTTTGTCGTCTCTCTTACACTTAAATACCCATTTCGTATTGATTTTCCTGTGACCATCCAGCAAATCAACTAACTTCCACACTCCCAACTTTTCAAACTGACTTAACTCTTCTTGCATCGCAATGACCCAAGAGTCTTCAGTAAGCGCCTCTTTGTAAGTTCGAGGTTCGATCTGCGAAATAAAACAACTTAATTAAAATTCAGTTTGTAAAGGTGCTACTGTAGAATAAAAACATGTAAGGCCCTGGTCAATTTGACGTCTCGTGCGAACGCCTATTTGCAACTCTCCAATGATCAACTCTTCTGGATGGTATGAAAGAGTTCTTGGCATCACTTCGCTTGGAACATCTACATTGCCTTCCAGATTAGTAACATTCTAATCTGCATCTTGTTCACCAATTTGGTTTGTTTGACTTGAAATCTGGATGTGCTCCCCCTCAGAATCTGAATCACCAAGATCAAATACTGGCATGTTCTCAGCTTCTTGATCATCATTCTCTTCCGACTGATTACCAGGAGCAACTTCATCATCATGTTCACCAGCATTGCTAGGACCTGCTTCATCGTCATTTGAAGTTTCCCGAGGTCTTCTAGAATACTCAGCTGGGAACCTGTGGTGCGACTCATACTCTCACAAAATATCCAGCTCATCAAAGAAATCTTCATCTTCCTCTGATTCTTCTCTCATGTTAAACGAATCCCATAACTTGTCATAATGATAACGCCATGAATCTCCTAGATTCTGCGGCGGCATAGTATAACCTTGACATTCAACATTTGCAGCTTCAATAATCCGCTTCTCACTTGGAACAAAGACACATCGCATAGGGCTTGCATAACCAACAAATATACCCTCAATGCACTTTGGACCAAACTTTCCATGAGGCTCTATAAAAGTATAGGGTGACTCGAACGGTTCTAGATACTTCAAATTTGGTTTGCGGTCATTGATCAGCTCAAAGCATGTTTTGTTGAACTTCTTGACAGTGAGAACTCTGTTTAGCGTATAGCATGCAGAAGAAACAACTTTGTCACACCCCGACCACATAAAACAACAAAACGTGGCGGAATCGTCGGGGAGTGTTGTAACAGAATCATTGTTTCATAACACATGGAAAATTGATATGTTGTTTTATTGATTAAAAGAGTTACAATGTCTTAACAAACAAAGAAGTATAATAGAATTTAACTAGTCTTGCATCTTTTATTGTCACTAAGGCCCAAGTCCGCCTAAGTGTATCTTGATCCATCCTATGCATCATCTCCTGAAACACATGTGAAAATAGGTACGTCAGCATAAAAATGTCGGCGAGTACATAGGTTATATTGATTTAGGATTCATGACTTATAAGTTTAGAAAAAGTTGTTTAACAAAAGGTTAGTCATGATCCTTGTAAAATGTTTTGCTTTATAAATTATTTGAAAAGCGATGATAGATATGTATAGTTAAAAGAATAATGCAAGGTTAAATAAATAACCAAGTAAAATGAATTTGTATAAAACAAACTGTTTTGTAAAACAATGTCTTGTGAAAAATATGTTATTTCTAAAAATATATAAATCCAAATTGAATGATTTAAATAACGCTACGACATGTAATACAATACAAGCACTTATATATAGGAAGTACAAGCGGCGTATCCACCATGCTTGTATCACATTACACACGTCTCGTTACTTAAATCACTTACCCAAACAAACCACCAATGTAAATTGCCCATGTCTAAACCATTTGTCAAATGTCTTTGTGAAAACCATGTCAAAATGTCTATGTCAACATGTAGTCCATGAAATGTGTATATCAATATCAAAATGTCTATGTCAAATGTCAATCATGTAATGTGTAAACAAACTGTCATGTATGGCAAGTGAAATATGTATCAACTAAACCATAGGTAAAATGCATAAAACAATGTATTGAAGTAAAACATGGTTTAAATCAATGTTATGTTTTGTGGAAATGCATGCTATACTGAATACAGACATTTATGCGGTATTGTGAAAATGCATACATCCAAGCCTTGTGACTGTGGTGATAAACCCTTAAACAAATTAAAAGTCTATCTGTCTAAATGTTTTAATCAAATTTGGTCATTCCTTCCATCCAAACATACCTAGGATGAAAGGAACGGGAGTTGTCAATTCCTATGGTACCATTACCTACTAACGAGCGGCGTGATCAAAGTTAATGAATGTATATGGTCCCACTTAAACAAACCAAATGTCATACCCAAAATGTAAGCATGTGATGTAAAACAAATGCACTAAGTATGATGAACATACATAGCGTGTGATGTAAAACAAATGCACTAAGTATGATGAACATACATAGCGTGAAAAGGTAATGTAAAACAATGTACTAAGTATGCGCTAAATGAACATACGTAGCATGAAATGTCATGTAAAATGATGTACTAAGTATGCACACAATGGACATACATAGCAAAAACATAATGAAATCGTGTACTAATGTACTAATGAACATAGCTATTATATGATATGAAAACATGGAAAGCATGAAAGTAACAAGTAGGCACATGTGTTTCACCCCAAAATGTTTGAAAAATAGTAAAAGAGGGGTCTATGTACTCACTTGAGGGTTCTTAGAAGTCTTGAACAACAACTAAGCAAAGCTAAAGGAATCACGAAAATCAAACGACACCCTATATAGATAACTACATAAATAACCGGACCTAAATCGGGAGATTGGATAGTATGAGGTTTCGTAAACCAAATGAGTATTGGAACTCATATTATATGGTTTAACAAAGCCCACATACTAAAATGAAACCTAACCTAAGTGCTTACGACCCATTACGACCCGTTTATGTAGCTTATCCTACTTTAACGCGTCGTTCGCGTAAAGTACGTTCGGACCGCTTAACTAGTCCTATGACAAGTATTATATGTCTTAACATGTCTAATATTGTTGCTAAATCAGTTTAGATGTCAAAAATTAAGTTACATATGGTTAAAATGAATTTATGCGTAAAAAGGGTATTTTGGTAATTTACCTAAGGCATATAAACTACCTATCATACAACTACTTAAACGACATAACCATAAGGTATAACCTTGGAAGGTTATTCCCTATACAACTATGGTCACCTAATGTGTTTGGTCGGATCCTAATGATCGACCAAATGGGTCAGGTTCGAAAGTATAAGCGATTGATTAGATCGCTTACCTTTACGACCCTAGACAAGCACAATTCTAAAAGCGGCGAGCTAAACATGCTAGAACATGTTTAGTTAAGTTAGAAAAAAGGTTTGGTATCAAAACAAACGGTTTTGATACCCTAGAGTAGCTTGGTTACAAAATACGTGAGAGAACGCATTTTGACCGAAACTACGACTCATCACTGAGCCTAGATAATGTGGTAATCAGTAGGTATAGTCACTAGGGACTATAACCATCGTGATTACTCTCACGTTATGAAGTTCAAATGAACTTCGCGTTGATTATAAACTGGTCAACGTAGAAAGTCAAAACACAGTTTGACTTTAACGCTAAAACGAACGAAAAGCACGAAAGAATACTTATAGAAGGTCCCCGCAAGATTGATTTCCAAGTATTTCTCAGGTATGAAGTGATAACCACTCCAACTTAGAGAAAATATCAGAAATCAAGTGGGTTGGAAGTGAATTCATGGAGGGTATTTATAGATTTCGTAGAACCGTTAGGATCGTTTCTTGAATTTCGAGCTTCGATCTCAACCCTCCATGTGTGGCCATTGTTTTACAAACCTAGGGGCATCCAAAACCAACCCACAAGATGCAAGAAACTAGGGGTAAAGGTGTACAACAGCTGGAACAAGCTGGAAAACACTTTCTGATGTCTGGGACCTGCTTACAGACCGTAAGACCATTCCCATATGGTCCGTAAGGACATTGCAGGTCTGATACTTTCTAGAAATTGCAAAATGGTCCATGCACTTGAGAAACATGCATTTCGGCCCATTTTTGACACGTTTAAGCCACGTTAACCCCATTTCAAAGCTCTAAAATGAAGTTGAAGTATAGGGAACTTAAAATGTGCTAAAAATATCTAGGATGTCGGCTTGTTTGGTCGTACGGTTGCGTTTTTCGGTTAATTACGACGAAAGTCGTAACGAACGAAAAAAAACGATCCAAATTATGCAACGAATGGATTTTTATCAAGCCAATCACTAATGTTGATGCATGGAATGTCTGTTGACTTCGTCTACATCAAGTCTTAGGTCAAGATTGATTAAATTAGGAGCTAGAAAGTCAAAAACATGTTCTATGTTGATAGTTTCGCTTATTTGTACATATGTTCAATTGGTTCCGCTTGAGTGTCATAGAGGTTTTGCTTCAAGGGTTTAGAAAAGGTTCCGCTTGTATGACATGACATACAAGCGAAACATCGGTGCCTATAAATAGGTTACAGAAGCGAAACTGTTAGGGTGGTTGATATACGTTGGAGTGAAACTGTGTGAGAGCTTTAGGTGCGAAACTCTGTCAAATCAATATCAGAAAGCAATAAAAGGAAAGGAATTGAAAAGGAAAAGTTGTGTAACTTCATTTACATTGATTCCGCCTTTGTATGTGAAGATGAACGCTCTCGACTGACTGTTTAGGGTCATAACACGGTCCAAAAAGTGGCATTAGAGCACAGGACGAGGAGTTCATACTACTACAGCTTGAATCTACAGAATTCTCTCATTTCTACTCACTTTCTCTCATACTTTTTCAGTTTGAACTGGTTGCTACGGTTGAAATGGCCTGAATTTTGACAATAACGTGTGATATGTAGTAATAACAAACCCTGGAAAATCTCAGGTTAAAATTCGGACTAAAACATGGTGAAAATTGGTTAGAACTAGGTTCCGGTTATACAGACATCGAGGTTCCGCTTGAAAGACCAAGTTTCGTTGATAAGTTTCGCTTGTAATTCACAGGTTTCGCTTGAAACTACATAGGTTTCGCTTGAAATACATACTTTTTCTTGTAAGTTTCGCTCGAAAGGACATATAGTTTCGCTTATTTGAACCTTTCGCTCTTAGGTTTCGCTTGAAAGATCAAGTGGGTTCGCTTGTAATGACAATTAAGTAGTTTCGCTTGACTGTTACTGAGAGTTTCGCTTATCCGGACTTCTAGTTTCGCTTTTAAGGACAAACTTGGTTTCGCTTTTCTGTCAAAAAAAATAGTCTCGCTTGTTTGAACCATATTGTTTCGCTTATTTGGACATTTACCTGGTTCGCTTATTCGGACATTGGAGTTCCGCTTATCTGACACTTATCAGTTTCGCTTTTTTGTCATAATTGCTGATAGTTTCGCTTATCAGTCATCACTTTCTAAAATTTCGAAAATTTGTCTAAGTGTTTGCTGATTTTGCAGGTACAATCACGATGGATGATATATTCTTGAACCCATTCAGCGATATGTACGCGTTTGCGGGAAATTCCGGAAATGATGACACTTCTTCATCAAGTAACACGAATGAAAATCCAACGGTTGTGAAGAAAAAGGAAGCTTGGGAATCGGAGAGTGCCTTCGGAACATTCAAAACCCCCATAGCTAATGGCTATTGAAGAGTATAGCAGATGGTCAAGAAAGTTTGAAGACTGGTTGATGGCGTTTGCGCTTGCTAGTTGGAAGAGTTTGAAGAACGGTTATGATCATGGAAATAAATCTGGTGAAACGTTAACCTCAGCTGATGAGATTGATTCGTTTGTTGCCAAACAGAAGTGTATAGCATTATTATTTCAGTCTGTTCGAGAAGACATTATCTCTCTGATCGATTATTCGAACGCAAAAGATCTGTGGAATAAACTTCGTGTTAAATGTTTAGGAAGTTCTGATATTGTCAAAAACAAAAGAAAACTTCTTAGAAAAGAGTTTGATCTTTTTGGATGTCTGAAAAACGAGTCAGTTTGCAAAATGATAGAACGGTTTGGTCATCTGAAACTGGAATTAGCACGTCATGATATCATATATCCTGAGGATGAGCTTATCGACAAATTGTTTGATTTGTTACCCGACGAGATGGATTGGAGGTATTATGCGTTGATGTTGAAGAATACCATCAAAGATCCTGAAAAATTGACTTTGGATCTGCTGATTGAGAAACTCGAGAGTCACGAGTTGGAACTGAAGAAAACATACAAAGTCAATAACTCATCTTATTAACAGTATCTGGATCTGTATTATCCGAAAAGCATGATGCCGAAAGCAACTTCTCCAAAGACTGCATTTTCTGCTGAGAATGTGTCCTCAGTGAACAAAGAAAGTCAAAGTAGTGGAAACCACAGTGGTTATCACAGAGGATCTTCATCATCTGCAAGTCATTCTGATGCAAAGAATCGTTTTCAATGCAACATCGCAATAGATTTGAAGAATGCTCAGAATTTTGATGAAGAGTCGGCAAAGCAGCAGATGGTCTTCTTGGCGTCGTTATTGGAATCATATGAAGGGCTGGTAGCTGGGAAGATCGGAAACACAAACCTAACGAAGGAGGATTATGATCAAATAGATCCTAAAGAAATGGAGTTAATCGATATTCGTTGGGCTATGGCTAGTGCTGTTCGTCGTGCTCAGAGGTTCATGGAGATAACAAGCAGAAAATCGATTGGTGGTCCGTCTACAAATTGGGGTTCGATAAATCCAAGGTGACATGCTTCAAGTGTAAGCAGAAAGGTCACTTCAAATGGGAGTGTAGAAACGCTTATGCTGATGAGTCGGAGAACCCTTTCAGAGATGATTACTACAAGAAGGCGATTTATCACCAGAACAAATCTGAACCGCCTAGATTGAAGCCAGTTGAAGACACTAAAGAAAAGTCTAGGGCTCTGATGTGTGTCGGTGTGTATATAATTTAGATAAATAATTAAGCCCTTTTTACACCTTTAGCCAAGTTTTAAATTTATAAAACACGATATTTACTAACACTAAACACACATATGGGCAAGTGCACCCATCGTGGACGTAGTATAGTGTTGGTAAGATACCGAGGTCGTCCAAGGACACAAGAGCTTTTAATACCGGTTTATCCTCAACGTCTAATCAAATCAAAAAGTTAGAGAAATGTTTTTAAACTAAGAAAATAAAAACTAACTAAATGCTGAAAAATAAAAATAGAATAAATATAGATAGACAAGATGAATCACTTGGATCCGACTCGTGTATTAGTATAACCTTTGATTATTTTCGCACTTTTGCACTTGTTTAAGAGATTATCTTAGTTATTGTAGTAGGCCCCTCTTTTGAAGGCGACGTTACCCTCAACCCAGTAGTTTGAGTCAGCAAGGATACAATCCTAAAGGGTTGGATTATTGGAAGATAATGAATTAAGTTATTAATGCAAATTATGGTAGGCCCCGCTTTTGGAGGTGACGTTACCCTCGGCTAAGTAGTCTGAGTCAGCAGGGATACAGTCCTAAATAGCCGGGTTATAGTATTAATAGTAGTTAACTTATGAGGGGGTCAAAGAGTTTGGATCCCCGCCATCCAATACCTATGGGCATTGAAGGAGATCCTACTAAATTTGACCCAGGTCCCTTGCAGGACCTCTAAACGCTGAACAAGGGCAAGACCCTTACCAAACCGTTCACTTAACCCCCGACCAGGTAGCCAACATACCTCCATATAGACCGTGGAGATATGAATGGTGAAAATCTTTTATTTTATATAGACAGTAAAATAATGCCAAGAAACCACGGACAACCGATAAGGAAAGATCACCTTCAACATAAGCAACTAGTTATTAAAGTCATTAATACAAAACCAAATAAAAAGTGCAAAAGATTAAAAATAAAAAGTATTATACTAAACACTTGTCTTCACCAAGTGATGTAAGAGACTTAGGCAAACATGGCCTTGATTGTCAAGAACTCTTCTATCAATCTTGGATCCCGAGACGACTCACACACTCTATGATGGACAATGGATGATGGTGGTGGATGATGGTGTTATGGTGGTGGTGGGTGGTGGATGAAGTGTGAGGGAGGTGGTGTGCCAAGGGATGAGATGGAATGAAAACAAGCACTCCTATTTATAGGCTGAACAGAATGCTGGGCACGGACCCGTGTCCGCTGGACACGCCCCCGTGCCCGTCTGACACTCTCTCTCTTCATTAATTGTAATTCGCAATTACAACTAATGCGCCTGCTGTACTTTCACCACGCCCCCGTGCTCACTGGACACGGCCCCGTGGTGGGCAATAGAAGCTTCTACAAGTTTGTCTTTTCTGCTGCTTCTTGGGCACGGCCCCGTGCTGGCTGAGCACGGGGCGTGTTCAGGCTTCTGTTTTCTCTTCTTTGCTTTGGAGGATGCCGTTGAGGGTTCGGGCAGTCTACTTTTATTCCTTTTCTTGTATTTATGCTAGAATTAGTTGTCTTTTTGCTTCTTTTGTAAATTTGAGCTCATTTCATCCTGAAAATACAAAAGAAGACAAAAATATTCTTTTTCCAACATTAGTACTTAAAAAGGGTTAGTTTTATGCCTTAATTGATGTAATTTATATGTTGTATTTTACACACATCAGGCTCTTGCGGTGATCTACGATGATGAGGGGTATGATTGGAGCAAAGAGGTTTTACCGGAGGAAGACACGGTTGGTTACGCGTTCATGGCAAAAAATGAACCTATTCCTTGGAAAGATAATCGTACAGAAGAGCAGAAGTATAGGTACAGAAAGATGATTGCTGAAAACAAAATTACTAGACTTTCTGGTATCTATTTGGAAGCGAGAAGAGCGAAAAGATGGGATCCGGACAGAGAATGCTACCTTGATCCGTATGGTAACATTGCGATTGATGACAAAACACTTGATATCGAAGCCATCATCAAGGAGTACAAAGAAGAGGATGAGTACTGGCAGAACAAATGGTGGGGAACTCCGACCGAGAAAATGAAAGAAGAAGAGAAAGAGAAAGAAGAGAAAGAGAGAAAGGAGAAAGAAGAGCATGCAAAGAAAATTGATACTGGAATCATCGACACAACACAAGAGTTGACCGCCGAAAACTTGGGAAAAATGGCTGATAAAGTGCTGGCTGCTAAAACACTTGAGGTAGACTCTAACTCCATGTCTGAGTCAAAAGGCCAGGTCAGTCCAAATTCGTCAACGAATGTGTCAGGTAAAAAGCTCGAAGGAAATGTTGATTGCAAAAATTGCAACAAAGAGTGCAAATTTTGTAGCACTGTCACGTATCTCAACGATGAGAAAGTTAAAAATCTGACAGCAAAGGTCAGAAGCGTTGAGAATCAGATCCTTGGTCGTGACAAAACAGTAAAAGCTTCAACTGAACGGATAAGAGAATTAACTGCTCAAATGGAAACTGATAAAATTGAACATAAAAAGGTTAAAACTGAAAATGAAAAGTTTATTCTTGAAAACCGTCAGATGTCTGAAAAGTTTGAAAAACTCAAAAGCACCATCAAAGATAATGATGATCGAAATGGTAAAACGTTTAAAGAAAACGAACATCTAAAAGCAGTGCTTAGAGCTAAAGAAGAATCAATCAACCATCAACTGGATGAAATCGCTAAACTAAAACTTAAATGTTAAGAGGCTGAAATTGAAAATGAGCGAATCCAGTTGAAGCTTAACAGTTACAGCTCTACAAGCTTTGTTTTGCAGCACATCGTTCCCAAACCTATCGGGAAAAACAAAGCGGGCGAAGATGTCTATTCTGATGGAACTCGGGTGGGTTTTTCATAAAGTTCCACCGCTGGTTTTGGCAAATTACACGAAAAAGACATCAGGGTTGGTTGAAATCGGTGAACAAAGTGAAGTTAAACTTCCAGAAAACATTGATGTTACGTTCACGTCTTCCAACGACGAGAGTGTCCAAAATGATATTGTTAAAGGTGTTGTTGAAAAGGTTTTAAAATCGGATAGTGACACTTCTGAGGAAGATGGGTGTTTCTTGGAAAGATACATTTCGAAACAAAGGTCCAAGAACAACTTAAATGATGAACCAACTCTTGTCATGTACAAGATGTCGGGATCTGATAAGTTGTTTTCGGATTTAGAGTTTCCAATCGAGATTGTCAACATGAACAAATTAACAAATGTTTTCAAGTTAATTGAGGTCGAATTGTCAGAAGTGAACAATCTGAGTTAAATAAAGAACAAAATGTGTTTTGAGAAAGATAAAGTTTACAAACAATCTGCTGTTCCACCACGTTTTAACAACAATTACCGAAACAGATGGTCGGGTGGTTATCAGGGGGGTAAGCCTTATTCGAAATAGAATGTTCAGAACCAGAACTTTGCAAAGAAAAAGGTGTTTGTGAACAGTTCAAGTTCACTTGCTGATGAAGAGAAAGTGATTTTTTCAAAATCTAACGAAGAGTTCTTTAAGAAGAGAGCTTCACAGGCTCAGTGTGAAGGCACGAGTCGGGTAGTTGATAGTCGAACTTGTTTTAGATGTGATCAGGTTGGTCACATTGCACGAAAGTGTACATATTTGAAGCCTAAGACTTAAGCTGTGAAGGTTCAACAGAAGAAGGTTGACGTGAAGGGTAAAGCACCCATGGTAGTTGAGAAAAGGGTTTTTGAGAAGAAGATTATGAAAAATAACAATCTCAAAATGAAAAATGAACCAGTAAAGAAGTTGGTAACTAAAAATGACACATTTTACAAACGGGTTGCATTAACTCAACAGTTGTGGAAACCAAAAATTGAACCAAAAATTTCAAATCCTGAAAAGAAAAAGGTGGAGGATTCAGTTTCGGTTGATTATGATGCAAATTTTCCACCTTTGAAAGCCGAAAATTTTAAAATTCAGATTGCAAGGGTTAAAACTGTAAATGTTTCACCTAAGTCTGAGGAGGCTTGGGTGGACACCATGTTTGACTGAGCAGTTTGAATTGCCGGAGCTTCCTTGATCGCGAAGCAGGAATCGATATCCTTATTGAAGTTTTAAATCATAATGGTTATATGTGCAGGATCTTTCGAGATTGGTTTCACGTTGGATTATGGACAGTGGAGCATCTCAACATATGACCGGGAAAACTGCATTACTTTGCGACGTGGAGAACATAAATGGAAGATATGTTGGTTTTGCGGGTAATCAGGGAGGTCGTATTATCGGTGAAGGAACGCTTTCTAATAGGATCTTACGTTTGAGAGAGTGAACTACATTGCAGAGATGGAGAACAATCTACTAAGCATCTCGCAGATTTGTGATAGGAAGTACACTACACATTTCACCGACAAAGAATGTTTGATTTTAAAGCCTGGATTTGTAATTCCTGAGGAATGGATCATCATGAGGGCACCAAGAGTAAATGATCTGTACGTGTTGGACATGAGCGTAGCTACTACAACCACGGGTCAGGCTCATTGTTTCGTGTCAAGAGCAACAGAAAAAGAATCAAGATTGTGGCACCGGAAGATGGGGCATATACATCTTAGAAAAAGAATCACTTGGTGCACAATGAGTTGGTTACTGGAGTCCACGTAAAAGGTTTTCATCTGGAAGGGGAGTGCATTAGCTAGGTCAAAGGCAAGCAAAAGAAAAGGTCACACCCTAAAAAGCAACTCAATTCAGTCTCAAGACCCCTTGAAAGACTTCATATGAATTTGTTTGGTCCAGTGAATGTCAAGAGTATTACAGGAGATAAGTATTGTCTTGTGGTGACTGATGATTATTAAAGATTTTCGTGGGTATCTTTCTTGAAGTCGAAAGATGAAACGTTTGATAGTTTAATGGCGTTATTCAAAAGGATTGAGAATTTGTACCAACGGAGTATTCAAAGAATTCGAAGTGATAATGGTACAAAATTCAAGAACAGTGAGATGGAAGAATTTTGTGATGAAAGAGGTATTTTGCATGAGTTTAGTGCTGCGTACACTCCGCAACAGAATGGAGTTGCAGAACGCAAAAATCTGACGCTAATCGAGACAGCCAGAACGATGCTCACAGATTCAAAATTACCAATAAATTTCTGGGCTGAATCTGTTTCTGCTGCATGCTATACGCTTAACAGGGTTCTTACTGTCAAAAAGTTCAACAAAACGTGTTTTCAGCTAATCAATAATCGCAAACCAAATCTGAAGTATCTTGAACCGTTCGGGTCACCCTGTACAGTTCTAGAGCCTTATGGAAAGTTTGGTCCGAAGAGCATAGAGAGTATCTTTGTGGGTTACTCAAGTCCTACACGACGTGTCTTCGTTCCAAGTGAGAAGCGGATTATTAAAGCAGCAAATGTTGAATGTCAAGGTTACACCATGCCGCCACAAAGTCCCTGGAGATTCATGGCATTATCATTACCAAAAAATTTGGGATTCGTTTGACATGAGAGAAGAATCAGAGGATGAGGAAGATTTCTTTGATGAGTTGGATATTCTGCGTGAATACGAGTCACAGCAAAAGTTCCCAGCTAAGAATTCATGGCGACCACGGGAAACTTCAAATGATAATGAAGCTGGTCCAAGCAATGCTGGTGAACAGAATGATGTCCAATAGGATGGAGTTGCTCAGGAAAATCAGTCGGGAGAGAATGATACTCAACTCGCTGATAACATGCCAGTATTTGATCACGGAGATTCAGATTCTGAGGGGGAGTAGATCCAGCTTTCAAGTCAAACAAACCAAGTTGATGTACATGATGTAGAACAGAATGTTACTAATCTGGAGGGCAATGTAGATGTTCCAAGCGAAGTGATGCCGTGAACTCTTTCATACCATCCAGAGGAGTTGATCATTGGAGATCTACAAGCAGGCGTTCGCACAAGACGTCAAATTGACCAAGGGCTTACTTGTTTTTATTATACAGTAGCACCTTTACAAACTGATTTTTCATTAAGTTGTTATATTTCGCATATTGAACCGCGAACGTATAAAGAGGCGCTTACTGAAGATTCTTGGGTCAATGCGATGCAGGAAGAGTTAGGTCAGTTTGAGAAGTTAGGAGTGTGGAAGTTGGTAGATTTTCCGGAAGGTCATCGAAAAATCAATACAAAATGGGTATTTAAATGCAAGAGGGATGATCATGGAGTTGTGGTTAGAAACAAGGCTCGACTTGTAGTTCAGGGTTTCAGTCAATAGGAGGGGATAGATTTCACTGAGGTGTATGCTCCTGTAGCTCGACTTAAGGTGATCAGAATCTTCTTAGCGTTTGCATCATGGAAGAATTTCAAAGTATATCAGTTAGATGTGAAATCGGCGTTTCTCTACGGGAAGGTCAAAGAGGAGGTATATGTCGGTCAACCGCCGGGCTTTACCGATCCAATCCACAAAAACAAGGTCTACTTATTGGACAAAGCGCTGTATGGTTTTCATCAAGCCCCGAGAGCTTGGTACGAGACTTTGTCTCAACACCTACTAGCCAATAAGTTCATACGTGGAAAAGTGGATGCCACTCTCTTCACTAAAGAGGTCGACGGTCATCTTCTGATAGTACAGATTTACGTTGATGATATCATATTTGGGTGGACAAATGAGAAATTGTGTAAAGATTTCGAGTCAGTCATGAAGCAAAAATTCGAAATGTCATCGATGGGGGAGATGAAATTCTTTTTGGGTCTTCAAGTTGAACAACTACTTGAAGGAATTTTCATTCACCAGATGAAGTACGTAATGATATTCTAGAGAAATTTGGGATGTCAAGTTCTACTCCAGCTGCAACCCCACTTGCAACGAATCATGGGATACATCCAGATCTCACCGGAGATAGGGTTGAAGAGACGTTATATCGTTCCATGATAGGTTCGTTGATGTACTTGACTGCTTCGAGACCCGATATCATGTATCCGACGTGCCTCGCAGCAAGATTTCAATCTAATCCAAGAGCATCGCATATGATCATTGTCAAGAGGATATTACGTTACCTTAAGGGTACTCCTTCATTGGGGTTATGGTATCCTAGAACAGGCGATTTCACGCTCGAAGGATATTCCGATTCGGATTTCGGATGCTGCAAGCTTAATTCCAAATCAACAACTGTAGGATGCCAGTTCTTTGGTCCTAGATTGGTTACTTGGCAGTATAAGAAACAAACGTCTGTGGCGTTATCTACATGTGAAGCGGAGTATGTTTCTGCTAGCAGTTGCTGCTCTCAGATCCTGTGGATACAGCAACAGATGCGCGACTCTTTTTGTTGATAATGAGGCTGCAATTAATATAACTAAAAAACCAGTACATCACGCTAAAACTAAACATATAGAAATTCGACATCACTTTATTCGAGATTGCTTCGAGAAGAAGTTGATTCGAATAGAGAAAATCCACACTGACAATCAGAAAGCTGATTTGCATACCAAAGCTTTTGACAGATCACGGTTTAAATTTCTTTTAAAACTAAATGGTATGAAGCGTTTTCCAGTGATGGATGGCATTCTTGGCATTGATGAAGGTACTGTTGTGGATGAAGACGAGAAACAATCTGCAATGGTCTGTCGCTTTTTTACTTGTTTTGGTATTTAGGGGGAGTATAGTAGTTGTACGCAGTTATATTTTCAGAAAATACAAAACCAGTAAAAAATGCAATAATACAAAAACATGTTAAAAATGAAAAAGAGCTTGTGTATAAAGGGAAAATGATAGTACATCGGTTTGACAGTTACGGTACGCTAAAGAATTAGAAAGAATTAAAGCGTTAAAAAGTCTCACTGATGATGTGTCGATAGATTTTCGCACATTTAGTAGATATATTTGGGATATAAACCTAAAATATTCAAACTTGCATATTTTGTGGGGAACACTACTTGGATATATAGGTAACCCCTGAAATCTCGTTTGAAAAGTCTCGTATTCTGATATACTACGTTCTTATGCTCAGTGATATCTGGGGTATTATTCCGGGACTTCTGCTGAACGGAAGTTCTGACCTAGTCCTTGGATAATGCTTTCACCAAATGCTTGAAACATAACATAACCCCCAGCATGCTGATGAAACAATAAAATTGATAGTCTCTGCTGTTGTAGCTAAAAGATCCTCTAAAGGGGACATACTCAAAAGTCAAAGCTGATATCTCTCTGCGCATACGGAAGTATCGACCTGAGATCCCTCGGCCCTCGCATACCTAATTTATGCACAGATATCATTGTAGTGTAGTCACATGTTAGACAGAATATTGGGATTTGGATACGGGAGTATATTCAAGAGGTGGGACACAAAAATGTGTTTAAGTGCATAAAATTACCTAAATCGTATCCTGAATAGATTGAAAATTGTGTTGAGAATTTAAGAGGACAAGTATATCGACAATCGAGGTGAATTGTTTAATTCTGACAATGTAATTAAGCTTAACGGTACTTGTGACTTGTCTGATAAACTTATATGATTCCCTGACACGCTCAGCCAAAAATATGTTTGTATATAGTTTATATTTCGTTACATATTGCATTTACATTTCAGTATTTCATTTTCTAGTTTAGATATCATACAGAAAATCCAAAAAGATTTTATTTCTGCTTTATTTTTCACAAATCAAAGTGGAGAGTGGACTGTCAGATTCTCAAGATTGAAGCAGATGCAGAAGAGTCTGAGCTGGACGATGAGGAGAGCTTATCTGAATAAACTTGATTGTTTGAAAGTTAATGCAAGTTCATTAAGTTGATACTTGTGATGTTTAAGAAAAATTGGAAAATGTTTTGAACAAAATCGGTTTGATTGTCAAATAGATCAACCAAGGTCATTAAGTTGAACTTGGCAGATTAATTGAGTAATCAGGGTCATTAACTTAGACCTGAGTATTTAAGTGGATTCTTAAACTGATAGTTTTGTTGGTTATTGTAAATAGACAAAATTGTAAAGTTATTGGTTGAGTAACAGGTTGCAGACTTTATCATCCCACGGAAATGAACTGTTAAAGATTGAACCAGATCCTAGCATACAGAGAGGGGGAGTCTGTGAAAGGGGGAGTCTGGATCAACAATCAAAGGGAAGATTGATGATAGAGCTAGGATGAGATCCTAAACCTGTGAAGATAGAGTGATGATGATAAAAAGATAGAGTTGGAGAAAAGACCAAGACTGAAGACTTGGAGCTGAAGACTTCGTCAACATCCAAGGGGGAGTCTGTTGATGCATGGAATGTCTGTTGACTTCGTCTACATCAAGTCTTAGGTCAAGATTGATTAAATTAGGAGCTAGAAAGTCAAAAACATGTTCTATGTTGATAGTTTCGCTTACTTGTACATATGTTTAATTGGTTCCGCTTGACATGACATACAAGCGAAACATCAGTGCCTATAAATAGGTCACAGAAGCGAAACTATTAGGGTGGTTGATATACGTTTGTTGATGCAGATTTTGTGTCCGATGCTTGTCGAATAGATTAGTTATTATTTTACGCTGAATTTGTAATAGTTAGTGAAATGGTCTATCGAACGTGTATAGACCCGCTCGTTTGAAGTGGTCAAACGAGAGGGTTATTCGGTTGACCGTGTGTGTTTGCTAGACAGTTTATGGTTGTTTAATGTTGGTGTCGAAGGATAAGGCATCGAAGGATTGTGTATCCTTCGATGAGCTCGAAAGATATCCATCGAAGGTTGAAGATGGACCTCGAAGGATATGGCATCCTTCGAGGTATGTGTGTTTCTTTCGAAAGCTGGATGGTCGACAGATGATCTATCGACCAGTCAGTTTAATCCTTCGACCGTGCAACCTGTGTTTGGTATAAATACCAACACCTTGTCATTTGCAACATAAGAGTGAGAGCACAAGTGTGTGCTAGAGAGTGATAGGAGGTTTGAGTCCTCACCGGGAGAAATCACCACTTGATTTCTCCCTGGATGTATACTTCTTTGGTATTAGTTCGGTTTCTATGTAATTGGGCCGACTTGTAATGTTTACTACCGGATTAATACAAAGTTTGTTATGTTTATCCTCTTTTATCTCTTCCATCTATGAACATAAACATGAAAATCACGGATTGGATCCCGAAACACGGACCTACAATTGGTATCAGAGCCATGGTGCCCGATTTAGTAAAACTAACCGTTTACTAAGTCACATGTGCTCTAGATCTGTGATTTTTGTGGGTTTTTGTTCAAGATGTAAAAATGGTGAAAATGAGAAAAACTCAGATCTGGACCCGAATATTCAGATCTGTGATAAAACGAGTGTTGGGTTTTATGTTTTTCTCCTAAATATTCAAATTTTCTTCATCAAAAATCATGTACGAGCGTTTTCATCGAATCTGCAGATTACCCAGGTTGCTATGTTCTTGATGTTCTTCACATCTTCATGTTTTGAAAGATGTGAAGAATTTCGAAAGGTCAGATGGTCTTCGAAAGATCAGTCCTTTAGTCGAAGGGTCATCCTTCCATGATTCGAAGGATCATTCTTTGTTTCGAAGGGTCAAATTTTTTTTTAAAGATCAGTTCTGATATGATAGCAGCTGATGTGTGTCAGATCCAGATCTGACATGTGCAAGAAAAGTCAACTTCACAACTTCGAAAGGTCATTTTCATCAAAAAAATTTCGAAGGATCAGTCAACAACAGCTTCGAAGGGTCAACCAAACTGTTATTCTTGAAAGATCAGCCCTGTTCATTGCTTTGGCTTCGAAGGGTCATCAACAAAGAATACGAAAGGTCACCTTTTGTTTCGAAAGATCAGCTTTACCAACCAACAATTTCGAAAGATCAAAGAGTTGTTTCTGCTCTTCGAAGGATCATTCTGTTCTTCGAAGGATCTTCAATCTGCTCGAAGGGACATCTCATCTCACAGCCTCGAATGATCAACATCTACTTATCCCACCTCTTCAAACTTCGAAAGATACAACTGTTTCGAAGGATCCAGATCTGGCCGCCGTTGTTGCTTCACCGAAAGATACATCGAAGGATACACAATCGGTCAAAATGTCTTGGTCTGGATCGGCTTCAAGAGTTGAAGCAGGAATCTTTGGGGTTTTGTTTGTTTGAGGTGGAAACGGGGGGAGTAAGAAATGTCAAAAGGGCTGAAATTTTGTCTTGGGGTTTGGTACTGTGTTTCGAAGAGAGAGAAAGGAGATTGAGAAAGGTTGACGGCTGTACTAGGTTGTAGTTGACAAGATATGATTGTTTATAGTTGTCTAGGTTTTTCATTTGGGGCCCATTATTTAATCAGTTTGCATAGTGGGCCGTGAATAGATGTGGACAATTTTATTTGGGCTGATTCGTATGGATATGGCCATATAAGATGGGCCATGATGTCTTATATGGATCATGATATATGATCTATTTATTTTCGAAGGGAAATAAATATTATTGATTATGAATTCAACCTTGAATTTTAAATCAATAATTCAATGTTTGGCATTGGGATCATGGACCAAATTTTTAGATGAGACATGAAGTGGGATCGGGTGTTCGTGAAGTTTGGTTAAATCGCGCTCCTAATATCAAGGTCAAAATTCGTATGGGTTTTGGGAGCGCGCGGGATAATGCGGTACGATGAAAACAAGAGATGATGAAAATTTGATTGTTGAAAAATGTGGGGTAGTCACGGTTACCGATGCAATGACAAAAATGGTAACGCGACTATTATGGGCCAAAAACAACACGATATGTTCGCTTCCGCGCATCAGTATTTATGATTGTTACCGGTTATTCGGAAATGTTCGAAAGGATTTTGTTTATTGTCATATTCTCGCATTTGAAGACGAACGTATGAACCTGGAACGTCTATACCGGTCCTAACGAGTTCACAAAGTCTTTGGTCTTTGGGGGGATACAAGTCAGATCCTACGGGGTACCAGGGGACGTTCTTATTCAACTAGTTTATGCAAAGAAGAAAGTCATGTTCGTGAATTTTCGGAACCGAGAACATTCAATGAAGATTGATGACAGTTCCGCTCAGTGGAGGGAATTGGTGAACATTTGACGACAGTTTCTTTGAAGTGGAAAGAATCTGTTAAGGTTTAGAGATCTTACCAAAGAAATGGGGGGATAAAAATTTTCAAATGTTGAATTTCTTCGGTAAATTTCTAAACGCAATCACAGGTGGTAGAGGTTGTGATTTTCAGGTGATACGAACGGTTCTTCGTGGAATGTTTTGTACAGACGCTTGAAGATCAAGACTTGATGCAGTTGTTAAAGAATGGAACCCTTATCAAATGCCGGTTGGAGTATTGGAAGATCAGCGGAAGATCGGTCAATTGAGTCCTTTGAGGAAATTGCACAACACTCAACTCGGATGCGCGTACTCTGAGGGGGAAATATTATACAATGAGCATCAAGATACTACTTACCTGGATCATCGGTCAAGGGGGAATTTGTCAACACAGAGAAGATGAATACTTGACTGAAGATTGATTGCAGTTGCATTTTCAGCATTCGACAGCAACGGACAAGGGGGAATTTGTTGATGCAGATTTTGTGTCCGATGCTTGTCGAATAGATTAGTTATTATTTTACGCTGAATTTGTAATAGTTAGTGAAACGGTCTATCGAACGTGTATAGACCCGCTCGTTTGAAGTGGTCAAACGAGAGGGTTATTCGGTTGACCGTGTGTGTTTGCTAGACAAATTATGGTTGTATATGTTGGTGTCGAAGGATAAGGCATCGAAGGATTGTGTATCCTTCGATGAGCTCGAAAGATATCCATCGAAGGTTGAAGATGGACCTCGAAGGATATGGCATCCTTCGAGGTATGTGTGTATCTTTCGAAAGCTGGATGGTCGACAGATGATCTATCGACCAGTCAGTTTAATCCTTCGACCGTGCAACCTGTGTTTGGTATAAATACCAACACCATGTCATTTGCAACACAAGAGTGAGAGCACAAGTGTGTGCAAGAGAGTGATAGGAGGTTTGAGACCTCACCGGGAGAAATCACCACTTGGTTTCTCCCCGGATGTATACTTCTTTGGTATTAGTTCGGATTCCATGTAATCGGGCCGACTTGTAATGTTTACTACCGGATTAATACAAAGTTTGTTATGTTTATCCTCTCTTATCTTCTTCCATCTATGAACATTATCATGAAAATCACGGGTTTGATCCCGAAACCGGGACCTACAACGTTGGA
Organism: Helianthus annuus; assembly: GCF_002127325.2. Taxonomy (NCBI): domain Eukaryota; kingdom Viridiplantae; phylum Streptophyta; class Magnoliopsida; order Asterales; family Asteraceae; genus Helianthus; species Helianthus annuus. Next base: position 161,579,633 of record NC_035434.2, on the reverse strand, counting down.
GCGAAACTGTGTGAGAGCTTTAGGTGCGAAACTCTGCCAAATCAATATCAGAAAGCAATAAAAGGAAAGGAATTGAAAAGCAAAAGCTGTGTAACTTCATTTACGTTGATTCCGCCTTTGTATGTGAAGATGAACGCTCTTGACTGACTGTTTAGGGTCATAACATGGTCCAACAACTAAAACATAATATTTTAATGATTACATAAATTTTTGGATTTCTGGAAGTATTCAGAACGAAAGTTATGTGCGAAAATGCATACTTATGCACTTTTTGACGCTTTTAATCCCTGAATGACCAAAAAGTTTATTTTAGCACACCGATGTAACATATGTGCCTGTATTCAATGTGAACAATTCAATCATCAATAAAACAATGTTATTTTATCCCAATGTTTGTTTGGTTATGTTTTACATTTTTCATGTTTAGACTTTTGTTCAATTTCAAACTCTTCATCGCTTTCTGGAGAATTATACGCAAACTGGTGCGAAAACGTACTCAGTTTAATGCGACAAATACTCCGGAACATCAACATATTCTTAACATACCTTAAATAACCTTTACATAACTTAGAAATAAGTTTTGAAGGCTTCGGTATGGCAAAAACAAGTTAATTCGCTTATAGGGACTAAACTTGACAAACTGCGAAAGTATGCCAATTTGAACTGTAACAAACATTTCGGAACATGTCCATAAGCTAAACATACCATAAATGAAAACTAAGTAGAGATAATGAAACCCGAAAGGAGTTGAAGTACTACTTGTAAACGTAAAATTAAGGAATGATAAACTCAAGCAAGGACTCGACGTATTCGGAATCCGTACAAGTAGGGTTCTGCTCTGCTCCGTTAGCTTCCGCCACCATGCTTCTTCTTCACCCACCGCGCCTGCCTAGGCTCAATTTTATTTGTATTTCAGGGTTTCTTTCCCTAGTTTACACAATTTAGCCTTAACTGCGGAACACCTCCGCCTCTCTGGACATCCCGATAACCCTAGCCGTCGTCGTAACCTCCGCCTCTCTGGACATCCCGGTAACCCTAGCCGTCGTCGTTCAGAGGTGCTGCTAGTCGTTGCTGTAAAATGGTCGGCCTGATTCTCTCCTATGTCATATTTTAACGTCGCCACCATGATGGACTGCTTTGGTTTGAGTCCATGAACCTCTTGTATCAATCACACCCGTGCCCACTGGAACAGAGGAGACATAAGACAGAGATGGCCACCAAAACTAACTGTAGGCGATGGTTGGATCCCCGTTCGTTCACGCCCTCTCTTCGATTCTCCATCTGTTTCGTCTCTCTCTCTCTCTCTCTTAACTGAACCTCTGGTCTTCTGAACGAAAGAGGAAGCAATGACAATTCGGTAGAAAAGACCCAAAGCTTGGCCACTTATTATACTGTTCATAAGACCTTTCATCCTTTGTTATTATATAAAATAAAATTATAAATATAAATATTTAAATGAACTAATTGAAAAAAAAAAACTTACTTAGACATCCCTATTTGAGTAAATTGCTAAAATAGTCCCTAACGTTTGTTCACATTTGCTAGATCCATCCAAAAAAAGATTTTTTCTCATATGAACCACTGAGGTTTCAAAAAAGTTGCTAAATCCATCCAAACTTGAGGGACGATTTTAGCAATTTAATAAAACAAACTTTTTTTGGATGGATTTAACAAATGTGAACAAACGTCAGGGACGATTTTAGCAATTTACTCTATTTTTTTATTTTCATCTTTTAATTATATCTCTTAATTAACATAAAATCTATTTATTTTCATCTTTTTAATAAATTTCTTATTTAACATAAAATCTACTAGTTTTTTTTCTTTGAACGACGAATTTCTACAACAAGCGATAGATTCGCACCTGCTTTTGCAGGCCCTCCACCCCACTCTGGCCAAGACTATGTCGTCTTAACCGGGCTCACGCTTGGCATCAGAGTTTGGCTTGGCGCTCCCCGACAAAATTTCCAGCCTACTGCCATATGCGAGTAGTTGCACCCTCCACAAGAGCCGAAAACTCTCTGGAGTAAATGCACTGTAATAGAAAACTGGGGTGTGCTCTGTGGGTTTCGAACCTGTGACCAGGCCTTCACCCACTTCATAATAAAGATTAATCATTTATATTTTACAATTATGAATACGGTTTTATATTTATAATCATCTAACCAAGTCTTTTAAAATGTAAACATTTTACTCATTAGTAATCCTTTAATAAAGTTAATTATACGACAAAATGTTTTCAACGGTTTAATTTGTTACCTGTTTAGCAAGAATGTGTATTTTATTTTATAAATGAACAAAAAAATACTGGGTGAAGGCCTGGTCAAAGGTTCGAAACCCACGGAGTACACCCGAGTTTTCTATTATAGTGCATTTACTCCAGAGAGTTTTCGGCTCTTGTGGAGGATGCAACTACTCGCATATGGAAGTAGGCTGGAAATTTTGTCGGGGAGTGCCAAACCAAACTCTGATGCCAAGTGTGAGCCCGGTTAAGACAACATAGTCTTGGCCAGAGTGGGGTGGAGGGCTTGCAAAAGCAGGTGCGAATCTATCGCCTGTTGTAGAACTTCGCCGTTCAAAAAAAAAAAAAACTAGTAGATTTTATGTTAAATAAGAAATTTAATAAAAAGATGAAAATAAATAGATTTTATGTTAATTAAGAGATATAATAAAAAGATGAAAATAAAAAAAATAGAGTAAATTGCTAAAATCGTCCCTCACGTTTGTTTATATTTGCTAAATCCATCCAAAAAAAAGTTTGTTTTATTAAATTGCTAAAATCGTCCTTGAAGTTTGGATGGATTTAGCAACTTTTTTGAAACCTCAGTGGTTCATATGAGAAAAAATCTTTTTTTTGGATGGATCTAGCAAATGTGAACAAACGTTAGGGACTATTTTAGCAATTTACTCTCCCTATTTTGACCAATCAAACTCAAGGGTGGAGATACAATAGGAAGTTTATTTGGCTAGGAAGGATAACAAGTGATCTTGACCATCCATTAAGTTAATCAATGGCTAAGATTAAATCAGGGAAATTGAAAGGAAGAAAAGAGGCGCGTGAGTTTGTTCAAGGGCATTCTAGTTAATCCAAGCAAATAGTTTCTCTCTCCTCCAATTCCCCCCCATTTTTTAAACGTTAATAACTCTTTCATACGACATTATTTTTTTTATAAAAATTGCACCAAAAAAGCGAGCGTTTTTTTATCTTTAAAACGAGTATACTATTGCTATATTTTAAAAAAAAAAATTAAAACCCAGTTGCGTAAAACGCAATAGAAAAACCACCAGTTTCGTAAAACGCAATGAAAAAAAAACCTAAAAAATGACATTTTTCTAAAACGCAATGCACCAAAAACACAAAGAAATGACTTATTTGTAAAACGCAATGGCCAGAAAACACATAGAAATGTCTTATTTGTAAAACGCAATAGCCAGAAAACACATAAAAATGTGTTTTACCTAAAACGCAATGCACCAAAAACACAAAGAAATGACTTATTTGTAAAACGCAATGGCCAGAATACACTTAAAATGTCTGTTTTCTAAAACGCAATGGACTGAAAACACATAAAAAAGTGTTTTACCTAAAACGCAATGCACCAAAAACACAAATAAATGTCTTATATGTAAAACGCAATGGTCAGAAAACACTTAAAAATGACTCATTTTTAAAACGCAATGGACACATAAAACTGTCTGTCACTGTGAACTGTCTGAATTGTCTACGAATTACTGTCTTCGAAATGAGCCAATTTCTGGAAAATTAATTTTTCTGATGCGTTTTTAGTACAGCAATTTAATCGAAAAAAAAAAATTCCGAGCCAGTGGCTGCCGCCCCTGGGACCCCGCTACCGGGGGCTGCCGCCCCCGGACCCTCGCAAAGATCGTAAAACGCAATGACTAAATCAAAAACCCAGATCGTGAAAATGAAATTAAAGAATTTCTTACATAGATTGAAGCCGATTTCTTCATCAATTGACGAAATTTGAATGATAGAAACACTTATCAACGCTCAAATCAAACGAATCGAGTGATTATCTCAAAATCACCGGAAAAAACGAGATTTTTTTATGAAATTAAACTGGGTTTTCTTTAAAAAAAACTGAAGAACACGTTGATCGGGTTCTGAATCATTGATTGGTGATGAAAATCGCACTATAATGTAGTGATTATTGAGATAGAAAGTGAAGAAATAGTTGAAGATGGTGGGTTTTGAAAATGGTGGGTTTTTGAATTTACTGGGTTTTGAAAGAGGAAGAAGAAGGAGTTGGATTGACTAAAATACCCTTTCTCTTTATTTTAGAATTTGCCACATATCATAATCCTATGGCTTCCTATCCTTCCTAGCGAAAATTAACTTCCTATTTGATCTTTTCCCTCAAACTCAAATGCTAAAACAACAAAGATGATAAGATAATGTATAAATTCAAATATATAATGTACAAGTTATTAGACCATTTTTATTTGGATTAAGAAACTTTTGGTCTGAAAAAATAATTTATCTCCGGTGGTCAATAAAGGCTAAAAATAATAAAAAGTTCTCATTTTACTTTTAATAAAAACTAGTAATAAGACCCGCGTGCGTTGGCGCGTTGCGGCACGAGAACATCACAAACATCGAATGGGTTAGTCCAAACGTTGTGTGATACGTTAATCATACGAAAACACGCGTTTTGACGTATTTGATTGAACTCGATATAACCTATATAAGAATTGCGATTTGATCAAAACGTAAAGTAAATAGAATTATTTGTGATCCAACTTATACATAGAAAAGAAACTACAATTTGACTCCACATGGTTCAAAACAAAATTTACGAAACATACATAAAATACGGACGAATACATATGATATTTTTCCTGACTCACTCCCAAATCGAAACGTAAACCAATTCAAATTTATAGTACATAAAAATATGCACGTAAAAATGTTTTTTTAATGAAACGTATTATATTTGATCTAACTCGTTTTCCAGTAAAAGTTTACGTTGAAACATAGAGCAAATCATATTTATACTGACACGTAAATAAAAATATGCACGTAAAAATAGGTTTTTAATTCAAGGATGTATATAGAGGTAAACTCGAAACAAAATATTAGTAAAAAACTTAATAGGTTAAAAACGTTCGTAAACCGTGCCAAATGGCACCAATGCCACACCACTGTTAGCGACCCCAACATTGGAAAAGTTCGTAAAAATAAAATAAATAAAAAAGAAAAAAAAATAACACCAAACGAAAAGCAGGCGTAAAATCGTTGAACCACGCACGCCCGTTGTGGTGCGTTAATGCGAAGAATTAGACCGAAACGTAAAATGTAGAAAAGAATAACTAAGTTGAACGGGGAAAAATAAACGTGCTACAACGGGCCTGTCAAATGGGAAAAGATATACCAAAAAAATGGTGAGCCCCACACGCACGTTACGGCGTGTCTTGCAAAATTTAGAACGAAACGTAAAACGAATAATTTGTGAAAGATGAAAATTATGACGGGCTAAAGATGAAAATAAAAAAGTGTTAAGATTAAATTGCAAAAAGATGAAAAGAATTGGGTTAGAAATAAAAATCAATGTTTTTTTTTTTTTTTTTTTTTTTTTTTTGAAAAACTCCCCATACATGGGGTACAAGTTCATAAAGCAACATATAGTTGCTAATTTATAGTTTATAATTCAGGTAAATTGGAAAATAATAATCTCATCTTTCTGAAATTGACCGATAATAATCCCAAGTCAGTTATTAGCCAATGATAATCTGACCTCGTTCAATTTTTTTTTGTAAAATAGTCTGCCGTTAAAATAAACTTAACGGAGTCAAGTGTTTTTCCGAATTACAAACCGATGTTTTAGGGCTTTTGATCAGAACGAGGATACGAGTCGATTGATGTAAAACTTACCTCGAAATTGTGTTCGAAATGGCTTGAATTTTGTTAATTGGAAGTTAAACACCCGAATTGAAGCATCGTTTTCGTGGGTTGAGGGCAGTATTTCGAGGTAAGTTTTACATCAATCGACTCGTATCCTCGTTCTGATCAAAAGCCCTAAAACATCGGTTTGTAATTCGAAAAAACACTTAACTCCGTTAAGCTATTTTAACGGCGGATTATTTTACAAAAAAATTGGACGAGGTCGGATTATTATTGGCTAATAACTGACTTAGGATTATTATCCGCCAATTTCAAAAAGATGGGATTATTATTTTCCAATTTGCAGGATTATTGCAATTAAACAAACAAAGCTCTACCTGCCATTTCTAAACTATACTTTCATTATTATTTCTTATGAAGGCTTATTATTGTTGTGTTAAAAAGTGAAATTGGGTGTTGGGTGTTGGGTTGTGGTGGTGATGGCTGATTGTAAAAATAACGAAACCATAGAGGCGCATATTGCAACAACAAAAGGGTATAATAGTCATTTCACACTCATCATGGATCATGATGGAAGGTTAACATAATTAACGGAAAACAAAGTGCAAGGTGTCAAATTGCAAGAAAATATAAGTTTCATGGCGCACTACAAAAAGCTTTTGAAATAAGGAGGCAAAGTGAAAAGCGACCCAAAGCAAAGGGAGGCAAATTGTAGTTTACTCTTATTTTAATCGGGAGGGTAATTTAGTTATTTCACACTCACTTAGCAGAGAAAACTAACCCCATACATGTTAGGGACGATCCGAGAAACGAGTGTGCAAAAGTTGGGAATCAAAGCTGTAATTTTAGAAGGGTAGGGACTATAGGTAAAATACTATCAGGCATTTTTCTATAAATATTATGGTAATTTACAACCTTTAACCTAATATGGACACTTTTCAGCAGTCGACCCTCATTTATCACCTCTTCATTTTTAGTGCAATCTAGAAAGAGAAGGAGATTAGAGAGAGAAACACCATTTTCGCCAAGTTCATGGATTTTCTTTATGGGTTTTGCAAATCAAGGATCGGGTGATGTGGTTTTTAGTGTTATTTGAGGTTGTTTTCGAGCTAAGTAAAGGAGTTTTGAGGGCATTCTATTCGGTTTGGTTCAAACAAAGCTAAAAAATATAGGTTTTCTTATAAAGGTCATTATTTCACAAAAGGTTTTGTATGGGATGATTATATACGTTAATTTCGAAGTATATGGATGCATAAAGTTAGAATCTTACTTTGTTATCAGACCTACAACGTAACAGTCGTCACTACAACTCGTTTAGGGTTCCATCAAATTAGACATGTACCTATCGCTTAACATATTTTGCGTGGCTTTTTCAAGCGAGATATATATATATATTACGTTTGATAGAAAATCCTTACTTATACGCAAAATTATAGATTTCAGTTAACACTTTTTTCCTGTAATAGATTTCGCGTAGATTACTAGTTTCGTGTTACCTTAAGCGAAACCCTACTTCTCGCACCTTATGACTTTTTTTTTGTGTGGAGCCTATTTTACACGTATAAGGATTTGTTTGAATAACTTATATGAAATGTTGATCTTTACGCATGTACTTTTTTACTTTCAACTTTGTTCTCCTATACTTTTCATATTTCACAATTTTTTTGTTTTACGCTTCGTTCTAAATTTTGCGAGTTAACACGGCGTAACGTGCGTGTGTCGTTCAACGTTTTTACGTTCCGTTTTACGCTTCATTCTAAGTTTTGCGAGTTAATACGATGCAATGTACGTGTGTAGTTCAACGTTTTTGCATCGTCTATCTTCTTCCTGTTTGACAAGTTCGTCATAATGTGTGGGTCCTAGATCGACTTAGTTATTATTTTCTATGTTTTACGTTTCGGTCTAATTTTTTCGTCGCAAATTCAGTGTTGATGGTCGCCCATAATGGTATGACATTGAAGCTATTTGACACGGTTTTACGCTTCCGCCGCAACACGGGATGCTTAACACTAGTTTAAAAATCAATTTACAAACTCTTTTTTCATAATTGCTTACAACGTTACATAATATTAAATATAAAATTCCAATTATTAAATGTATTAAAGCCACAGTATCAGGCCAGATGTCTAGTTCTACACAGTTGATTAACAAGTATGCAACGTACTCCATGGCTTTATAGCCTAGTGACATCTTAGGGGTGAGATAAGATTTTAGGACCAATAGGTCTTGGGTTCGTGGTGTATAGGCATTATGCCTAGTGGAGATGGATATGATCGGGTGGTTCCGCTGGTGACACGATGATACTCCAGTGGTCCGTCAGTAATCCAAATTTGCCGTTCAATAAAAAAAACATGTATGCAACGGAAGATCGTTTAATCAAAATTAAGTTACTTTTTTATTGTATTTATGATAATATCTAGCAGCGGCGGATCTAAAAATACTCATAGGGGCAACATGTCAAAAAAGGGATAACGGAATTGAAAAAACATTAATTTTTTTCCAAAATTTACAGTAAGGGGCTGTTTGGTAGCCTCTTAATGACCATTCAGATGCTACTACCTCTTAATGGTTAAAAACCTCTGAATGAATAAGAGGTAACATCAAGTCTGAATGGTTAAGAAGTAACCTCTGAATGGTAAATCATCGCATGTCACATTCTTCTACCTTCTCATTGGTAAAATTCTTAATGGTTCCATTAAGAGATAGCCTCTTAATAACTATTCAGATGCTACCAAACAGCCCCTAACACTAGAACGTCAAAGGACTTACACAGGTAGATTCACCCCTAATATCCAGTCTTCGAGTAAAGTGTAATTTGGGTCCCAATGTATCGTTTAAGGGTGCAATCACTCTTTGTCCCCCTTTTTGGTTCTTGCATGCTGAGTCTCTGTATTTTACAAGTCACTCAAATTCACAGGTGTCTTTTCAACACAAACTTAAACCATGCAGTCTCGTTTACTTCCGGTGCCGGCATCTTTCGCCGGCACCGGCACCACCTTCTCTCTCCATCGCAGCTACAACCGCAACCTCAATTTCCGTTCCACCACTTCTCCGTCGATCCGCCGCCGTCCGATCGCCGTTACGTTCTCCGTCGCAAACAACCAGCAGGATCATTACGCCGTTCTAGGTCTATCAACAGACGCTTCACAATCCGATATCAAAAAAGCATATCGTCTACTCGCTCGAAAGGTATATAGTTACAGATTCACAGTGCGTGTGTGTGTGATTTCAATTTGTGTTGTTACGAGTTACATTAGGGCTGAAATTAACGTCTGTGTGAGATTACGTGATAATCGAGGTGAACGATTCGTGATTAAGCATCATGTTAGGGCTGAAATTAACATCTGTGTGAAGTTACGTGATAACCGAGAACTAGATTTTGGTTAACAGTTTGTATGTCGTTTGAGTTGATTCTAGAAGAGGAAAATTGTGGAATATGTTGCATTTAGTTGTTTGTTTTCTGTTTGGTATGATATTTTAAGTTTGAGATTGTTTTGGTAACTAGGTTTAGGAGATTAATAACCAGGAGAGAAGAATTAAAATTGTTAGGCTGCTCGGTATGGTGGCGTCGTCCACCCCGTCTCCGCCCGGCGCCGGCGCCACCCCATCCCGCCCCCCTCCCGTCGAGCTCCGTCCCCGTCTTCAACGTCGGAATATCGACGTTGAGGACGATTCAAATGGTGGGCCCCCTTTCTTCTCTCTCCGACGTCCTCTCCGTCACCCCATCCCGCCCCCTCCGTCTTCATCCCGTCCCATCTTCATCTCCGTCACCATACCGAAGAGCCTTAGGATCACGCACACACCAACACAAACACAAACACAAAATGCGAAAGCATGGATTTACGTTGTTCGGTCTAAACTGACCTATGTCCACGGGTGGCAAATAGGTTATTCTTTATTGAAGAGACACTCAAATTACAAGTACATAGATTCAATTTGTAGAGACTAGTTAGGGTTTAGCAAACTTGCTTCCCAAGCTAAGCCCTCGTTGGGCCCACAAGGCCTACGAATCCAACAGACATTGTAAACAACTCTGGGGAGATTGTGGTTAGATTGATCAGAAAATTTGATAAGCATGTGCATGTGGAAGAAAGGATAAGAACTGAAATGAAGTGTTTGGTTAGTGGATAAATTTATTACTTTTCTAGATGGTAGATTGTCTGTATTCTAACTTGCTAAGGAGTTCACATTATATTAACTACAGTGGATTGAAGGTTAATGCTATAATAATTGTTCGTTTATTGTTTGCTGCTTTGCTTAATATAGACTATTAACAAGTGATCGTAGGTGAAAAAGAACACGGACTGAACTAGATTAGTTACAACTTACAGGTATTACATAAACGGAAATAGAACCTGAACAAAATTGGTGAAGACCAATGTTTTTCTTGACAGCTGTTTACAGTTGCGAGTTAGAGGGTTAACTATTAAGGTTTTGCGTCAATGTTGATCACTTGATTTTACAAATGAGAGCAAAAGCAAAGTAACTCAACTCAACTATTAAAAGGTAAACAGTGATTACTGGTAGTAGCATGAGGGACTGGCTTTACCTTGACCATTATGACCTGAAAAATGAGTGTTACTATATTAAATATGTAGACCTTGTTTGCCTTAGCCTCAGATTATTGAATTCAACATCATACTTCTGCAAGGCTAGTTGGATCTAAGTTGGTTGATAAAAACTCCCTAATATAGAACACGCTTTTTAAATTAAATTCTGATTTCTAAAAGGAAACGCTAAAAGACAATCTTGCATACGCCATAGTCATTGCTATGGTATTTTTTTCTGCTTTTTTATTGTAACTTTAAATTTGTGCTATGCTTTCACTCAATCACTTCTGTTTTGGGAACAATATTTGTTGGCCATAAAGCCATGCAGTCTCATTGGGCCTTTTTCTATGTAGTGACTAGTGAGTAATCTTATATGGCATGCATAAATGATAAGTATAACAATTGTCATTATTGATGATAATTTACTCATGTCAGTATCATCCAGATGTTAACAAGGATTCACAAGCTAGTGAGGTGTTCAAAAGCGTCCATCTTGCATATGAGGTTAGATTTTATTTTATTTTTCTTTGGTTTCAATATGTTTATGTGATTAAATGATTAATATCTGTGTTTAGTGTGACATGATATGGCAACAAATTAGTAAACCTTGTAACTGTTTTCATTTAATCAACATATTTTCTGGTTAAGGCGGCATAAGGAAGAAAACAGCAAAAAAAAAAAAAATAATAATAATAATAATAATAATAAATAAATAAATAACTTGAAAATAATCAAATTATTTTGCCTTTGGTTTAAAAGGATTATGATCTTACAGCTATTTGTGGGATATCATCAATTATGTATAGTGAGTTTTCTTCTTTGACAATATACACCAGTGGTTTCTTTAGCAGTATTTTGTCCATTGATTCGTAATGCATAACTACATGGGTCATATCATATTGTTTGTTAAATATGTATATATCACTTAGGAATATGTAAACTAAAACATGGTAATATAATGTACGTGCATATTGATGGTGATCGTATTGACTATTAAAATTTTACTTTTTCCATCTTTTGATAGTGTCCGTAGAGGGTAATATAATATATATTCAGATAAATTATAAGGTGCCCAAAATTTTTCTTTTGTAGAGCATCCCTTCTGATATTAGGTGGAGCTAATGAGCTATCCTTTTTGTAGTTTGAAAATGTGAAAAGGGCTCAGTCATTAGGATAGTTTTTAGAATTTAATCACTGCTGATCTTACTGTAAATATAAATGAGGTTGACTTATATGTGGTGTGTATTGATCCTTTTGTGATTAATGCTAGAGTAAACTAGACAGATGGTCCCTGTGGTTTACGAAAGATTTGGATCTGGTCCCTAGTTTTCCTGAAGTACACGGATGGTCCCAGTGGTTTGCACTTTGTAACGCATTTAGTCCCCAACTTTGCCAAAACTGCTAGAGACTCTGATGGTCCAGTCTCTGTCTTATCTGGTCAAATACCCAAAAGTGTGGGCCTGTTTGGGCCCGGCCGTTACAACCAGTTCTTTAGGCCGTCTGTTATATTGGTTTTAGTATTAATTAAATAATAACTAAATGGTGACTGAAATTATATCTTCATATTCCCTAGTCCCTACATAACTATATTTGCATTCTAAATAATGACACTCTTAACACAATGATTGTATAATAAAATATTAGATAATAATTTTAAAATACGATAATATAGGATCAAAATGCTTTATATCATAATTTACATAAAAATGCTTTATATCGTAATTTACCGTATCATAATTTCTCTAATAGTGTGAGGTTCTAGGGATATGAACACAGGGAAAGGTTCAAATACATCGTCTCCTAAAAATAGCAAGTCGTAGGAAGGGTATCAAACGGACTCTGATTGAGCTCATTCTAGTGGCATTGGAACCGTTTCGTCAAACTCTACGATCTTAGAATTTAGGTTTTCGCTTTTGGATTTTTACCTTGTAGATTTTAGATTTTCTGTTTAGATCATTGTGTCTTTTTATTTAGCATTGTGTCTTTTTTTATTTGCGTCATTGTGTCTTTTTTGCGATTCATGGTGTCTTTTTTTCCTCGGTATTGTATTTTGCGATCCATTGCGTCTTTGTACACTTCCTAGATTTAGGAGACTTTTACCCTATGAATACAAACTTTTAGTACTGCATTATCTTAAGAATGTTTTATCAGATTTTGTTGCTCTGTACTAGCTATATCTTAATTATGTTTAACTATTGCAAATACGAAATATAACAAATACTTCAATGATCCGTGTGACAATTCCTTTTCAGCTTGATTACTATAAATGAAGTTCCTGAGATATTTAATATACATGTTACCACAATATCTGGCTCTGGCAGGTTTTGTCTAATAACACAACAAGAAGCCAGTACGACAAATCACTCCATTTTCAACCAAAAAGCAGCCCACCATGGAGGACACACAACATCAACTTCGAATATGAAATGAAAACACACAGGTGGTCTGATTCAAGACAGAAAATGAAATACCGCAAAGGGTATGGTTTTGATGAGGTGGATGGTGTAACCAATGAAAGAGGTTCTTTCATTAATGTCGTAAGATCTGCGTTTCTCTCCCTATTCTTACTGAAAACTATAGGGGCAAAACTGTCTTTAACCTTTAGCAGCGTGACGGCTTTGCTTGACCCGGAGTTGGACGGTGGGTATAAGGTCGGTTATTTGGTTGCATGGATGATGGGGGGTCGAGGTGGAATTATGCTTGCGTTATGCCTCCCGTTCGCTAGTTGGATATGCGGAAAAGCCAGCAGTAATGTTGTTGCACTAGGGGCGGTATCCATGTGGGTCGGGTCGGTTCTGGCAAGGGCGGCCCCACTTCCACAAGGTGCCGTTCTTACTCTTCTCTACATGTCTTTTAAGCTTCAGGCTGATCTGAATTGAAGCTACATCATAGTTATAGTAATGTTTATAGTGTCAATTAGAAAAATTATTTGTAAATAGTATTATATAGTATAGCCCCAACTAAAATGCTCAACTTATGGAACTTCTAACAAAAAAAGGTTTTTTTAGTGGATTGGGGTGAATCTCGAATTAGTGTTTACTTCATGACATGACAAAATGAGCGGGTTGGGTAACTAGTCACTGGTTTTGGTTGACCGGGATAAAGTATAGTCTAACTTGACCTATTTATACGCAAACGGGTCGAAGACGAGGATTATCTTAACTCTTGAGATGGCATTAACACCATGTTTACATAAATATGAAGATCTGTACAGTTAAACATTGACGGTACATATAAAAGAAGTGGTTTGACATTGCTGATACATGAAAACTAAGATCGCGATAAGGTTTGACTTTTAGTCAAACCCAAGGATCAATGGTTTTAAGAACTTTTCGTTTTCTCATCTTGCTTAATCTGGTTTAGGTTCCTCCATAGATACTTTCCACTAGCCATGTCTACAAATCCCCAAAATCCATTTTGAGCCATCTGAAATCCCAACACAAAATTTATATTTGAACAATTGGGAGAAAATAGTATTTTCAACGATTCTAAGAACTCTTCGCTTTACCTTGATGATGTTACATTCTTGTTTGTGAATGGACGAATCATCATCGAAAACATTGTTATCGGTTTCGGATGAGGTTCGAACCGACTTCCAGGCCATGTAACCAGCTAAAATGGCCGATAAAAACACCAGCAGAAATCTCATGGGACACATGTTTGTTGATTGTGGTGAGCTGTTTTTCTTTGAGGTTGTGTTGGAAAGTAGGATATGATATGTGAGATAGAATGATAAGAGGTGGTGGTTAAGGTTTGGTTAATCTTTTTGGCATATAATGTGTAGAGGAACGCGTCTCATCTTAGTGCAGTTGGTTTTGCTATTACAAAGTCAAAGTTGGCTACACCTACTGTTTTTTGCCAAAAGGGTATTATTGGCATTTCTATTCATATTGATCTAGTCTTAAAATGGGAAAGAAGTTGATTTTTTTATAAACAATGGAGGGTTGAAAAAAAAGTACAAATTCTTGTCAACTAATTTCTCAATAAAGGATTCAGGGACACTGAAGTGATCCTAGGTTGCAATTTCACAATCACATTAGTACCAAGGAAATGTAATTGTGAAAATTGTTCTACGGTAAAGCACTCTTATAGACCCAGATGAGAAGCGTATGCTATACAAAGGTGTTAAGCATCCCAAGTTAATACCCAACTTGCTTGATTGATATATGTCATGACGATCACAAGAAACCATTGGGCTAAATGCACTTTAGTGTTTTATCCTTTGTTACAAGTCCCGAATAGAGGTGCGCAAAAAAAAAAAAAAAACAAAAAACAAAAAAAAAAAAAAAAAAAAAAAAACAAAACAAAACAAAAAGTTCGGGGACCGAAACCGGCCAAACTGACTGGAACCTGTACAAGCCAAACCGGTTCGGTTGGAAATTCAAACCGTAGGTTCGACACCGGTTCCCCTCCCTTGCCTCAAAAACTGAAGCGGACTGGTTTCTACACAAACTTGTTTGAAAAAAGCCGGTAGAAAAAACCAATCAATTTTATATAAAAAATATATATAACACATACATATATATTAAAATCATAAAAATTAATAAAAGTTTAATTTTATATTAAAGTTTTTCTTAAAAAAATCTAAAATATTCACGCAAGAATTGGTTTACGAACCGAAACCAAAATTAAACTTAACCAAAATCTAAAATATTCTTTTAAATCGATAGTAAAAACTGATAAAAAACTGTTAGGATTTGGGGAAAAAAAATGTTTTGTGCATCTCTAGTCACAACCAAGGTTTTAAAGACCAGTTTAAACCAACCGATTGAACTAGTTAAGCCGGATGCCGGAAGCTTCACCGGCACGAATCATACCGGTAAACTGAGGGAATACAAAGAAGTACTGGGTTATACCGGTACCGGCCCAAAGGTTAAAATTTGGACTTTTAATCTTTTATTCCCCCAAAAAGGTACTAGTAGTGAATTTTTGGATTATTATTATTATTTTTTATTATGGATTAGTTTTTGGAATATTTTTATTATCGAATGATGTCGTTTTGGATTATTTGTTGAGTTGAAATTGTATTTTATGAATTTATAGTGTTAATTTGTTAACTCAGTTGAACCACCCAATACAACCCGTTTCAACCGGTTGAACCTTTTCTGGGTCTAACCCAATACAATTTAAAAACGGTTTTTTTAACCATTGGTCACAACCGACCTAAAGGCCTCATTATACTTGGGCCATGGATTGTCTAAATATTGTGCTGCTCAACATGATTATAGTTGCCCAACACATTAATTGAGCCCATTTAATTTAATACATATTTTTCTTCATAATAAGTTCCTTGTATGGAAATGGGTACGGGTACAACATAGGAACATTAGAACCGGGTATTTCAGTGACCAGTTCGGATACATACGCGATTATTGGGTAAAAAACCTTCTGTCGAACCAGATATTAATACCCGGTTTTAAAATATTTAAAATATATATTATTTTACACAACATTAAATTCATTTAAAATAAAAAAAAATTGTCATTTACTTTATAAAATAACTAAAACAAACTACAATAACATACTTTAGTTCAAGTAAAAATTATTTACTTTATAATATACACTAGGTTATAACCCCGTGTATTACACGGGTTGAATAAATAAATTTTATATACTAAATAATAAAACAATATATCTTTAAAAACCTTCTTTATTGCACAAGTTGAATAAATATAATTTATATATTAAATAATAAAAAGTTATATCTAAAGAACAATATTGTACAGGTTGAATAAATATAATTTTATATACAAAATAAAAAAGTTATATCTTTAAAACCACGTGTATTATACGAGTTGAATAAATGTAATATTGTTTACCAAATAATAAAATAATACAACTTTAAAAAACCCCATTTATTACACGGGTTGAATAAATGTAATTTTATATACCTAATAATAAAAAAATACATCTTTAAAAATATGCCTATAACACGGTTTGAATAAATGTAATTTTCTGTACTAAATAATAAAAAAAATATATATCCTTAAATAATCTCGTGTATTGTACGAATTGAATAAATCTAATTTCATACATCAAATAATAAAATTACGATTTTGGTCCCTTGATTATATCACTTTTACCTTTTTAGCCCAAAAAAGAATTTTTTAACATCTAAGACCCCAACGTCTTTTTTCTAATCTTTTTGGCCCCTAACGTCTTTTTTTATCCCTTTTGGCCCCTAACATTTAATGGATGAGATTAGTGTTAGAGGCCAAAAGGGTTAGAAAAGAAGACGTTGGGGGCTCAGATGTTAAAAAATTGTTTTTTGGGCTAAAAGGGTAAAAGTGATATAACTACAGAGGTCAAAATCGTAATTTTCTCTAAAGAATTTTTTAACATCTAAGCCTCCAACGTCTTTTTTTCAAACCTTTTTGGCCCCTAACGTCTTTTTTTAACCCTTTTGGCCCCTAACATTTAATGGATGAGGTTAGTGTTAGGAGCCAAAAGGGTTAGAAAGAAGATGTTGGAGGCTCAGATGTTAAAAATTCTTGGGCTAAAAGGGTAAAAGTTATATATAACTTTAAAATAATAATGATCTATAAGAGATAATTTGTATAAGTAAATATTAAATGATTACTAATAATTAAATAAATATTATGTTTTCTAATACCATGAAAACATAATATTTATTATTTATATCCGCATATAATTTATGTATATCATGGTATTAGAGCCGTAAAGATTTAATAGAAATAAATATTAGGTTACAAATTATAGTAAATAAATATTATGTTTTCTAATAATTTTAATTATAAAAGATTAAATTAAAATAATAATTATCTATAAGAGATGCCCTAATATGATGACAAATGTCCCAAAAGTGGTTTCTTTTATTATATAGTATAGATTTATAAATTTAAAGAGTTAAATGCCATTTTAGTCCCTTTGGTTTGGGTCATTTTGTCAGTTTAGTTTAAAGGTTTCATTTTTTTGCATGTGGGTCCAAAAAGGTTTCACTGTTGCCATTTTAGTCCACTAGATTAACTTCATCCATTTTTTTTGTTAACGAGAAGGCAAATCAGTCATTTTATATGTAATTCTGTGAACTAGAAGGGCAATTCAGTCATTTTATAAGTTAGATTGGATTATGTCGCACCAGGAGAGAGGCAACTACCCTTTAAAAAAGTCTCGTCTCTCTCCTGGAGCCTCGTTTGATTTTCCAAGCATCTTCTTCACAACCTTGGTTTTAGTTCACAAGATAAGTCATCAAATGTTTTGAAATAGATTTGGATATGTTTCTCTTAATTAATCCTATTTTCATCCAAATTTTAAGAAAAAAAAACCCAAAAAAATATAGAGAAAAAACCCATAAATGTTAATATGTTTTAATACAAAGAAAGTGTAACTGGATTTTAAATAATCACATTTATTTTGTTTATTTCTCTGAGTTTTGTTTTTATTTTTATTTAAAATTGTACTTGACATTAGCTGAGATACATAATAGTTCCAAAAAAAAGATATACAAGATCTATACACTGATAAGTACATACCTTATCATTCAACTCAATGAGTATATTAAACTATTATATGCAAGTGGATCATCTTGTGTCCACAACTTGCTCAAGAATGCAGGTGAAATTTGTCTCCAGTGATGGCTACCTGCCGGATACAACTTGTGAGCTTTAAGAGTAGAGAAGCATGTGACTTTTGTTTGTTTGGGTCTTCTTTGCATATACTTTCAAACTAATAAAATAGGAAGCCGGCGGACCCATGAATTTTTCTATGGGGGTGCGGAACATTTTTAAAAATTTTAGGCCCCTAGGTATATAAGTAAAAAAATCGGTTCGTATCGGGCCGGGTCGGGTCATGTAAAACAAACGAACATCAAACTAAATTCATATAATCATCAAAAACATGCCAAACCTTGTTACAAACATAATTAAAACGTCGACGCCCTATGGGTTTTTATTTTTTGAAATCTATCCAAAACATCATCTAAAATTAATTTCTTAAGCAATTCTTTCTCTATATAATATAAGTTCATCGCTTCATAACATAATGTTTCAATTTTAATTTTAATTTTCAACTATTCAAGCCCTAGAAATCATAACGTAAGTTGTAATCACCCTAAAAATATATAACAACATAATCACCCTGAAAATCATCTAAACAACCATAAACAACGTCAAAATACACAAAATTTCAAATCTATTTAACAACTTTATTACCCTTTTTCTCCTATAATATCAACCAAAATCATCAAAATAACAAAGAAACTTACCCGTGTTCGGATTCCGGTTAGATTTGGTGTCAAAACAGTGGTATGGTGGCTGATTACGGTGGTCGCCGGCTGCTGGACTGTTGTCGCTAGGTGATGTTGTTCGTTGGCAGTGCAGGGACGCAAGAGAGAGAGAGAGAGAGAGAGAGCGGGAGAGAATTTCTAAAGGTTTTGGGTTTTAATTATTTTATTATAGTTTGAAATATTGTTGGGTTTGGTTAATGGGCTAAGACTTAGTGGGCTAGCTAGTTAGGAATTATAAGTGGGTAAAGGTATGGGTATTTGGGTTTAGTTGGTTAGGTATTAAAAGTTATATAATTTAGGTAGTATTTTTTTTAAAAAAATAAGAGTTTGCTAAAAAAATTTTAAATATAAATTGATAACACTTTTTATCTAAGGGGTGCGGACGAAAAATTTCAAGGGTGCGGTCGAAAAATTCCAAGGGGTGCGGACAAAAAATTCCAAGAGGTGCGGACGGGATTTTCGACGAAACTTAACGCTAAATTTTTTTTTCCTCGGGGGTGCGCCCGCCCACCTTAGGCTGGGCTTGGGTCCGCCCATGGCTATAATACTTAAAATTTATTTAAAACCTATAGTCAATGTTCACTATCAATAATTGCAACGTGTAATCAGGCCTGACAATCTTGACTCGTTCACATAGGCCCGACTTTACATTACATTACAATTACATTACAAATCGAATAAATTTGAAACAAGCTATGAACAATATGATATTTTTTAAAAAATAACCCGTCTTGATCCGAACTCATTTTAACACGACAAAATTAACTATTTTTTTTAAAACAACCAGTTTTGAACCAAACTCATTTTGATCTGAACCCGGGTTGACATGTTAAACCGCCTGTTTTACCAGACATGCTTGTAATTATTAAGTTGTGCTTAGTTTTAGACACTATTTTTGCCGTATTCAATAGAATCTTTTTGTAGTAAATATCCTCATAATATAAAATCTACATACAAACACTAAGGGGTTGTTTGGTAGCCTCTTAATGACCATTCAGATGCTACCTCTTAATGGTTTAAAACCTTTGAATGAATAAGAGGTAACCTTAAGTCTGAATGGTTAAGAGGTAACCTCTGAATGGTAAATAATCACATGTCACATTATTCTACCTTCTCATTGGTAAAATTCTTAATGGTTCCATTAAGAGGTAGCCTCTTAATGACCATTCAGAGGCTACCAAACAGCCCCTAACATGATGTTGTGGAACAATCACAAAGATCAAAATCAAAACTCAAATTAATAACCATCTAAGTAACTAGCTTTAGTACTCGAAATTACTAGAGAAAGAGTGATGTCTTATTAACACATTTACAAGAATTACTATTAGAGTTATCTAAAATTACTAGAGCATCGGAACAAGTTTTGGGTAATCGGGTTTATGGTTTTCGATTTATGGTTTTCGTGGTCCAGAGACCTCGGTCTCCGACCCCTTCTAACGTGTTTCTTTGTTCTACAGATCTGAAGCGAGACGGAGAAGACGAGGTGTGGCTATGTTCGTATTCACATCGTTGAAGTACAAACCCGTGTAGGTTCATGCTCCTTCATTGGCGCTATCCATAGGAAAAGACACTACATAATTAAGAAACAATGATACATAATTTAGTCAATTGACATGTTATTTAGTTAGAAACAATGAAAAGACACTACATAATTAAGAAGGAACACATATGGATTAGATACGTTATATTTAAACTCAAGAAAAATATTATATATATATATATATATATATATATATATATATAGAGTAAGGTTAACATACAAAAAGCCTTATCATACATCACGTAGGAGACAATGGTAACCGTTGGATCAGGGGTATAATCACGCATGGGACCACATAATCACGCATGGGACCACATGGGACCACATAATCACGCATGGGACTATAATCACGCACGTTCTATGATAATAACGCACGTTATATTTTTTGTCATGTATGTTAATGTAGGTTAAGCCTTGAAGTACATTATACTTTCTCTATATATATATATATATATATATATATATGTGCGTTATTACATATCCACAAGTACTTGCTCATGATTGTTTAGTGAACTTTGTTTTGAATGATAGCATGATGTACAACAGTTGTGTATACAACTTGTACGCTTTATGAAGCTTGTGACTTTTGTTTATTGTTGCATTGTCTATATATTATATGTTTTCAAACTAATTAAATATATGGAACATTAATCCTTAAACTTGTATAAAAATGTTAATCCGAACTCTAAAATGATGTACCGCACAATTACAAGAATCAGAGGCGTCTCTGAGAATTCACATACTAAAGCAACTCAGACGCTCTCGCATTCCTATTGTAAAGGTACGATGGGAAGGCAAACGAGGCGCGGAGTTCACTTGGGAACTCGAAAGTGACATGAAGGCCAAGTACCCGCAGTTATTCAGATAGATCTGAAGCATCAAATTGGTAAAATCACACGGCGATGTACGGTTCTCGGCCTAATTTCGGGACGAAATTCCCTAAAGGAGGGGAGACTGTAACACCCCGTGTTTTCCAAAATCAAAGTCAAAGTCAAGTGTTGACTGTTATTGGAATTAAAGATTAATAAAGATTAATTTCATTTTAGTTTCATTTTGATTTTCGTATTATTTGGAGTAAGTGTTGTATAATCAAACTAATCGACCGATAATCGAACTGTGAATCAACGACCGACTGTGAATGATAGGAAGTAACAATGCAATAAAGCTAGTCAATCAATAATCAAGCTAATCAAATCAATCATCGAACTCAAGTGTGGATAATTTTAGTACTTTTATACGTGTGTGTGTGCCTTATGTGTTACTTGTGCATGCTTACTTTTATGTTAAAGTGTGTGGTGAATCAATCAAATCAATCAAGACTCAAAGGTGAATCAAACTCAATCGAAATCGAATCCAAATCGTGGTGTAAGGATGCTTGTATGTTAGATATAGTAGTTGGGACTAAAAGTAATTTGATTAGGAATTCTATCATTCTCAAATCATCGTTCCTCGAAGTCGAAATGTCGAAAATCGTCGCAAAACACTCAAAACCAGGCAAGCCGATCGAACAGGGCAACCTGATCGAACAGGCTAGCCGATCGAACAGGCTGTTCGATCGGACAGCTACTCGATCAGGGATGCTGTTCGATCAGCTGACCCTTTCCTCTTTTGGAAGCCTATAAATAGGGCTGTCCTTGTCAAGCTTTCCACTTTTGGAAAAGCTCTGACCGACCAGCCTCTTCTTCTCACTAAATCTCAGATTTCTCTCAAACCGGTAAGTATTTCGCTCTAATTCTTGTACGTTTTTGTTCATTAATCGATTCTCCATCTTTCTATCTTTCAAAATCTGAATTTCATCCATGAAATCACCAAGATCTAGGTGTTCTTGAGTGATGTCATCATGGTGTTCTTGGTGTTCATCAAGAACTTCATGTTCTTGACTTCATTCAACCATGAATAAGCTAGATCTAACCGATTTCCACATCAATAACTTAAAATCTTCCAAAGATCTTAACATTTCACGGTGGAAAAGGATTGGAAGATGGGTTTTCATCTATCTTTCAACTCTTTTACACTCAAACCGGTGAAAACGAGCTTGAACCGATTTATAAATCAATCTAAACAAACACATGGTTCAGGATTCGGGTTCTGCCGAGAGATATACCGATTTCGGGTGAAACGTTAAACTTAAGTTTCAAACCGTCTCTGACCGAGTTTGGGTGATTCCTGCTCGAGTCAGTAGACTAAGTAAGGACTGCAGTTTCGTGGTTCAACTCGTAGTCAAAATATCTCCAAATCACACCAAGTAACGGGAAGAAACAAGTGTTAAGTGATAGGTTAACCGAATCAAGAAGCTGGCCGAACGGCTAGGCTGTTCGATCGAACAGCCCAACCGAACGACTATGCCAGCCGATCGGTTAGGCTAACCGATCGACTAGCACTTAAGACCCACCAACTCACAAAAGTGTAGTATTGACGAGGTACTGTTCGATCGACTACGCCACTCGATTGTAATCACTACTGCTCGGATCATGAGATACTATACTTTAAAACACTTAGACTTTTAAAACATTGGAATGTCACCCGATCGAGCATGCTAACCGATCGAGTGACATCTTGCCAAGTCTGCAATGCTAACCGATCGGTTGGGCTAACCGATCGAACAGCTGTTCGATCGACCAACTTGAAAGGTAGTACAAACCATCATACACAAACACATCCTTCACATCAAAGGAAGAAACAATCCACTT
Organism: Helianthus annuus; assembly: GCF_002127325.2. Lineage (NCBI taxonomy): Eukaryota > Viridiplantae > Streptophyta > Magnoliopsida > Asterales > Asteraceae > Helianthus > Helianthus annuus. The sequence continues at coordinate 161,556,745 of NC_035434.2, read as the reverse complement.
GAAGGAACCAGCCGATCGAGCCAGCCGGCCGATCGAATGGATGTTCGAACGGACCTTCAAACCAATCGAACAGCCCACTCGATCGAACTGCTGTCCGACCGAATGGCCTACTCGATCCAAGTACACTGTTTACTTTTTCCGCGTTACTCATCGTTGTGTTATCGAACTATTCAGGCTAACCTATTCTCAGTGCTCCCTTCAATCCACAACCAACCACTGTGAGTATACTCGATCCCTTTTTGCTTTCAGCACTTTTGGGGTGTTACATACGTAATCTATCAAATTCACAAACAACACAAACTATTTGAACGCTAACCTACTTGCATGTATTACTTGTCTAAATGATTGCTGTTTATTATGTTTACACGTGGAGTGCTATCTGCCTGCTTTAGCAACGTAGTACTATAGTTTGGACTCAGCACCCGTTCACACGGGGGTTGCTAAGGACAATTACTTGCATGGATTACGGTGGTAATCATGTATTGCGAACTGTCTCGGACAGTCAACTCGAAGTCATTGGTATCGATGGTCCCATGTTGATAATTTACATGCATCGTTTGCCCTTGTGTACGTGCTTGGTTATGCGTAAACTATTCGAACTCTATATGATATATCAAACTTGTGTACTCACCTTTACATTATATGTATTGACTTTTATTTTAACGTATGTGACAGGTGTTTAAGCTACTAGCGTGCTAGGGAAGCGAGGCAATAATAAGCTTCTAGGAGCCTGTGACCTTAGGACAGTGTCCACGTGCCTGCTCCAGGGCCATAATTATCTGTAGATCTTGTACTGGCACCTGTAGTCAGTAAGATTTACGGATAGCCGTCTAGAAGTCTTAAAACAATATTTACATTCGGTTTGTAATAACTAAGAATTTGAGTTGTCGGAACAGTTCCCATATTGTTTAGTTGATTTCTATGATAACTTGATATTGTTTGGGACACGGTATGGGACGTGTTGTGTAACTGAATTGTATGTTAGTTGTTATGGAAACTTCTGAACAATCTGTTTCGCTCAGTGCCGCGCCCCGATGATTCCGCCATCGGTTGGGGTGTGACAGATTGGTATCAGAGCCATAACTATAGGGAATTAGGTTAGACACGATCTAGTCCGGATCGCTGTCTTAGAAACCTAGACTATAGTTAGGAACCAAGAGACCAAGTTTATGTGCTTATTTTATGTTGATTCCTTCTATTCTATCATTACATCCGAACTCCGAGCCAAATTTTGTAATTTGGACGGAATTAGGAGTGAAACCCGCGAATTCCTGCCTAGATTACAAATCTTGCCAATTACTTTGTGTAAATTTCTATCAACAAAACGGGGGAAAGTTATACCAAATTCGGGGCTGAAACCCATAATTTGATGAAAACTTACTCTAAATTTTCTTAAAACAAGGAAGAAATTGCTGAGCTAGGGGTGAAACCCTAACCTTGGCAGTTATTCCGACTTTATTTCATCTCGCCAAGGCAATTGACGGACTCCAATGACCTGAACTCACGAGTATGGCCTAGAATGCGCATGCATAATGCCCAAGAATCGAGGCAGAAACATGTTCCCTAGAGTCGAAAGTGACGACAAGTCAACTGTGAATAGTTAAATTGCCATGGTTAGTCAAAGTCTAGTAGCCGCAGACAATCCATTTTCCGATTTTGAGTGTTGTTTTGTTGAATTTATATGATTTACCTGTTTACGTGTTTTGAGATTTGTTGGTTACTCCATTTGTTATCAATCTGCGTGACTTTTGTTGCTATCCTATCTCGATTCAAATCCCTGTTGATGTAATCTAAACGAAACCAGTGTGCTATGCTACGCTATACGACTAAGTTAGACGATACAATGTGATGCTATCCGATACGCAAAACGAACGACACTCGACTTGTGGTTATAGGTTTCTGTTTTCTGACAGCCTCTGTGATAAAAATTGCGTACGTGTTTAGGAAATTAAGTGCTCTATTTGCTTAATTGCTTATGTGCCCTAATTGCTTCTGTGCTTATGTGCCTCTATGATTATGTGCTTATGTGATTATATGTGTTACGTGACGTGATATGCGACGTGATTCTAAGCTTTAGAGATCTAAGAACGTGTGAGACTCGAATTCGTTGTGTTGAGCCTGTGACGATGTCTATTGCAGACCATGTCGTCATCTGGACAACCTAGATCACGCTCACGTCTTACCCGCCAGGAGAAAAGAGATCGACGTCTGGCTGCTATCATCTCTAAGACCCTGGCGAAAGCCGTCAGTGATGTGTTCGAGAACGCAAGCAAGTCATCTGAGGAATCCCGAACCCTCACGCCCAAAGATCCCAACAAAGCTACTTTTAGCTTCAAACAATTCAAGGCATGTGGGCCAAAAGAGTTTACCGGCGAAGATGGCCCTACGGCTCTGTTTCATTGGTTTGACTCGGTAGAAGTCACCCTTCGTCAAAGCGGATGCCCAGATCACCTCCGTACTCTCAATGCTACCGGTGTCTTCCAGTCACGAGCTTTGGACTGGTGGACCGCAGAAAGGAACAAGCGCGGGAACGACGCTGCATACGAGCTGACGTGGAAGGAATTGAAAGCGATCATGATGGACGAGTTCTGTCCTCCCCACGAACGCCAAAAGTTGGAGGATGAGTTCTGGGGTATTAAGCAAAAGGAGGGGGACAATGCTGGTCTCACTGCTCGTTTCAAGCAATTGAGTATCATATGTCCCGACCAGGTCAAGACTTCTGACATGACCATCAAGAAATACATCCGTGCTCTTCCGGATTGTGTCGCAGATTTTGTTCACGCCTCCAAGCCCGCAACGATCGAGGAAACCTACCTACTCGCCGCTGAGATTAACGACAAGCGGGTGAAGGCTGGTTTCTGGGTTAAACAAACCAAGTCTTTGCATCAAGTCACCGCAGCATCAACCGACAACACCACCACCCAAGCCTCCAAGTCTTCGAGAAGAAGAAAGAAGAACAAAAGTTGCGCTGCCGTAACCACTGCTGCTCCGCTACAGTCTGTACCAGCCCAGCAGCAACAGCCACAGCGTTCAGCGCCAGTGATCAATGCGCCGCCAGCGAAGCGTGCGTACACCGGCCCCCACCCACTCTGTGCTACATGTTCCTATCATCACCCGGTGGGTGTGGCCTGCCGATTCTGTGCCCACTGCAACGTTTTCGGGCATTTCACTGCGAGTTGCCGCTATGGTCCCCGTCAAACGCAAGCTCAGGCTGCTGTTAACCAAGCCCTGCTACCTGCCCCTCAAGCTCCTCAAGCTGCACAGGCCCCGGCAAACAATGTTCGGACCTGCTTTGCATGTGGTGACCCTAACCACTTCGCAAACCGGTGCCCGAACAGGGTGGTGAAACAAGAAGCTCAACAACCCCAGCAACAACAACAACAGCCTCAACAGCAAGCAGCTCACGCCAGAACCTTCAACATCAATGCACGTCAGGCTCAAGCTGACAACAACGTGGTCAATGGTACGTTCCTTGTGAATGGTATATATGCATCATGTTTGTTTGATACTGGAGCCGATAACTGCTTTGTGTCATTTGAATTTGAGAAGCTTCTTAGACGTAAGCGCTCTTATCTTTCGACACCTTTCGAAGTAGAAGTCGCTACCGGAAGAACCATTGCTGTCAATTCTGTGCTCCGTGATTGTACCCTCAAGCTCAACAATCATATATTCCCGATTAATCTCATTCCAATGCAACTCGGAAGTTTCGATGTCATAGTAGGCATGGACTTTCTTCGTGAAAACCATGCTGAAGTTGTGTGTGCCGATAAGATGATTCGTTTTGTGCTAGCTAGTGGTGATATTCTATGTGTTTATGGTGAAACTACTGCAAAAGATCTCAAGCTCATGTCCTGTCTTCAAGCTCGCAAATATCTCCGCAAGGAATATCGAGCCTTCTTGGCCAACATTGTTGTAGCAGAGACGGACAAGAAAAAGAAAGTTGAAGTCAAGAATGTTCCTGTTGTCCGAGAATTTCCTCAGGTGTTCCCTGATGATCTTCCTGGATTACCTCCTAGTCGTGATATCGACTTTCGAATCGACCTTATTCCAGGAGCCAACCCAGTGGCCAAGGCTCCGTATCGACTCGCTCCATCTGAGATGCGAGAACTCTCAAACCAACTCCAAGAGTTACTTGAAAAAGGCTTCATTCGCCCGAGCACTTCTCCATGGGGCGCACCAGTCCTTTTCGTCAAAAAGAAGGACGGGTCGTTCCGAATGTGCATCGATTACCGGGAATTGAACAAGCTGACCATCAAGAACCGATACCCCTTACCAAGAATCGATGACCTGTTTGACCAATTACAAGGTGCTCAGTGCTTCTCCAAGATTGATCTACGATCAGGCTACCATCAGTTGCGGATTCAAGAGGAAGACATACCCAAAACCGCTTTTCGAACCCGATACGGCCACTACGAATTTGTTGTCATGCCTTTTGGTTTGACCAACGCACCCGCGGTCTTCATGGATCTGATGAATCGCGTGTGTAAACCGTTCTTAGATCGTTTCGTCATTGTATTTATCGACGATGTCCTGATCTATTCCAGATCGAGGGCCGAACATGCGCAGCATTTGCGATTGGTTCTCGAACTGCTTCAGGGAAACCAACTCTACGCCAAATTCTCCAAGTGTGAGTTCTGGTTGGAGGAGGTTCAATTTCTGGGTCACATTGTGAATAGTCGGGGTATACACGTTGATCCTGCAAAGATTGAGGCAGTCAAGGGATGGGTTACGCCAAAGAATCCGTCAGAAGTTCGCTCTTTTCTCGGATTAGCTGGTTACTACCGGCGATTCATCGAAGGATTCTCAAAGATTGCTGTACCGCTTACCTCCCTTACTCATAAAGACAAGCCTTTTGTGTGGGGAACCGCGCAGGAGACTGCTTTCCAAACCCTCAAACACATGCTGTGCCATGCACCAGTTCTTACACTGCCGGACGGAAGCGATGACTTCGTTGTCTATTGTGATGCTTCAAACCTTGGACTTGGCTGTGTTCTCATGCAACGAGACAAGGTTATAGCTTACGCATCCCGACAGCTCAAAATCCACGAGAAGAACTATACAACCCATGACCTCGAGCTAGGCGCAGTTGTCTTTGCCTTAAAGATTTGGCGACACTACCTGTATGGTACAAAGTGTACGATCTTCACCGATCACAAAAGCCTACAACACATCTTTAACCAGAGAGAACTCAATATGCGTCAACGCCGATGGGTAGAACTTCTCAACGATTACGACTGTGAGATCCGTTATCACCCAGGCAAGGCGAATGTAGTTGCAGACGCCCTCAGCAGAAAGAATTACGTGATAGGTGTTCGAAACATCCAGGCTCAGTATAACCTCGAAGCTCTCATCCGCGAAGCACAACACGCATGCTTAAACGAGCGTACGTTGAAGAAGGAACGAATCTATCATGATGGAACTCAGCTCGTGAGCAAAGCCAACGGGATATTCTATTATCTGGACCGAATCTGGGTTCCGAGGAGGACAGATTTGCGAAAGATCATCATGAACGAAGCCCACAAATCCCGATATTCCATTCATCCCGGTGCGGACAAAATGTACCAGGACCTTCGCTACAAGTACTGGTGGCCTGGGATGAAAAGGGATATTGTTCTTTATGTTGGTAGCTGTTTAACTTGTGCAAGAGTCAAGGCTGAACACCAAAGACCTTCAGGCTTACTCGAACAACCGCCGATACCCGTATGGAAGTGGGAAAGCATAGCTATGGATTTCATAACTAAGCTTCCGACCACGCCATCAGGTCACGACAGTATTTGGGTTATAGTCGACCGTCTAACCAAATCAGCCCACTTTCTGCCAATACGAGAAGACTATAAGGTGGCCAAGCTAGCCCAAATCTACACCGACGAGATCATTAAGAATCATGGTACGCCTCGAGACATCATTTCGGATCGCGATGCTCGGTTTACATCGAGATTGTGGGAAACTTTTCAAGCAGCTCTCGGTACGACGCTGAATTTGAGTACCGCATTCCACCCGCAAACCGACGGGCAGACTGAAAGAACGATTCGTACTATTGAAGACATGCTCCGTGCGTGTGTTATCGATTTTGGTGGTAGTTGGAGCAAACACCTACCGTTAGTCGAATTTTCGTACAATAATAGCTATCACTCCAGCATCGAAATGGCACCTTTCGAAGCCTTGTATGGTAGGAGATGTCGCTCGCCTATTGTATGGCACGAGGTCGGTCATTCACAATTGACTGGGCCCGAGATTCTGCAAGAAACGACTGACAAGATCCACCAGATAAGGGAAAATTTGGTAAAGGCCCGGGACAGACAAAAGATGTACGCCGATAAACGACGCAGGCCCCGCGAATTTGCAGTTGGCGACTACGTGCTCCTAAAGGTATCACCTTGGAAGGGAGTAGTCCGATTCGGCAAAAGAGGGAAACTTGCGCCTCGATTTGTTGGACCTTTTAAGATTCTGGAAAGGATCGGTAAAGTTGCCTACAAACTCGAATTACCGGAGGAACTCAGCAATGTCCACCCGACTTTCCATATTTCAAACCTTCGAAAATGCGTAGCCGACCACGACGCAATAATACCACTCGACGATCTTCAGGTCAATGAGACGCTACACTTCGTGGAAAAGCCTGTCGAAATCATGGACCGACAGACCAAGCAACTCAGACGCTCTCGCATTCCTATTGTAAAGGTACGATGGGAAGGCAAACGAGGCGCGGAGTTCACTTGGGAACTCGAAAGTGACATGAAGGCCAAGTACCCGCAGTTATTCAGATAGATCTGAAGCATCAAATTGGTAAAATCACACGGCGATGTACGGTTCTCGGCCTAATTTCGGGACGAAATTCCCTAAAGGAGGGGAGACTGTAACACCCCGTGTTTTCCAAAATCAAAGTCAAAGTCAAGTGTTGACTGTTATTGGAATTAAAGATTAATAAAGATTAATTTCATTTTAGTTTCATTTTGATTTTCGTATTATTTGGAGTAAGTGTTGTATAATCAAACTAATCGACCGATAATCGAACTGTGAATCAACGACCGACTGTGAATGATAGGAAGTAACAATGCAATAAAGCTAGTCAATCAATAATCAAGCTAATCAAATCAATCATCGAACTCAAGTGTGGATAATTTTAGTACTTTTATACGTGTGTGTGTGCCTTATGTGTTACTTGTGCATGCTTACTTTTATGTTAAAGTGTGTGGTGAATCAATCAAATCAATCAAGACTCAAAGGTGAATCAAACTCAATCGAAATCGAATCCAAATCGTGGTGTAAGGATGCTTGTATGTTAGATATAGTAGTTGGGACTAAAAGTAATTTGATTAGGAATTCTATCATTCTCAAATCATCGTTCCTCGAAGTCGAAATGTCGAAAATCGTCGCAAAACACTCAAAACCAGGCAAGCCGATCGAACAGGGCAACCTGATCGAACAGGCTAGCCGATCGAACAGGCTGTTCGATCGGACAGCTACTCGATCAGGGATGCTGTTCGATCAGCTGACCCTTTCCTCTTTTGGAAGCCTATAAATAGGGCTGTCCTTGTCAAGCTTTCCACTTTTGGAAAAGCTCTGACCGACCAGCCTCTTCTTCTCACTAAATCTCAGATTTCTCTCAAACCGGTAAGTATTTCGCTCTAATTCTTGTACGTTTTTGTTCATTAATCGATTCTCCATCTTTCTATCTTTCAAAATCTGAATTTCATCCATGAAATCACCAAGATCTAGGTGTTCTTGAGTGATGTCATCATGGTGTTCTTGGTGTTCATCAAGAACTTCATGTTCTTGACTTCATTCAACCATGAATAAGCTAGATCTAACCGATTTCCACATCAATAACTTAAAATCTTCCAAAGATCTTAACATTTCACGGTGGAAAAGGATTGGAAGATGGGTTTTCATCTATCTTTCAACTCTTTTACACTCAAACCGGTGAAAACGAGCTTGAACCGATTTATAAATCAATCTAAACAAACACATGGTTCAGGATTCGGGTTCTGCCGAGAGATATACCGATTTCGGGTGAAACGTTAAACTTAAGTTTCAAACCGTCTCTGACCGAGTTTGGGTGATTCCTGCTCGAGTCAGTAGACTAAGTAAGGACTGCAGTTTCGTGGTTCAACTCGTAGTCAAAATATCTCCAAATCACACCAAGTAACGGGAAGAAACAAGTGTTAAGTGATAGGTTAACCGAATCAAGAAGCTGGCCGAACGGCTAGGCTGTTCGATCGAACAGCCCAACCGAACGACTATGCCAGCCGATCGGTTAGGCTAACCGATCGACTAGCACTTAAGACCCACCAACTCACAAAAGTGTAGTATTGACGAGGTACTGTTCGATCGACTACGCCACTCGATTGTAATCACTACTGCTCGGATCATGAGATACTATACTTTAAAACACTTAGACTTTTAAAACATTGGAATGTCACCCGATCGAGCATGCTAACCGATCGAGTGACATCTTGCCAAGTCTGCAATGCTAACCGATCGGTTGGGCTAACCGATCGAACAGCTGTTCGATCGACCAACTTGAAAGGTAGTACAAACCATCATACACAAACACATCCTTCACATCAAAGGAAGAAACAATCCACTTGAAGGAACCAGCCGATCGAGCCAGCCGGCCGATCGAATGGATGTTCGAACGGACCTTCAAACCAATCGAACAGCCCACTCGATCGAACTGCTGTCCGACCGAATGGCCTACTCGATCCAAGTACACTGTTTACTTTTTCCGCGTTACTCATCGTTGTGTTATCGAACTATTCAGGCTAACCTATTCTCAGTGCTCCCTTCAATCCACAACCAACCACTGTGAGTATACTCGATCCCTTTTTGCTTTCAGCACTTTTGGGGTGTTACATACGTAATCTATCAAATTCACAAACAACACAAACTATTTGAACGCTAACCTACTTGCATGTATTACTTGTCTAAATGATTGCTGTTTATTATGTTTACACGTGGAGTGCTATCTGCCTGCTTTAGCAACGTAGTACTATAGTTTGGACTCAGCACCCGTTCACACGGGGGTTGCTAAGGACAATTACTTGCATGGATTACGGTGGTAATCATGTATTGCGAACTGTCTCGGACAGTCAACTCGAAGTCATTGGTATCGATGGTCCCATGTTGATAATTTACATGCATCGTTTGCCCTTGTGTACGTGCTTGGTTATGCGTAAACTATTCGAACTCTATATGATATATCAAACTTGTGTACTCACCTTTACATTATATGTATTGACTTTTATTTTAACGTATGTGACAGGTGTTTAAGCTACTAGCGTGCTAGGGAAGCGAGGCAATAATAAGCTTCTAGGAGCCTGTGACCTTAGGACAGTGTCCACGTGCCTGCTCCAGGGCCATAATTATCTGTAGATCTTGTACTGGCACCTGTAGTCAGTAAGATTTACGGATAGCCGTCTAGAAGTCTTAAAACAATATTTACATTCGGTTTGTAATAACTAAGAATTTGAGTTGTCGGAACAGTTCCCATATTGTTTAGTTGATTTCTATGATAACTTGATATTGTTTGGGACACGGTATGGGACGTGTTGTGTAACTGAATTGTATGTTAGTTGTTATGGAAACTTCTGAACAATCTGTTTCGCTCAGTGCCGCGCCCCGATGATTCCGCCATCGGTTGGGGTGTGACAGCGCAGCCTTGATGAAGGTTTGCGCAGCTTTTTTGGGGCCATACCCCTTCAAGTCCCCCCAGTCCAGTGCTGCACCATGCGCAGGGCAAGTGGTTGGAGCTCTGGACTTAGAAAAAGAAAAGTATAGAGGTTGCTTGTTTTGACCTTACAGACGCGCGCGTATAGGAGTTGATGACTATTACGGCGCGACTATATTATCTGTTAGGTGATTGTTACCTAATAAGGACGCGCGGGTATCTTGTATACAAGGTAAATTGCGCGCCTATATGTGACTTCTTTGGTAAGTGTTGTGGAATTTGGGCGGGAAATTCCTCGAAATTTGAATTCTGATGGTTTGGTGAGATAAGTCTCTGATTGTGACGCTTGAGTTGACTCCTGGCACGGATGTCATCATGCCGTCTGTGACGGTTCCACTTTTTGTCAGGAGAGTGAGGCCCACGTGCGCGTGGTAACCGTCACCCCTGTTTCTACGCATTACGTGGCATCTTCTCGTTGGTCAGCTGAACGGCGGATGCGGCACGTTTACCCATCGCATTAAATGCGATGGATATATATATTCGATAGAGGTGAGAGGAACGAACTCATCTTATGCTCTTTCTACTCGTTTCTCTCTAATCTTCATCTTTTCTTCAAATCTTCAAACCTTTGTAGCAGTTTTTCAAGTTCTTCATACCTGAGTTTCTTGAATATTCAACGACTCTTCAACAAAACCGATGGCAGAAGAACATGTTGAAGATAATCCCGGAGAGGAGGGGCCAGTCCCGGTTCTCCGGTGGGATTTAGGTTTGTTTGAACAAATCATCAGGAGTTTCCGGTTTCCACCGGAATGGGATGCAAGGTATCCGGCCCGGAATCAAACGGCCGCCAACGCGCCGCCGGGTTATATTACATTATTTGAAGATTTCTTCCTTCAGGGGAATTTCCGACTGCCGGCGACGAACTTCATGGGGAACATTCTGCATTTCTACAACTTTCATATTTCACAGATAAGCCCTCCCGGGATGGTTAGGGTTCGACATTTCGAGTTCCTATGTCGAGCCCATGGCATTGAGCCTACTGTTGAGAAGTTCCGGGCGTTTTATCAGCTCCAACGGACTATGGTTTTTTTTTCTTTTGCCAGCCGTGGAGCTGCGAGGAAGATCTTGCTGAACCCACCGAAGAGTTTCCATGATTGGAAACCTAAATTTTTCTTCATTCGCGAGGAGGTGCTCCCGATCGCCATGCCTTTCCGGGACTGGAGTGAGCCGGTGTTAAAAGAAGATCTTCCAATTCCCAAACATGAAAGGTGGTATCAGCAACTAACTCCAACCCCTAACCGGGTATTTGGAGAAAATGTCCTAGTTGCGGTGCGCATGAGTGACCGATGGTCGCCTGATAGCGAGGAAGTTCATGTCTTGAAGATTGGTGATCAAGGTCAGTGATTTCCTTAATTTCCCTGATTTCATGCTTCATGCTTTATTTTACTCATACGATTTGATGTGTAGAGGCGCACTTGTATCAAGCTGCTTTCGCTACGTTCGGTGGGTCTATGGGCGTGCGCCCACTCCGGGATGGGGAGGAATACTGGTATGAGCAGATAAGGAGCAATTTCATGTACCCAGCTGCTGATGCCTTCGCCGAGCCGCCGACTGCAACTGAAGGTGCGCATATACCTAACCCTCGACCCTTGTGCTCCGTGACTTCTGCTGGGAAAGAGGTTGTCTATCTTTCCAGCGAGGAGTCCGTGGGATCATCAAATGGAGAGTTAAGTCCATGGTCTCAAATTTTTGCAGGTGTGCTGCGCGATTTGGGGATAGAACCTGAAGAGAAAAAGAAGAAGCCTGGGAAAAAGAAGAAGGTTGTCACGCTAGATCCTGAGGTGATCAGCAAGGGAGCTGGGAGTAGTCGCGCAACTGCTGCTGCTACTGACAAAGGTACTTTCCGCCTTCGTCAAAGTAACCTTGAAGACTATGTTATTATCAGTGATTCACTCGAGGGTTTATCGCGTATAGGAGAGAAAAGAACCGGAGCAGGAGGCTCCAAGAGTTCAAGGAGCGCGGGCTCCCGTAACCTGGATGCTGGGGCTACCCCGTCGTCTACTGCGCAAGAGGGGGATGATGAAGAAGAAGCACCAGAAAAGCCTGCGGTGCAGTTGATAAGGAAAAGGAGCCGGGAGGCCACACTTGGGGCCACTGTATTGCCGAAAATGGGCGAGGCTCCTTTGATTGGGAAGAAGAGCAACTTGCGCTCCCTCTACAAATTCTCTCCTGGTTAGTATGTTGTTTCCGTGTACTTGTAATATTTTCTTCTCTAATACTCCATCTTTGCAGAAGCTGAAAAGAAGAAACCCGAGAAGGGGATCACGATCACAGAGCCCTTGGAGCCGGCGCAGAAAAAGCTCAAGGCTACTAAGGTCACTATCAAGCCATTTCCTGCGTCACAATCTGCTGACAAGGAGAAACAAAAGGGGCCTGAGAAGCCTGTTCGGGAAAAAGAGGTTGCGAGAGAGAGAGAGAGTTGTTGACAAGGAGAAAATTGTTGAGAAGCCTCCCACTAAGTCGAGGGGGCCTGAGGTTACTGCCCCCATTACCACTGATTCGGCGCAGGGGTCGGGGCCCACTCCTGTCACTGAGCATGAGCAGCCCATTACTGAGAAGGAGAAAACCTCGGAGGTGGAGAAACCCGTTGAGCCTTCGCCGACTGCTGCCCATGTCCAAACTGGTCCGGTGGTTACGGAACAGGCTACTGCTGCTGCTGGTGGGAGCGCTGGCTTTGTTGCTGGCCAAGCTGGCGCGGGAAGTCGTGGTGTATCACTTCACTCTCCCACAGGTCCGGTGGACACTTTGGGAGATGTTTATTATAAGTCTTACACTGAAGAAAGTCAAGGGGAAGCGCTTCATCAGCCTCCATGGAGCCTTAAACAGAAGGACACTTTTCTAGAATTCGCTCCCTGCCGCGATTGGCTTCTGAACTCCATCCCACCTGGTGAGGTAAATCGTCAAAGGGAGCGAACCCACAGCGCACTTTATCATGCATATGTTGTTAGTGAAGCCAACACTCGCGCTGCTAACCATCAGATTGTTCGCGAATGGCGAACTATGGTTAGGGAGAGGGATGAATGGGAGAAGTATCGCGAGCGGTTGCTGAAGCAGGTGAAAGCTTTTGAGAGGTCGAAGGCCGCCTTTGATGAGGAGAAGGTGAAGCTTGAAACAGATAAAAAGTCTGAAGAATGGGGCCAGGAAGGCCTTAAAGACAAACTCCGTGCCGCTGAGGAACTCCTCTCAAAGGAACGTGCTGAATGGAAAGCTATCTGTGCCAAGGACAATGAGCGTATGTATGCGGCTCGCTCTAAAATCACCGAACTTGAAGGTCAAGTTGCGGATTTGAAGAAGAAGGCGGGGGATGCGCAAGTTGTGAAGGAACAATCCGAGGTATGTTATCTTCTTTCCTTGCTTATGCATTTTGTAGAAAATATTCTAAGTCTTTCTTTCAATAGGCTGAGTTTAAGGCGCAACTTTCGAGCAAGAATAGGGATTTATCTGCGAAGGACGTTGAAATCGCTGAGTTGAAGCGTCGCCTTCATGAGCAGATTGAAAGGAGCGAGTCCTTAGAGATTGATCTCGAAGCTGAAAAGTCAAAAGCTGCCACTGCCGAGGAAGCGAAGCAAAAGGCCGAGGAGGCGCGAGCCATTAGTACCACTGCTCTTAATGTGGCGCAGAATAATTATTCTGAGGCCCAAAGTATTGTGGACACTCTGGTCGCTGAGGCTGAATGGATGCGCAGCCGAGGGGTCGCTTTGGTAAGATTTCTCTTGACTTTGGTTTAATTTGTTAAGACTTGTTGTCTTATGTGTTTTGTTTATTGTAGATGGCCAACTCCGTCTTGAATGCTGGGGAGCTGGATACAGCCGTTGCGGCTTTAATAGATGCTTCGCGCGCTGCTGGTCACCGGGGCGGTTACTTGGAATGTGCGCGGCATGCTTAGATGTTTGGTCAGGAATTTGACACTAGTCACTGTTCGGTGACTGATCAAGCTGAGGCTCAACTGGCTCGCGCTGAAGATGGTTATGATAACTTGTCTTTGCCAGTGATGGACTTGGTTACTGAAGCGCTGAAGCATGATGACTGGTGTCATCGATTGAAGACCATCCTTGACCCACCTCAAACGATTGAATTATCTGATGAGGAGTTGGCAGGAAATGATGAAGGCGATGATGATGGCGGGGATAGTGATCAACCTGAATAGGGATTGAAGGCTTTGTGCCTTGTTTTGTTTAGCTCTTTTGATGTATAGGATTGCGCGGTCGCGCTTTAACTGAATTTAATGGATGTTAGGTTTATGTAACTTTTGCGCTTTGCGCTTTATGAATATGATGTTTATGTTTACTTTGTTTTCTCTCGTTACAATAATTGCACTGTTGTTCGAAACTTTGGTTAAGTTAGCGCGAATAAATGTAAGTGCCTTTCACGGACTGATAATTCATTGAAGTGTTTTCGTGCTAATCAAAAGTTTAACATGCATTTGTAACTTGTGAAGTACATGGAAGTAGGAAAACATATTGTATGATTTCATGAACTTGGAAACAGGCGCTTAGGCCAACCATACATTGTGAGTAAATAACATACATAGCGTTTAGCCAATCATAGGAAAGCACATAGATGCGTGGCCCTCCACAGAGGATTGGCTCGTGAGCCTAAAGTGATTACATATAGCATTTGCGCAATTGTTGCGCGTTCCATGTGCGTGGAATGATATGACCATCCAACGTTCGTAACTTGTACGCCCCTTTCCCTAGCACCTCGTGGACTAAGTATGGGCCTTCCCATTTGGGTGCTAGCTTTCCAGGGCGTTCGGCGTTTGACGCTTCATTATTACGGAAAACGTATTCACCTGGAATGAAAGTACAAATGCAGACTCTCGCATTGTAGTACCTTTCCAGTTGTGTCTTGTATTTCGCCTCCATGATACGTGCGATCTCGCGCCTCTCTTCCAAGAGGTCTAGGTCGAGGCGGCGCTCTGCTTCATTATCGACCTTGTTGACTGCTGTCGAGCGCGGCGAGGGGAGACCGACTTCTGCTGGGATAACTGCCTCCGAGCCGTATACTAGGCTGAAAGGGGTTTCTCCTGTGCTTGTTTTTGGCATGGTTCGATGAGCCCATAGGATGCTTGGGAGCTGATCTACCCAGCCTCTGCGCTTTGTACCCAGTCGGGCTTTTATCCCCTCCACGATGCTTTTGTTTACGCTTTCCACTTGACCGTTGCCCTGAGGGTGTGCAACGGATGAGAAGGTATGTTCTATCTTCATTTCCTTCATCCATTTTTTAAGATCTTCCGAGGCAAAATTGGTGCCGTTATCTGTGACGATCTTGAGTGGAAGACCAAACCTGCAGATGATGTGCTCCCAGATAAACTTGCGCACCATCATGGCGGTGGTTGATGCGAGGGCTTTGGCTTCCACCCACTTGGTGAAATAATCGACAGCCACGATTATAAACTTTACAGCTCCGGGGGCGTCTGGGAAAGGTCCCACCATATCAATCCCCCATTGTTGGAAAGGCCAAGCAGTGGATACTGGGATGAGATCATTTTTGGGGCGCAGGGTCTTTGGAGAATGCCACTAATAGGAGTCGCATTTGCGCAGCTCCTTCAGGGCGTCGACATGCATCCCTGGCCAATAATACCCGGCGCTCATAATCTTCGCCACAACCATGCGCGGCCCCACATGGATACCACATATCCCTTCATGGATTTCTCGAATCAGGTAATTTGCATCTTGGGGATCTACGCAGCGCAACAAGGGACCTAAGAAGGATCTCCGATACAAGATACCATCATTCATTTCGTAGTGCAGGGCTTTGTGTTGGATCTTCCTTGCCTCTGCTTTATTTTCTGGGAGTATCCCTTCCTGCAGATAGCGGATTATAGGGGTCATCCAGGATGGTTGCCCCATTTCGATCACGTTCACTTGACGCAGCAGGACTGATGGATTTTTGAGCACCTCAATTCTGACTTCCTTTGCAAGATGCTGAAAGGAGGTTGACGCGAGCTTGCTTAAAGCGTCTGCTTGTTTGTTTTCAGAGCGATTTATGTGTACCACCCTGTATGTCTTGAACTTCTGAAGCAGTTCTTTCGCTTGGTCTAGATACAGGGCCATGACATCGCCGTTTGCATCATAGAATCCGTTGACTTGACTGGTGATCAAGAGTGAATCAACGTGCGCCTGTAAATTCTTGGCTCCCATTTTAATAGCGAGGCGCAAGCCTGCTAGAAATGCCTCGTATTCTGCTTCGTTGTTGGTGTTTTTAAAATCCAACCTGATAGCGTATGTAAATTCGTGTTTTTCAGGACTGACCAGACGTAATCCGGCTCCTGAGCCATCCTCGTTTGAGGCACCATCTGTGTATAGGAACCACAGCTCATCTTATGTATCTTTTATGGGAGCCTCAACGATTTCACAATCTTTGATCTTCTCAGCTGGGACTTTTGTGATGAAGTCTGCAAGGACTTGACCTTTGATGGCTGGGCGCGGCCTATACAAAATGTTGTGGCCCCCCAGCTCGATTGCCCACTTCGCCAATCGCCCGGATGTCTCCGATTTTTGCAATATCGTCCCAATGTGAAAGTTGGTCAGTACGGTGATAACGTGGCCTGTGAAGTATCGGCGCAGCCTCCTAGAGGCATGTAACAGCGCTAGTACCAGTTTCTCCATCGTGGAGTATCTTGTTTCTGGATCTGTGAGCATTCTGCTGACATAGTAGATTGGAGTCTGGACCCCGTTTCTTTCTACAAGCAACCTGAACCCACTGCCTTGTCTGATGATGACAAGTACAAGATGAGCGGCTCTTTTTCGAACGGCGCGGTTAACGTTGGGAGTTCGATCAAACATTCCTTCATTTGCTGAAAAGCGCTTTCTGCTTCAGACGTCCATCTGAATTCCTGCTTCTTTACACAGTTGTGCAAAGTAGTTATGAAAGGATACGACTTTGCGGCGTGGTTTGACAGGAAGCGGTTAAGCGCGGCCAAGCGGTCGGCTAGCCTTTGCATTTCTTTGATTGTTTCGGGGGATGGCATGCGCTCTATTGCTTGGACTTTTTCTGGATTCACCTTAAATCCGCCATTGGTGACTATGAAGCCCAAGAATTTTCCTTCTTCCATACCAAAGGAACATTTGGCTGGATTCAATTTCATATTCATGCTTCTCAGCGAGTTGAAGGTTTTCTTGATGTCCTTCAACATTTGGTCCTTTTCAGGACTTTTTATAACTAGGTCATCGATGTAAACTTCGATGTGTTTCCCGATATCCCCTGCAAAAGTCTTGTCCATCAGGCGTTGGTACGTTGCGCCAGCATTTTTCAGACCGAAAGGCATCTTTATATAACAAAAGATCCCGAGATCAGTTCTAAAAGCTGTCTTGTCTTCGTCTTCGAGCTTCATCTGAACCTGATGGTACCCCTTGTAACAATCCAAGAAGCATTTCCATCTATATTGCGCGAGGGAGTCTATTTTTTTGTCGATCTCAGGCAAAGAATAGCAATCTTTAGGGCATGCCTTATTGAGATCAGTATAGTCAACGCACATTCGCCATCCTCCGTTCGCCTTTTCCACCATTACTGGGTTCGCGACCCAACTTTGATAACGTACTTCTCGCAAGATTCCAGCTTTGAGTAGTTCACATACTTGTTCATTCATTGCTTTTGTTTTGTCTGCCCCTAAGCTGCGCCGTCTTTGGACTTTTGGTTCAACAGAGGGGTAAGTGTTTAAGCAGTGCTCGGTAATGTCGCGCGGGACCCCGGTCATGTCTGCCGGGGTCCAGGCGAATATATCCATATTCCTGAACAGCAGTTGCTTCAGATGTGTTCTGATATCTGACGAAATGGCGTGGCCTATTGTTACCGTTTGCTCTGGGTATTTGCGGTTTAACACCCACTTCTCTGGCTCAGTTGTTGAAACCTTCACCACTTTTGTTGGGCGCAACTCTTCTATTGACATTACTTCTTTTTTGGCGTAGATGATTGCCACTCCCGTCTTGGTTGGGAACCCTATTGCTGAGTGGGGAGTGGAAGTCACCATGTTTAGTTTGCCTTGGGTTTCTCTCCCAATCAACACATCATTCCTTGATTTGACGGGCATTACCATGAAGTTTACGTTCGTTGTTCTTGAATGTTTCCCGTTAGAAAGCGTGACAGGGAAACTGATTTGGCCTAGTGGAAAAACCATTTCATTGCAAAATCCGGACAATGGATAATCAACTGGCTCGAGTCTCGCTTTGTCATCTTCATCAAACTGGTTAAAACACTGTTCATAGATGATGTCAGCTGTACTTCCTGGGTCGATGAAGACATATTCCATTTCATAATGGCCGATAATACCGGTAATGACGACGGGTCGAGTGGCGCGAGGACCGCCGCGTACTACCGGGAAAATGACCTGTTGCTCCTGCCAGGAAGGCTCATAGGGGCGCTTGCCTTTTTCTTTTGCACTGTATCTTGGTCCGTTGACCATATGGGTCTCTAGGCGCCGGACTTTCTTGTGATTTCCTTCATCCTGGCGTTGAAGCAGTCGAGTTTCTTTTCGCACGTTTTTCACCAAGTGACTTAGCTTTTCGCTTTTTAGCGCTTTCTCGATCTCTTAACGCAGACTATAGCAGTCATCAGTCAAGTGTCTTGTGTCTTTATGAAAATCACAGTACAAGTTGGGGTCTTGCCCCTTCTTGTTTGTCATAGGCCTGGGAGCCTTGAAATCATGGTTCTCCGTCACCAACACCTCTTTTGGTGTTTTTATGAGCGGAGTCCAGTGCTTGTCTCGATTATCATCCTTGACTGCTTTTCGGTAACCGATTCTATCAATTGTGTCACGCGCGTCTTCTCTGTAGCGCGGCCTTTCATTGTGACCCCTTAATCTTCCGGACTTCCAATCATTATCTTTGTATTTGTTGCGCTTGTTGTGATCGCGCGTGTTTCCTCTGGCAAATTGATCCTCAGAGTAATAACTCTTGTTTCCAGCGAGCGATTCTTCCGTTTGCGCGACTATCTTCGCGGCTTCCATGAGTTTATCCCATTCTTTGGGCATTCCGTCTTTGCCAGTGATAGTCCTGATCAGGCTATCACACCGAATGGCTTTCTTAAAATGACAGCGCATGAGTTGCTCGCTTACGCCACCGATCTCTAAACATTCTTTGTTAAAGCGCGTGATGAAATCTTCCAAACCCTCGCCGTCTCTTCGCCAGATGTCTTCCACTTCAGCTGTGTCGCGCTGGTACCGTCGTTGTTGGCCGAAGTAACTCAAGAACTGAGTCTTAAAATCTACCCATGACTTAATCTTTCCCGGAGGAAGGCTGTCGAACCAGGCACGAGCAGCCCCGGTAAGAGTTTGAATAAACAAGTGACACCACATAGTCATGTTCCAACCTCCCATGCATCCTACGCTCGTGAAAGTTCTGAAGTGATCGTCAGGATCAGTCAATCCGTTGAACTTCTCAACTGTCGGAGGTAACTTCTCTCTTGAAAGCGGCGCAAGCGCGATTTTTGGGATGAACTTTGAATGTTCCGCGGCTTCCGCTGGCCGGTAGGCCAGGCGGAAGTCTCTTTCCGCTTCTTCAGTGTACACGACATGCTGTCGTGGTTTGAAGTATTCATGGTTCTTCTGCAAGCGATTGAAGACTGACGAGCCCTCGTCATCTTCCCAAGTTTGATCATTCGGGTCTGTCTCCTCCCATTCGTTATTCATGTTGCGCGGCGTAAGCCGGCTATGAACAGGACCTCTTTGAAGGTTTGACGGATAGTCGTAATAACTCTCCCTTTCTCCCCTTGTGTCGCGCGTATCATGTACGCTTAGTCGCCTGGTAGGGGGAGGCCTATTGATTCTGCCATGGAGATTCGACGGTGGGGGTATCTGGCGTGCCCCCTGACTTTGAGGAGTGACCAAGGACGGTTCTGCCGTCAAGACTGCTTGCTGTGCAATCAGAGATTGGTACGCTGCATTGATTGTGGCAATATTCTTGGCGTACCATGAGGCTGGATTTCGCCTTCTGGTAGCCCTAACAGTGCCGAAACGTTTTGAGGCGGTGCTGGGTTTGAAGGTCCCTCGCCGTTGTTTCCTGGGGTGACCGTCTGAGTGATGCGGGTGATGCTCCCGCGCGGGCCCCCAGTGTAACATCCGTCAAAATGGATTTCCGAAATCCGACCCGTTTTGAAATTCGAATCGTAACCTTGAACCAACGGAAATTGTTTCGCGAATTAAATAACCATCTAAGGATTTTTTATTTGGTCAAATTATATGTGTAATTAATTATTTATTAAAAAAAAGAATCAATATAGTAATTAATTAATTGATTAAATTAATTTAAAGGTTATTTAGATAACCTAGTTAGATATAGAAAATCTAACTTAAACCAAGCTAATTAACCACTTAACCAACTCTTTAATGTGGAGGGACTAATTATGTAACTACTTGAAAGCATAAAATGGTACCCAAACCCTATTTTCTAAAAACATTTGCAGCCGCACAAGACCAAACACACCCTTCTTCTTAAACCACAACGCAGCCTCACCTTTGCTTGATTGAACGACGGAAGCCAGCGTATGGCGGCATGTGTACAACCGCGGAGAGAGAGAACGAGGACAAAGGATGGCACACGACGGCAGTGCCGTCAACTGCGGCGGCGGCGGTAGTTGTCCAGCGGCCGATTTGGTTAAATTTCGAGTCGGGTTTTGGCTCCGGTCTGTTCAATTCCTGTTCGAGTTTGAGTTCCGGCCGACACCAAACAGTTCCGGTCGACTTTCAGATTCGGTTCAAAGCGTTTGTTGGGCTCGGGTCATGTCCAATCGCAGGTTCGGGTCCCCGGCCCGTTCTATCTCGTTTTCAGTATACTCACTATAACCTTGTTCTTCTACTGTTCTTTATATATTTTCCTCCCTTCTGTTTCGAAGCTACGTTCATAAATTGGGGTGTTGTTACTTGTTAGCTGGGTGTTTGGTTTGGGTATGGTTTCATGAAGATGATGATTGGTATCAATGGTTAAAAGAAATAGTAAAATATGGAATTTGAACTCTAAATTATAATATGACTATTATGAAGTTCATGTACTGAACGTCAAAACAGATATATATAGTTAGAGTTAACATTTGGTTCTGAATGAAGAAGGTGACTTCAGAAAAAAAAATAAAAAAAAATAATCAAGTTTTGTTTAGTTAAATGCAATTGTAGTAGATACTTTCAGTAATACAATACTAGAACAAAAATAAGTACATATTTATAATAAAATAAATCGATATATATATACTTACTTTTACAAGTTATTTAGATAAATTATTTGTTATATTGGTATGGGTGTGATGCTACATCTTAAACCGGGAGACCTGGGTTCGAACCGACCTGTTTGCGGGTCTGATTCATTTTTATATTTATTTATATATTTATACACTAGCATATTGAAATACTAGTTAACTGAACTTTTTTTAAAAACCACTTAAATGGTTACAACATGTATTTGATCGCTCATTATTAAATTGAAACAAGTTATAAAACATATTATTCTATTTTCAATAGATCAAGAGCCATTATATTTTATTAGTTACAACTAAATAAAATGTGCAAACACAAAATACAACCAAGTCTATTATCAATTCCCTTTATTTAGTATGTTTTAAATCCTTGTCTAGGATAACCGTTTCATACGATCTCTTGGATTTTTCTCCATCGCTACTCGTGCGTTATTCCAACGAAACTCTATACGCAACCACAGTGAGTATACTCGCAACCCCTTTTTATGTTTACCACTTTTTGGGGTGTAACATGTTTAACTATTACACTACACTAAACTTATTCTTTATGCAATGCACGAAAACAATCCTTATACATGAATACTATGTTGAGATACTTGATGCTTACGTGGACCATACTTATGTGATATGTTTTAGTCATTAGCTTTCACGAGCCTCCATTTGACATGTATAGCGCTATAGGAGTAACGCACCGCCTCCCTTAAACTTAGGTCATGTTGAATTAATTAAACTTTCTTGCGTAAACAGAGGTTGGCTAGAAATATTGCATGCCATGTTAGGTTGATCTTGTATAAACAAAGTTGCCATGTGGATTCGTTTTTAAACTTTATACTTATACTTATTCATAAACTTGTATACTCGCCTTTGCTTTTGCATTGAATCGTATTTTAAACATGTTACAGGTTGAGGATTGATGATGCTATGAAAACGGACTAGCAAAGATGCCTAGATACTCACTTAGACGTTTAGGTTTAAAGTGTTATACCAATTTTGTTATTATCATGTTTGAACAATGTTGATATTTGAATTCTTGTATGTTTTGACAATTTATCTATGAAATGAAATCGGTTGAATTAAATATCGTCACAAATAGTGTTATGAAGTCTCTTGCAATCTATTTCGTCTCACTCCGATGTTTCCGCCATCGGTTGGGGTGTGACAGATTGGTATCAGAGCCATAACTATAGGGAATTAGGTAGAATTGCCATGCTTTTGACATAGTCTATAGTTAAGCACCAGATTCGACCATATTTGCTTCACATGCTACTTGTATGAAACATCTTTACGTGCTATTCTTGAAATGTTGCTTATGAGTTAACTTCTTGAAAACGTGTCCTGTGTGTTAATTTCCTGAAATTCTTTGTGTGCTTACACTTGTGTTAATATTTCAAACATACGCCTTCCTAAGGCATTTTACTCGTTTATACAAAAATTGAAACCACTCGTAATACACAGATGAGACGACTTCACCAAAATAGGCGTGAAACCCACAATTTGGTGAACGACTCTCAATCCATCTATAATTTTTACATGAAATTCGCCACCAAGTTAGGAGTGAAATCCTCACCTTGATGAACAATTTCCATTTCAAATTCTAGTGGACCCTCGTCAAAGTGTTGAAAATTAAATTTTGACCCGACGAGTACCAACCACACTTAGGGTACGAAATCGTCAAGTTAGGGGTGAAACCCGCACCTTGTCGACTTGTTCCGCTCCTTGATTTTTTAAAAATCCCACCAAGTCTCGAATTTTCGATTGATTTGGAACATGAAGTAACTGGAAGGGTGAATACCGTTAACCGAAAGCATGTTTCTCAAATTCAAAAGAACTTTCGACCACTTTGGTTAGTCAATGTTCCGTTTGGAACCATCCAAGTTTTCTTCTAGCTTACGCTTTATTATTTTCGATCTTTTGTCAATTTTGAGCAATTTTTCGAGATTTCATTTTTGCGTAACATCATACTCTTACTTTTCATACGATTATACATTATTAGCATGCATGATTTCACGTAATTTTATTTACACTTTTGTAACAACGAGCAGAGACATATCATCGAGATAGGAGTGATTTCCTTACCTTGATGATTAACTCCGCTTCTTTTCTCATCTTACAACGACCTCACCAACGGATTTGGGGTGATTCCCTTGTTGATGCACGGAATGTCTGTTGACCGCGTCTACATGAAGTCTGAAGTCAAGATTGGTCTAAAGGGGTCAAAGTGTAAATATTGAGTAATATAGACTTAGGACCGCTTATTTGTCATTGATGTATTGAGAACCGCTTTTGTGTCATTAGGTTTAGACTGGAACCGCTTTTAGGACATTAAGGTAGGATCGCTTATGTGACAAGGTGACGGATCGCTTATTGGACTATCACATAAGCGACCCATGATCACTATAAATAGGGTGGAGCGGTTCTTCATTTGTAACAGTGTATGTGTGTGCTACGGTGCCGAAACTCTGCTGAAATTTTATCAGAAAGCAATACAAACACAAGGAATTGAAAGGATTAGCTGTTGTTACTTTACTTACGTTGATTCCGCCTTCGTATGTGAAGATGAACTACTTCGACTGACTTTTCGGGTCATAGAACGGTCCAACAAGTGGTATCAGAGCTCAGGACGAGGAGTTCATACTACGACAGCATAGATCTGCAGAAATCTCTCATTTCTTCTCACTTTCTCTCATACTTTTTCGATTTTCAGTGGTTCCAACGGTCAAAATTGTCTAAAATTTGAATATAACGTGTAAAACACACTTTTAACAAACCCTAGAAAGAATTAGGTGAAAATACCGACTAAAAATGGTAAAAACTTGTTAAAATCTGTCGATCGCTGTTTCGGACGTAGGATCGCTTTTCTGGACCAAACATACTTGGACCGCTCATATAATCACATTAGGACCGCTTTTTTGGACAAATTTGCTCTCAGGATCGCTCGAACGGATATAGTAGAACCGCTCGAACGACCATAGTTGAACCGCTTATACGAACCTACTTGAACCGCTCGAACGGACGTACTTAGGACCGCTCGAACGGACAGTTTTGAAACCGCTCGAAAGATCATACTCTGGTTCGCTCGAACGAACATTCTCTCGGTCGTTTATTTGACATATTGTGGATCGTTCGAGAGGACTTAGTCATTATTGTCTGGTCCGCTTTTACGAACATATTCTGGACCGCTTTTCTGTCAAACTGTTAAGACAGGATCGCTTTTGTGAACCGATATTTTACAAAACCAAAATTTTTCTAAGTGTTGTTTGATTTTGCAGGTACAATCAAAATGGATGATATTTTCTTAAACCCGTTCAGCGATATGTACGCATTCTCGGGTAGTACGGATAACAACGACACGTCATCAAGCAATAAAGATAAAAGTCCGCCGAAAGAAAGAAAGAAAGAAGCATGGGAGTCCGAGAGCGCATTCGGAACATTCAACAAACCCCCAAAGCTTATGGCTATAGAGGACTATAGTAGGTGGGCAACAAAGTTTGAAGATTGGATGATGGCATTTGCATTTCCAAGCTGGAAAAGCATGAAAAATGGCTATGCAAATGGCAAGAAGAATGGTGAAGGTTTGAGATCAACTGAAGAAATTGATGCTTTTGTGGCAGAACAAAAGTGTGTAGCATTGCTTTTCCAATCCGTCCGAGAAGACATCATTTCCTTGATCGATTACACAAATGCAAAAGATTTGTGGAATAAACTGAAAGCAAAATGTATAGGAAGCGAGGAAATGGTAAAGAATAAGAAGAAACTCCTTCGGAAAGAATTTGATATGTTTGGGTGTATGAAAAATGAATCAGTGGGTAAAATGATTGAACGGTTTGGTCATCTTAAGCTGGAACTTGTTCGACATGGGATCAATTATCCTGATGATGAGATAGTTGATAAATTGTTTGATTCACTACCTGATGAGATGGATTGGAGATATTATGCATTGATGTTAAAGAACACTATTGCTCCTGACAACTTGAAACCAGATGTTGTGATTGAGAAACTTGAAAGTCATGAGCTAGAGTTGAAGAAAACATACAAAGTTAATCACTCATCCTATCAGCAGAATCTGGATCTGTATTATCCAAAAAGCTTGATGCCGAAAGCTACTTCTCCGAAAACTGCATTTTCTGCTGAGAATGTTTCTTCAACAAACAAAGAAAGTCAAAACAGTTCAAGTAGTGGAAGTCACAGTGGGTATCACAGTGGATCTACGTCTTCTACAAATCGTTCTGATGCGAAGTTTTCGTGCAACATTGCAATCGATTTGAAGAATGCACAAAACTTTGACGAAGAATCGGCCAAGCAACAGATGGTTTTTCTAGCGTCTGTTTTGGAGTCCTATGAAGGTTTGGTAGCCGGGAAGATCGGAAATACAAATCTGACCAAAGAAGACTACGATCAGATAGATCCCAAGGAAATGGAGCTTATTGACATTCGTTGGGCAATGGCAAGTGCTGTTCGACGTGCGCAACGTTTTATGGAAATTACCGGGAGGAAATCAATTGGTGGTCCGTCAACAAAGCTTGGGTTCGATAAGTCAAAAGTGACGTGTTTTAAGTGCAAACAAAAGGGCCATTTCAAGCGAGAATGTCGGAATGCATACGTTGATGAATCTGAAAATCCATTTCGTGACGATTATTACAAGAAGGCAATCTACCATCAAAATAAATCGGAGCCGCCCAGACTAAAGCAGGCTGAAGAGCAAAGAGAAAAGTCAAGGGCTTTAGCTGTGATCTATGATGATGAGGGTTATGATTGGAGCAAAGAGATTTTGCCGGAAGATGATGCCATTGGTTATGCTTTCATGGCAAGTCATGATGAACCGATTCCTTGGAAGGATGATCGTACAGAGGAACAGAAGTACCAATACAGGAAGTTGATTGCTGAAACAAAGATTATCAGACTTTCTGGTGTGTACTTGGAAGCAAGAAGAGCAAATCGTTGGGATCCAGACAGAGAGTGCTATCTTGATCGGTATGGCAATGTGGCGGTTGATGACAAAACGCTAGATATTGAAGCCATCATTCAGGAGTACAAAGAAGATGATGAATACTGGCAGCATAAGTGGTGGGGAACACCAACTTCGAAGATGATTGAGGAGGAGAAAGAAAAAGAGAGAAAGGAAAAAGAAGAGAGAGAGAAGAAAGAAAACGCAGAGACTGAGAGATCAAAGATGGTTGATACGGAGAATTCAGAAAAAATGGCTGACCAAGTGCTAGCTGCGAAAGCACTTGAGGTAGATTCTATTTCTGTTTCTGAGTCAAAAGAGAAGGTCAGTCAAGGTGTGTCAACATCCAGGTCAGGTGATAAAGTCGTTGGAAATGTTGACTGCAAAAATTGCAACAAACAATGCAATTTTTGTAGTACTGTCACGTATTTGAATGATGAGAAATTGAAAGATCTGAAATCAAAAGTTAAAACTTTTGAAGATCAGATTCTCGATCGTGACACAGAGTTAAAAATTTCAACTGAACGGTTTAATGAATTAACCACTAAATGTGATAAAATTACAACTGAAAATGAAAAGTTAATTCTGGAAAACCGTCAGATCTCCGAAAAATTTGAGAAACTTAAAAGTGTTGTAAAAGACAGTGATGATCGAAACGGAAAAACATTCAAAGAAAACGAACATCTAAGAGCTGTGTTGCAATTAAAAGAAAAATCAATTAATGAACAACTGGATGAAATTGCAAAATTAAAACTTCAGGTTAAAGAAATTGAGATTGAAAATGAAAGAATTCAGTTGAAATTAAACAGCTATAGCTCAGCTAGCTTTGTTTTGCAGCATATCGTTCCCAAACCTATAGGAAAAAACAAAGCTGGTGAGGACGTGTTTTCTGATGGAACGGGTGTAGGGTTTCACAAAGTTCCACCGCCAATTTTAGACAATTACACGAAAAAGCAGTCTAGTTTGGTGGAAATTGAGGAAGAAAGTGATGTTACACTTCCTGAGAACATTGATGTCACGTTTACGTCTTCCAATGAAGAGGGTGTCCAAAATGATGTGGTGAAAAGTGTGATAGACAAAGTGCTTAAACCGGATTGTGACACTTCTGAGGAGGATGGGTGTTTTCTAGATAAATACATTCCGAAGCAAAAGTCCAAAAACAACTTATATGATGAATCTGATCTTGTCATGTACAAGATGTCGGGATCGGATAAGTTGTTTTCGGATTCTGAGTTTCCATTAGAGAGTGTTAATCTGAACAAATTGACAAATGTTTTCAAACTGGTCGAAGTTGAGTTGTCAGCAGTGAACAATCTGAGTCGAAAGAAAGAAAGGGTTTACAACAAGAAAACTGTTTATCCATCACGTTTTTACAATAACAACAGAAACAATTGGTCGGGTGGTTATCAGGGGTGTAAACCATTTCATAAAAGAAATGTTTCAAACAAGAGGTATGTCGAAAAGAAAAAGTTTGTGAATAGTTCAAGTTCACTTGCTGATGAAGAAAAAGAAATTTTTACAAAATCAAACAAAGAATTTTTTGAGAAGAGAGCTTCACAGGCTCAGTCTGAAGGCACGAGTAGGGTAGCTGATACTCGTACGTGTTTTAGATGTGAACAGGTTGGTCATATTGCACGAAAGTGTACATATGTGAAGCCTAAGACTGAAGCTGTGAAGGTTCAACAAAAGAAAGTTGATGTGAAGGGTAAAACACTGATGTATGTTGAGAAGAAAGTTGTTGGGAAGAAAAATGTTCAAATTGACAACTTGAATGTAAAAACTGAACCCGTAAAGAAGCTGGTAAATCAAAATGATAAAGTTTATAAGAGGGTTGCAGTAGCTCAACAGGTGTGGAAACCTAAAATTGAACCAAAAGTTGAGAAGAGAGTTTCAAATTCTGAGGTGAAAAAGGCTGAAGAATCAATTACGGTTGATTATGATGCACAATTTCCACCTCTTAAGTCTAAGAATTTCAAAATTCAAATTGCTAAAGTCACGGTTACACCTAAGGCTGATAAGGCCTGGGTGGACACCATGTTTGACTAAACAGTTTGAATTGCCAGAGCTTCCTGGATTGCGAAGCATGAATCGGCATCTTTCTTGAAGTTGTTTAAATGATGATTTGTTATGTGCAGGATCTTCCAAAACTTGTATCCAGGTGGATAATGGATAGTGGAGCTTCAAGGCATATGACAGGGAAGACCGCATTGCTATATGATGTGAATGACATTAATGGTGGTTATGTGGGTTTTGCGGGTAATCAAGGAGGCAGGATCATAGGTGAAGGAACATTATCAAATGGTATTATCACGTTTGAGAGAGTGAACTACATCGCTGAGCTGGAGAACAACCTGCTGAGTATCTCCCAGATCTGTGACAGGATGTATACTACTCATTTCACCGACAAAGAAGGTTTGATCTTGAAACCGGGATTTGTGATACCTGAAGAGTGGATAATCATGAGGGCACCAAGAGTCAACGATCTGTACGTGTTAGACATGAGCGTTGCTACTACAACCACGGGTCAGGCTCATTGTTTTGTGTCCAGAGCAACGGAAAAAGAGTCAAGGTTATGGCACAGAAAGATGGGGCATATTCATCTAAGGAAAATGAATCACTTAGTGCATAACGACTTGGTCACAGGAGTGAATATTAAAGGTTTTCATCTGGAAGGGGAGTGCATAAGCTGTGTCAGAGGTAAACAGAAGAAAAAGTCACACCCTACAAAACAAGTCAATTCAGTTTCGAGGCCTTTGGAAAGACTTCACATGGATTTGTTCGGTCCAGTGAATGTTAAGAGTATAACAGGAGATTCCTACTGTTTGGTCGTGACTGATGACTACTCCAGATTTTCGTGGGTCATGTTCTTGAAAACGAAAGACGAAACCTTTGATAGTTTGGTAGTTTTGTTTAAGAAAATTGAGAATCTGTACCAGAGACCAATTTGTAGAATTCGAAGTGATAATGGTACTGAGTTCAAAAACAGTAAGATGGAGGAATACTGTGATGAAAAAGGTATACTGCATGAGTTTAGTGCTCCGTACACTCCTCAGCAAAATGGAGTTGCCGAACGCAAGAACCGGACGCTAATCGAGACAGCCAGAACGATGCTTGCAGATTCCAAGTTACCAATCAATTTCTGGGGCGAAGCTGTTTCTGCTGCATGCTATACTCTCAGTAGAGTTCTTACTGTGAAGAAGTTCAACAAGACGTGTTTTGAGCTAATCAATAAACGCAAGCCAAATTTGAAGTATCTAGAACCGTTTGGGTCACCATGTACGGTAATAGAGCCGAATGGCAAGCTTAGTCCAAAGAACTTTGAAGGAATATTTGTTGGATATTCAGGTCCTACACGGCGTGTCTTTGTTCCAAGTGCAAAGCGTATTATTGAAGCAGCAAATGTTGAATGTCAGGGTTATACAATGCCGCCTCAGAATCCTGGTGATTCATGGCGTTTTAATTATGACAAACTTTGGGAATCGTTTGACATGAGAGAAGAATCCGAGGACGAGGAAGATTTCTTTGATGAGCTGGATATTTTACGAGAATATGAATCGTCGCTCAGGTTTCCAGCAGAGTATTCTAGCAGACCTCGGGAGACTTCAAATGATGATGAAGCAGGTCCTAGTAACGCTGGTGAACATGATGATGAAGTTGCTCCTGGTAATCAGTCGGAGGTGAATGATGATCAAGAAGCTGAATATATGCCAGTTTTTGACCATGGTGATTCAGATCTTGAGGGGGAGCAGATCCAGTTGTCAAGTCAAACAAACCAAGTTGGTGAACAAGATGCAGAGCAGAATGTTACTAATCTGGAGGGAAATGTAGAAGTTCCAAGCGAAGTGATGCCGCGAAC
This sequence comes from Helianthus annuus, assembly GCF_002127325.2. Lineage (NCBI taxonomy): Eukaryota > Viridiplantae > Streptophyta > Magnoliopsida > Asterales > Asteraceae > Helianthus > Helianthus annuus. The sequence continues at coordinate 161,527,033 of NC_035434.2, read as the reverse complement.
TCTTTCTTATCATCCAAAGGAGTTGATAATAGGAGAATTGCAATCGGGCGTTAGGACGAGGCGTCAAATTGACCAGGGCTTAACTTGTTTTTATTCTACTGTAGCATCTTTACAAACTGAATTTTCATTAAGTTGCTTTATTTCGCAGGTCGAACCACGGACTTACAAAGAGGCGCTTACTGAAGACTCTTGGGTCATAGCGATGCAAGAAGAATTAAGTCAGTTTGAGAAGTTAGGTGTGTGGAAGTTGGTTGGACGGTCAAAGAAAAATCAATACAAAATGGGTTTTCAAATGTAAGAGGGACGACAGAGGAGTGGTTGTAAGGAACAAAGCTCGACTCGTTGTTCAGGGCTTTAGTCAACAGGAGGGGATTGATTTTACCGAAGTCTATGCTCCTGTCGCACGACTAGAGGCTATCAGAATTTTCCTAGCATTTGCGTCTTGGAAGAATTTCAAAGTATTTCAGTTAGATGTTAAATCAGCGTTTCTTTATGGGAAGGTCAAAGAGGAGGTTTATGTTGGTCAGCCGCCGGGCTTTACTGACCCAATCCACAAGAACAAAGTTTATCTGCTGGACAAAGCGTTGTACGGTTTACATCAGGCGCCGAGAGCCTGGTACGAGACTTTGTCTCAACACCTACTCGCTAACCAATTCATACGTGGAAAAGTGGATGCCACTCTCTTCACTAAAGTCGTTGATGGTCATCTTCTGATAGTACAAATTTATGTAGACGATATTATTTTTGGGTCGACGAATGAGAAATTATGCAAAGATTTCGAACAGGTGATGAAGCAGAAATTTGAAATGTCTTCAATGGGGGAGATGAAATTCTTTCTGGGATTACAAGTTGAACAACTTCCTGAAGGGATTTTCATTCATCAAACGAAGTACGTGCATGATATTCTGGAGAAATTTGGAATGTCAAGTTCTACTCCAGCTGCTACCCCACTTGCGACTAATCATGGAATTCACCCAGATCTCACCGGAGACAGGGTTGATGAGACACTTTATCGATGCATGATAGGTTCTTTGATGTACCTAACTGCTTCACGACCTGACATCATGTACCCAACGTGCCTCGCAGCAAGATTTCAGTCTAACCCGAGAGAATCGCACATGATTATTGTAAAGAGGATTTTACGTTACTTGAAAGGCACACCCACATTGGGGTTGTGGTATCCTCGCAAAGGCGATTTTACACTCGAAGGGTTTTCCGATTCAGATTTCGGATGCTGCAAAATCAACGCGAAATCAACAACTGCAGGATGCCAGTTTTTTGGTCCGAGATTGGTTTCTTGGCAGTGTAAGAAACAAACATCTGTGGCGCTATCTACATGTGAAGCAGAGTATGTGTCTGCTAGCAGTTGCTGCTCTCAGATCCTGTGGATACAGCAACAGATGCGCGACTACGGTTTGCAGTTTCTTAACACACCTCTGTTTGTTGATAATGAGGCCGCAATTAATATAACTAAAAATCCAGTACATCACGCTAAAACTAAACATATTGAGATTCGTCATCACTTTATTCGCGATTGTTTCGAGAAAAAGTTGATACGAATTGAGAAAATCCACACTGACGAACAAAAAGCTGATTTGCATACCAAAGCTTTTGATAAAAATCGATTTCAATATTTGTTAAAACTTAATGGTATGAAATTGCTTTCGGTGTCGGATGGAGTTGTGAGCGTTGATGAAGGTACTGTTGCGGATGAAGATGAGAAACAATCTGCGATGGTTTGTCGATTTTTTACGTGTTTTGGTATTTAGGGGGAGAGAGATAGTTAGTTGTACATAGTTTATCTTGAGAAAAATACAAAAACAGTAAAAAATGCAAAAATCCAAAAACATGATAAAATTGAAAAAGAGCTTGTGTTTATAGGGAAAATGATAGTACAACAGCTAGACAATTACAGTATGCTAAAGATTTGGAAAGATAAAATGAGTTAAACAGTCTCACTAATGATGTGTCGATAGGTTTTCGTACATTTAGTAGATTTATTCGGGATATAAACCTAAAATTTCAAACTGGTGAAATTCGTGGGGAACACTACTTGGATATATAGGTAACCCCTGAAATTTCGTTTGAAAGGTCTCGTATTCTGATATACTAGGCGGTTATACTCTATGATGTCTGGGGTATTATTCCGGGACTTCTGCTGAACGGTAGTTCTGACCTAGTCCCTGGCTAATACTTTCACCAAAATGCTTGTAATATAGCATAAAGCCCTCAGCTGATTAGACGATAAAATTGATAATCAGTTGTTGTAGCTAAAAGATTCTCTAAAGGGAACACATTGCAAAGTCGAAGCTGATATCTCTCTGCTGAACGGAAGTTCCGACCTGAGATCCCTCAGTTCTCGCATACCCTAATTTATGTACAGACATCATTGTAGTATTTTTGACTGTAAGACTGAATATTGGGATTCTGGATACGGGAGTATATTCAAGAGGTGGGACACATGAATCGATCTATGTTCTTAAAACACTTAAACAGTATCCTGAATAGATTGAAGTCTGTATGAGAATTTAAGATGGATCAGTATATCGACAATCGAGGTGAATTGTTTAAATCTGAGTATGTAATGTAGCTTAACGGTACTTGTAATCTGTCTGATAAGCTGATATGATTCCCTGACACGCTCGCCAAAAATAAATTTGTAAATAGTTTATTTTCTGCAATTTAAGTTTTTCTGTTATTTCATTTCTTAGTTTAGATCATCCTAAAATCCAAAAAGATTTTATTTCTGTTTTATTTAGACAAACCAGAGTGGAAAGTTGATTGTCGGATTCTAGCAAAATGAAGCAGATGCAGGATATTCTGAGCTGAAGATCGAGGAGAGCTTACATTGTTGGAAAATGTTTGTTTTCAAAGTTTTAAACAAGTTCATTAAGTTGATACTTGTTATTTTTTTTGAAAATTGGAAAAATTGTTTTACTAAATCAGTTTGTTTCGTCAACAGATCAACCAGGGTCATTAAATTGAACTTGGTAGATTAATCAAGTATTCAGGGTCATTAATTTGAACTTGAAAACTTGAGTGGATTTTTAAAACTGATTGAAGTTGTGTTTATTGTTTGACAAGATAGAATGTAATGTTATTGTTTGAGTAACAAGTTTGGACGATATTTCCCAACGGAAGCAAATTGCAAAAGCTTGAACCAGATATCTCAAGATTCCAGCATAATGAGAGGGGGAGTCAGTGAGAGGGGGAGTCTGGATCAACAGCTAATGGGAAGCTTGTAGTTAAAGCTAGAAGTCAGTCCAGGAACCTGTGAAGAATGTTTGAGGTGACAGACAGAGTTGGTAAAAAGACAAAGACTAAAAACTATGGATCTGAAGATGCTAAAAAGACTACGTCAACATCCAAGGGGGAGTCTGTTGATGCACGGAATGTCTGTTGACTGCGTCTACATGAAGTCTGAAGTCAAGATTGGTCTAAAGGGGTCAAAGTGTAAATATTGAGTAATATAGACTTAGGACCGCTTATTTGTCATTGATGTATTGAGAACCGCTTTTGTGTCATTAGGTTTAGACTGGAACCGCTTTTAGGACATTAAGGTAGGATCGCTTATGTGACAAGGTGACGGATCGCTTATTGGACTGTCACATAAGCGACCCATGATCACTATAAATAGGGTGGAGCGGTTCTTCATTTGTAACAGTGTATGTGTGTGCTACGGTGCCGAAACTCTGCTGAAATTTTATCAGAAAGCAATACAAACACAAGGAATTGAAAGGATTAGCTGTTGTTACTTTACTTACGTTGATTCCGCCTTCGTATGTGAAGATGAACTACTTCGACTGACTTTTCGGGTCATAGAACCTAGGTGATCGTTACCAATGCTTTCTTTTAAAAGACTAGATTATGTAAGTACGATCATGTTTATATCTAAATCATTTATCATTAGTCAAGTCCCTAATTATTTCAAAATGCATTGTTATATAAACGAATATCCTATCTTACAATCTATTTTCATATAGCTTACACACACAAAATTCTAAACTTATACCATAAACGCTATTCCTCGACTTTCAAAATTTCACGAAATGCTACTTATCAACCTAGGCGGCCTAATAAAATCATTGCCCACAAAATTTCATATTTCACGTAATTACTAAAACACGCTCGTCTCGCATCACTATACTAAAGAATACTATTTTTTAATTGAGAATCAAACCAGCTTTTCATACAAAATATTAAAAATATTATTCAGTCGTTTACTAAAACTTCTTTTAAAATCAATAACACATTTTTATTAAAGGACACTTTTCCAGCAAAACACTAAGTTCATATACCAAGATCCTTTTCCTAAGGATGAACCTTTTCACAAGAATCTGTAAACTTCAAAGTTTCTAACATGAAGTTACTTAAAACGATGCAAACTTATTAATCTCTAGAACTTTTTTTTTCGAAACCTCACTCGATACATCAATTAAATTCAAAACACGTAGGCAAGGAAACTTCATAAGAACCGACAAATTTTCAACTTATGTAAACTCTTTTAAAACCGCAGTAGCATTTCCATTCCTTTATAAAGTACTTTCCACATAACCAATAGACGTTTTATACTCTCTTACATTCACAAACTAGAGTCTATATTTCGTGACAACTCAATCTATTTTAACTTTACATTTTGCGCAAACCACTATATATGCATATCATTTTACACGTCTCAGTCAATAGCTCACAACAATCTCATGCGTGTCACTTGTTTCCTTTCTCTTTCATACTCAAAACTTTTAGTCTTTTACACGCATAAACTCGTGCATTTCGATTTATACTATAAACAAAATCATTATTTCCTACGTCCATACTTATACATTCTATGCCTTTACTTATGTTCACACTTACACATTTATGTTATACTCATGCTTCAAAATTCATACGTTTTACGTTTATACATACACTCACAATTATACACTTACGTTTTCCTTACATTCATGTTTATACTACATTCATATTCATGATTTAGGCATTTTATGTTTTCATTTACACTTGTACAACTTTGTTACACTTATATTCATACGTTTTATGCTTATACTTATACACATACTACTTACACGTTTTATGTTTATGCTCATACATACATGCATATTCATACTTAAACTTATGATCATACTTTCATTCATACTCATGATTTATACATTCGTAACCGCACGCGAGCGTAATCCGAGGGATTTGCTTACGTGGGTCCCATACATACTTAAGCATGGACTTGCTTACATACTACATTCTTACACGTACACATTCCTAATTTTTAAATTATGTACACCCTGATTCATACACAACTAGTACAAGCTATGCGGATCATGCGACGATCAATATAATCGCGGGTGCACACGGGATTATAGTGATAGGCGTATGAGAACCATAGAGTGTACTATTGTGTATGGTAAGACACGGAACGTAACATGACACGAATAACGAAACGGACGTAACATGGTCAAAACATGGTGGATACGCCGCTGGTACATCCTATATATAAGTGTTTTCACCACGTTACCAAACTTTCGTGAAACGTGCCATGAGAAATTCAGTGTTTTGCAGACCTTTTTGGACCTAATGCAAACTTTAAACAACTCACAAAAGCAGTATATCCGATTATCCACGACGAGACCTCATTCTTAACACACTACTTTCGTCTATCCAATGCTTATGCTACTCTTATACTCGCATTCGTTTATTAAAATCAATCGTTCGCTTTTATACTCCCCTTATTCTCCTCTATTCTTTGTCCTTTATACGAACCTTGTTTACGATCAAGCCTCACCTATTCTCCCTGATTGAACCCTTGGATGTCATCTTTTCAAAGGTCTTCCTCTTAGATTTCGAGGACGAAATCTCCTAAAGTAGGGGAGACTGTAACATCCGTCAAAATGGATTTCCGAAATCCGACCCGTTTTGAAATTCGAATCGTAACCTTGAACCAACGGAAATTGTTTCGCGAATTAAATAACCATCTAAGGATTTTTTATTGGGTCAAATTATATGTGTAATTAATTATTTATTAAAAAAAGAATCAATATAGTAATTAATTAATTGATTAAACTAATTTAAAGGTTATTTAGATAACCTAGTTAGATATAGAAAATCTAACTTAAACCAAGCTAATTAACCACTTAACCAACTCTTTAATGTTGAGGGACTAATTATGTAACTACTTGAAAGCATAAAATGGTACCCAAACCCTATTTTCTAAAAACATTTGCAGCCGCACAAGACCAAACACACCCTTCTTCTTAAACCACAACGCAGCCTCCACCTTTGCTTGATTGAACGACGGAAGCCAGCGTATGGCGGCATGTGCACAACCGCGGAGAGAGAGAACGAGGACAAAGGATGGCACACGACGGAAGTGCCGTCAACTGCGGCGGCGGCGGTAGTTGTCCAGCGGCCGATTTGGTTCAATTTCGAGTCGGGTTTTGGCTCCGGTCTATTCAATTCCTGTTCGAGTTTGAGTTCCGGCCGACACCAAACAGTTCCGGTCGACTTTCAGATTCGGTTCAAAGCGTTTGTTGGGCTCGGGTCAGGTCCAATCGCAGGTTCGGGTCCCCGTTCTATCTCGTTTTTAGTATACTCACTATAACCTTGTTCTTCTACTGTTCTTTATATATTTTCCTCCCTTCTGTTTCGAAGCTACGTTCATAAATTGGGGTGTTGTTACTTGTTAGATGGGTGTTTGGTTTGGGTATGGTTTCATGAAGATGATGATTGGTATCAATGGTTAAAAGAAATAGTAAAATATGGAATTTGAACTCTAAATTATAATATGACTATTATGAAGTTCATGTACTGAACGTCAAAACAAATATATATAGTTAGAGTTAACATTTGGTTCTGAATGAAGAAGGTGACTTCAGAAAAAAAAATAAAAAAAATAATCAAGTTTTGTTTAGTTAAATGCAATTGTAGTAGATACTTTCAGTAATACAATACTAGAACAAAAATAAGTACATATTTATAATAAAATAAATCGATATATATATACTTACTTTTACAAGTTATTTAGATAAATTATTTGTTATATTGGTACGGGTGTGATGCTACATCTTAAACCGGGAGACCTGGGTTCGAACCGACCTGTTTGCGGGTCTGATTCATTTTTATATTTATTTATATATTTATACACTAGCATATTGAAATACTAGTTAACTGAACTTTTTTTAAAAACCACTTAAATGGTTACAATATGTATTTGATCGCTCATTATTAAATTGAAACAAGTTATAAAACATATTATTCTATTTTCAATAGATCAAGAGCCATTATATTTTATTAGTTACAACTAAATAAAATGTGCAAACACAAAATACAACCAAGTCTATTATCAATTCCCTTTATTTAGTATGTTTTCAATCCTTGTCTAGGATGACCGTTTCGTACGATCTCTTGGATTTTTCTCCATCGCTACTCGTGCGTTATTCCAACGAAACTCTATACGCAACCACAGTGAGTATACTCGCAACCCCTTTTTATGTTTACCACTTTTTGGGGTGTAACATGTTTAACTATTACACTACACTAAACTTATTCTTTATGCAATGCACGAAAACAATCCTTATACATGAATACTATGTTGAGATACTTGATGCTTACGTGGACCATACTTATGTGATATGTTTTAGTCATTAGCTTTCACGAGCCTCCATTTGACATGTATAGCGCTATAGGAGTAACGCACCGCCCCCCTTAAACTTGGGTCATGTTGAATTAATTAAACTTTCTTGCGTAAACAGAGGTTGGCTAGAAATATTGCATGCCATGTTAGGTTGATCTTGTATAAACAAAGTTGCCATGTGGATTCGTTTTTAAACTTTATACTTATACTTATTCATAAACTTGTATACTCGCCTTTGCTTTTGCATTGAATCGTATTTTAAACATGTTACAGGTTGAGGATTGATGATGCTATGAAAACGGACTAGCAAAGATGCCTAGATACTCACTTAGACGTTTAGGTTTAAAGTGTTGTACCAATTTTGTTATTATCATGTTTGAACAATGTTGATATTTGAATTCTTGTATGTTTTGACAATTTATCTATGAAATGAAATCGGTTGAATTAAATATCGTCACAAATAGTGTTATGAAGTCTCTTGCAATCTATTTCGTCTCACTCCGATGTTTCCGCCATCGGTTGGGGTGTGACACCCAGTGTTGGTTACTTCGATTTCACCAATTTCTTCGATGTGTTGGGCTTGGATGTTTTGGATTCCCTCGTCCAACGCCCCATTAGAGTTTGCTCCGAAACCAAACTCAGGAATGATTCCTTGACCAGCCATGATCGAAGGAAGAAAGATGTCGAAAACTCAGAAAAAAGAAGATGAAAATGGTTGCAGAAAAACCGGTGGGCGCCAATGAAGAAAGACTGAACTAATTATGAGGATGATTAGTTTGGTTTATGTTTCTATCATGATGGTTAATCTTCTAATGACTTTTCTGAGCTTCTTCTTGAATCACTAATCCTACAAAACAGAACACCGTTACTCGTTAAGAGGGGAATATGGGGGTTTCCCTCTTAACCGGGCTCCGGCGTGAGAATAAGCGACTGCTTTGGGAGGATAATTAAGTATTAAGGGTGAGAGTAGAGGGAATGGAATGTTTAACCTGTGGAGTGAGGTCTCTATTTATACCCGGAGAAGTGTAAAAGGATATGGGCTGATGGGCCTTAGGCCGGTAATCGACAACGTAATGGATATGCTCTTTGTCTCACTGGTGTCGACCGTTAGTGGCTTCTAGAAGCTCTCCGGCGCTGGCGCGCCCTGATTGGAGCCACGTGTCATTGTTGTCGGCCCTGTCGTCTTTCTGCCATCAGCAGACAAGTGGAGATCGTGGGACAGATGTCTCCGTCCTCTGATTGGTGCCACGTAGGCGTCCTTAAGTACTTCTCGTTCTCTGCACGTCAGACGATCGTGGCTCACGATTGAACAGAGCCTGCTGGATGTTCATTGGCTCCTTTTCTCTGCCACTTGTACTTTTTGTACCTTTCTACCCTGGTCTCGCGCCGCAACCTTTCTGTGAGTTGCGCGGGTTTACAGGTAATGAAGGTTCTTATCAGATTGCTAAGTATCGTAATTGTTCTCTTCTGATTGGCCCTCGCGCCTCTTCATGGGATGTGGCGGTAATCGCGCGAGATTGCCTTAGCAAGAGAAAATGCTGACTAAGGAGTATGGCCCTTTGCGCAGCCTTGATGAAGGTTTGCGCGGCTTTTTTGGGGCCATACCCCTTCACATACCCTGTTCAAGCTTTAAAAAATGTGCCCTTCCGTTATGTTTTGTTATTATTTAAAAAAATCAAATTAGTATTGGGTTCAATAAATCTAATTCCAAGTGGGCTAAATTTTAAACCATAAAAAATGATTTGTAAATAGGCCTATATTGGAAGTGGTATGTGTTTACTCTTTAAAAAAATAACATATACGTATCGGATTTTTTTTAAATCACATGCCCCTCGAAATCATGGGCCTTGTGCGAAGGTCCTCCCCGCACACCATCAAAGCCTCCCATGACAAGAATCAATATTAAACCTCTAAGTCATATAAATCAAGGAATGTGTACAGAACACATATATACATAGCGATCTTAGTACTTGAAATTACTAGAGCATGAGCGCACAATAATTAACCTTTTTTTAATGAGAATTACTACCAAAATTGCCTACAACGGATACTTACAGATTTAGTAAGTCGTAAATATGATTTGTAAGATATAGGGTATTATCCCTAAAATTTGTCATTCGATTGCTTTATGAGACTTGAATTCACGTCACTTTATTGAGGATATAAACACCTAGTGTCACTAGGTCAAGATGCCACCAACTACTATAAGACCATGTGTCAAGCCCTATAGGGGAAGAGGGGGGGGGTTATGTGACAAGTGGCAACACAATTGAAAGGGTGGGGGTATGTAACATGTGTGTATAGTCGATGAAGCCCTACGGTCCCCTTACCAACGGTGCAAAATATCAAAATTCTCGCCATTGTTGCTGTTTTACTCATCGCGGGAGTAAAAAAAATCCAGCTCATAGCGCCTAGGGGGCAGTGTGGCACTATAGTGGGGATCACAGCTAGATCGCGCTCCAGTACACAAGTCCTAAGTATGTATATATTGTATGTTAATAAATTATTAAGAGATTAAGGATGCATGTGTGTGTATACATATATATATATATATGTATATATAGGAGAGAGTTCATTGGGGAAAAGTGGGGAACCGACACAGACGAACTCCAATTGTACTCATTCTAGCTGCGTTGGAACCGGATCGTCGAACCCTAACTAGGATCTCTTAACCCTAAACCTTAAAGTTAAACCGTAAAATCAAAACTATAAACCCTTAAAACTAAACCTAAAGGCTAAACCCTATAGCAAAACCATAATATAAGACCTTAAAGGCCAAACCCTAATATATTTTTAGGATTTAGGGGTTAGGAATTAGGTTAAGAGATCATAGTTAGGGTTCGACAAGCCAGTTCCAACGCCGCTGGAATGAGTCCAATTGTAGTTCGTTTGAGTCGGTTCCCCACTTATTTAGTGTTCTCCAATGAACCTCACTATATAAATATATATATATATATATATATATATATATATATATATATATATATATGACGAGATCTGTTAAGAGAATGATTTATTCTCGAAAAAATCTGAATAGTTACATCCAATTACAACCTACACGAAAGTTGCCCCTTTTTCATGGAGATTTACCCATCACAGAGATGCATAGAGGAACAGAACGAACTTCATGTAAGGGGTCGGGTGGTTTATTGGGGCCTCCGCTGGAACTTGTGGATTCCGGGGTACAAGAAGAGGGACACCGTTTGCTGCTCAAACTGCAGCGGGAAGTGTGAGAACGGTGAGAACGCATCCTGGCCCAACACGTGTCACACGGCATAGAGAAGGGCAGATGGGCTTTTTTGTCCTTTTATCTTCTGCTTTTCCATTTCCGCTTTTAACAATATTATTTTATTTTTGGGGTTTAAGATTTTTGGCGTTAACTAAATTCAATAATTAATGGCGTTTAATGGTTTCATTGTATTAACATTTTGGCGTTTATGGCGTTTTTCAAATCGTATGCCATAGGAACCCCAGAGGGTCAGGAAATCTATCTGAATGGCGTTTTTTCAAGGCGTTTTTGACAAGATGGCCCATTGTTCTATTATTTTTTATATACATTTTGGCGTTTGTGGTATCTTGGCGTTTTACAATTGTAAAATTATATTACAACCACAGGGAAAAGAAATAGAAGCGAAGAAAATAAATTAAAAATACTAATTGGATCTCTCTTCACAATCTTCACTGTCATCAGTCTCTCTCTTCTTTAATAGTACAAGAACTGTCACCAAATATATGGCCTATTATGTAAAACTTAACAAACCCATCGATTTGATTATTTTGCTTGCTCGTCTGTTGAAGTGGGTTTTTGTGGATGTTTGGGGACATAGATCTATAATGTGTGGGTGGATTTTTCGCTTTTTCTTCATCTTCATCTTGATCTTCATCTTTATAATCATCCCACTCTTTAGGCGTTTTTGATAAGATGGCCCATTGTTCTATTATTTTTTATATACATTTTGGCGTTTGTGGTATCTTGGCGTTTTACAATTGTAAAATTATATTACAACCACAGGGAAAAGAAATAGAAGCGAAGAAAATAAATTAAAAATACTAATTGGATCTCTCTTCACAATCTTCACTGTCAACAGTCTCTCTCTTCTTTAATAGTACAAGAACTGTTACCAAATATATGGCCTGTTATGTAAAACTTAACAAACCCATCGATTTGATTATTTTGCCTGCTCGTCTGTTGAAGTGGGTTTTTGTGGATGTTTGGGGATATAGATCTATGACGTGTGGGTGGGTTTTTCGCTTTTTCTTCATCTTCATCTTGATCTTCATCTTTATAATCATCCCACTCTTTTGTGACAACCCTCACTAAACCAGATTTCCGTACGACTTAATTAATAATAATTTACTGCTTAATTACTGTGCTTACCTGAAATTGTGGACAAACTGCTACTTGATTACTGATACTTGTACATACCTGCATCATACTCCGTTTACTGCCACTACATTAGTTACATGCTAAACCTTAGTGACAAACATGATGCACAAAAGCACAGTAGCGTTATAAACGGATCACCTATTGAACATGCTGTCATAACTAGCACCAGGCAGGTACTGCCTCTAAGGCCTGTATGAGCCAGAAATATTTTACTACACTAGTAGTAAGTGTAAGGATACAAGGGTTGTAGAACTGCGTCTCTAGGAATAAGATACAGTGATCGGATGTGCCTAAAACGTACACTAAGCACAAAACCCAGCACCTTAATAAACAATTCAGCTTTTAGCTAACTAATAAAGTGCCAAAACATGAGAAAAATATTACTAGACACTTTCCAAAGTGTCGGGAATAAGTTGTGTCACTAAAAATGGTATTAACGACACTTAAAAGCTTTGTTAAGCGCTTTAACGGATTACTATACAACCAAACAACCGGACAATACCCGGAACATGAAAATATTGCCATTAACATTATTGATCTTTTTCTGAGCCAGATAGGGTCCCTGAATACCCTAACACCCGCTTTAAAACACATCACACAACTAACCGGGTTAAGTACTTAACTAACCTACTTAACCTAACTATTAAATCTAACTATTAGTTACAATCCAACCAAGACCCCCCCCCCCTTTGAAACCGGCCCCAACTAGAGGGGACATACTTTGTCCTTCCATGTATTATTTTAATCTCAATGTTTAATATCTAGCTTACATGAAATCCATTGGTCTATGATCCTATGCCTTGTCTATAAGTAGAAGACTTGATCCATCATTTTCTCCACCACTTAAACTTCACAACAAAAGCCTCCCTCTCCTCTCAAGAACTTACGGCCAAACACCCCCCTCCCCATACATCCACCATTCGACTTTCATCTACACATTCCAAGTATATACAAGCTTCAAGGATCACGTATTAGGAGGTTTGGTGCAAACGGAGCTCGAAGGACCTCTTTCTCTAGCTTTTATCCTCTCATTGTGCGCTTAGATTCTTCCCTAGCCTCGAGCTAGTGGTATGATGCTTAAATCCCTTTCTTGAACTAATCTAAAGCGGTTAATATGATGTGTAACGATTAAAACTCGAAATCTTGCAAAATGAAGCATTAAAGTCTACTAAAAACATGAATAATGATGGTTAAAAGCTTACAAGTTGTGTAAATGTTGTAGTATTTATTTTGTGTGGTTATTTGGACCCGATCTATGTTGTGGTAGCTCGGATCATCGTTTAACCCGGGTTGGTCATGATCATGGATCATGACATAAGGTTGTTTTGAATGAAACAAGGGTTAAAAGGTGAAACTCTACCACACACAAATCATGAACTTGTGTAAAAGCGTTTTACTTGTGAAATAGTATTTAAAACTAGCAGATCTACGTATCTGCAAGTGGTATTTTCAAATGACCAAGTGTCAAGGAAATCATGTTTTCTAAAAACGAATCTTACATTTACAAGCATGATTTTTAGAACACACAAGTGTGTAAACACTTGTGTAGCACAAAAGTGTCGACAAAATAACAATCTATGTAAAATTTACAAGAAGATGTTAAGACGGGATTTCTTTAAAAGCAAGGTTTTATGAGATCGGATTGTTTTACATTAAGATCCGCTAAAAGTAATGAGATTTACTTCGTAACTTTGAAGAAATCACAAGTTCATGAAACCTTTGCGATTTATAGATTTATTAACTAGTTGTTGTGTTGAATAGTGTTTTGATCAAATAAAGAAACTGTTGAATTGATTTGTAAAAGAAAATGATACGCTTGAAAGCGTGGCCACCTCCAGTTACAGAGGAAACTCTGGCGAAATTTTTCTAAAATCTAACACTTAGAAATATTTCCACTATAAGTGTTAGAAATACCTTTCGACATGTTTTCAAAATATAAGTTTCGCCACGACTTTATTTACAAAATATCGGAGGTGGGATTTCACAAAATAAAACTTAGTAATATATATCTGATATATACATTTTCATAAATCACTTGATGCGTGTTTATGATTATTTTGTGAAAAATACATAAATATTATTTTTAGAGTAAAAATAATATTTTCGAACGTTAACGAATCCAAAATAATACGAACGCTTTCACAATAAATATATAAGTTACACCGATAATTATTATTACCACTCGATCGTTAAAACGTAACTTACGCATTATACGGAAATATTTATGAACGCGTATTTTGTCAACGTATTATTTTTGGGGAAAATGATGTGAAGTGAAAATATAATATTTTTGAGAAAAATATTTATATTTTGGAATTAGAAATAAATATATATTAAGTAAGACTTAATAATATATTTCCAGCGCACATGTATTAAATCCCCTATCCTTGGGAAGGAGAATGATCACCAAGTATATACGAAAAGTAAACACAAAATAGTTGTCTAACTATTTCCCAAAAACTTAAACCATAAAGCTAAGGCACGGCCGTCCGTCTAAAAGAATTAGTACATGTAGGTCGTTGCTCAGCTGCTTGATTTGGAGTATACTTGGTAGAGACGCACCACTGTGAGTTCATGTCCCCCTTTTCTCTTAACTGTTTTCAGTTTTCTAAACTGCGGGGGTGAAATACATGTTACTATGTTTACGAATATTTCTTATATGGTATGGTTAGCGTAAGGAGGGTTGTTATTTAGATCATGTGAACTGGGTAGGCGGAAACTTGAGGTCATTAATCCTCAGGGTAGGACCGAGGGGCAGGAGCGATAGATCTATTTGGGTGTAGCGAGCCCAGTCCCAGGCCCAGCATAACGGACCTCGGGATGACTTTGTACCCGGCGCATAAGTCAGCTAGGTTTGAGCCTTCCTACTTGCATTTCACACATATCAATGGCCTTGCAAACCATTGGTGATCTCTTTTTCCTTATTTGCTACATACCAGGATTTTATACTTACAAAGGTTTTTACTTACTCACTACACATGAACTTGCTCAACAATTTTTGTTGATTTTTCCAACTTACATGTATTTCAGGTAATTAAGGATTTGGCATGGTATGATACATTTTCTCGCTGCGTAAAAGAAATAAGGTCATCCAAGTTTAGGGGTCGTGGCTCTTTCCTGGACGAGCCACCGCTTTTAAACTACGTCTACTTTATGGTTGTGGTTTTGAGTTCTGAACAATGTTTTTATGTTATAGGGTTGTAATTTCCGTTGCATGTGTCGGTACTTTAAAACAATGTTGTGGTACTTTTATTTTGAAACTTAATCAATGGATGATCTTGCATGGTTTTACTTTCATATAGCTTTGTTATGATTAAGCTATGGTATTAAGAAGTCACACCAAATTAACCACGCTTCCGCAAAGCCAGGGTGTGACAGCTTGGTATCAGAGCTCTGATCATAGCGAACTAGGATTCCTTCTCGAGTCTAGACTATGATCACTAGGTCTCTCACGAAAACATTTTTACTGCATACCACTTAAGTCCAGATCCAAAACGTTTTTACAAACAAATGTTGAGCACATTTTATTTATTATTATTAGGCTCAGTCTTGGAGGCTGAGGCTCGGTCTTGGAGGCTGAGGCTCGATCTTAGAGATCGAGGTAGATGTTTATTTATTATTTTTAGGCTTAGTCTTGGAGGCTGAGGCTCGGTCTTGGAGGCCGAGGCTCGATCTTAGAGATCGAGGTAGATAGCTAGCTAGGCTAGGAAGTGTAGGCTCAGTCTTGGAGGCTGAGGCTCGGTCTTGGAGGCTGAGGCTCGGTCTTGGAGGCCGAGGCTCGATCTAAGAGGTCGAGGTAGATGATAGAGCAGTCTTGGAGACTGGGAAAAAAAATTCGGCTAGTTGGACTAGGAGTGTCAGTCTAGGAGACTGGGAGGCTAGTGGGACTAGGAGAATTATGTGATTTCTTACTTGGTGACTTATGTGATTATTTGATTGTATGATTGACTGTTGGTGCATATTTGTGCTTATGGCCTCGCCCTGCACCGGCGATTCAGACACCACTGGACCTAGACCTGTAGTATCAGATGACCTAGCATCTTCAGAGCACGAGGTGCACATGTCGGACGTTTCTAAGCACGGACGAGGACGACTTCCAGCCCTTCGCACTACCTGATGGTGCTGATGAGCCCGCAGATGGCCCTCTCGTTGAGCACCTACCGTTAGTGGAGATTCCTGCTCCCATACCCTTAGCTGTTTATCCTGCGTACGATTTACTTCTTGACGCCGAGGCTGATGGCGATATTGATCTGATTGATGATGATCTCCTAGAGTATGAGATCCAGGACGCAGCCCTTCTTCCTGCTGGTGATCTTCTAATGATTGCAGATGCTCCCGCGGAGGAGTCACCTATCCACTCTCTGGTCCCAGACTCCTTTGAGTCTGTGGCCTCTGCACCTTCACACACTCTGAGCGCACAACACTTTACACATGGATCAGATCCTGACCAGGCATCCTCTGTTGCCCCTATTCCTAGTTTTGCGTTCGACCATGATGACGTGGAGGATTCCGATCCTATCTTTCCCCCAGGGTTCGACCTCGGTCAGGACATAGAGTTCATACCCATGGATCAGCCTATGGAGGATCCAGTCGACCCAGTAGACCCAGTTGATCCCATCGACCCTGAGTTTGATTTTGAGATGGCCTTTGATGATCCCGAGCCTACCGTAGCCCCGGAGCCAGTAGCTGCTTCAGACCCCGTATTCGAGCATGACCCTATTCGTGAAGATGTACCCGCTGTGGATCCTTTGATTGATGATGTACCTATCGATGACCATCCTATTGTTGCTCCACTATTGGAGGATGAGCATGCTGTTAATGCCCATGTTGATGCCCCTCACATTGCTGATATTCCTGCTGATCCTGTTATTGCCCCTTTTCCTGACCTTGTGCCTGTACAGTTCAATCATGCGCTTCTTGCGGCCCAAGTTAATTCTCGATACGCGCACACCCGAAGTGGGTGGATAGACGATGACAATAGTTACCCACCTTTGGTGTCTCCTGTGGCACTCCCTTGTGACTCCTGTTTCAGCCCCTGTTCTAGTTCCTATGGATGCACCTTTGCTTCCCACACTCACCACTGATACTCACCACACCGCTACATGACCGGAGCCTGTACTTGAGCCAGCCACTACACCATCGAGACAGCTTGATGTTGCGCCTGCTGAACCTACACCTTTACGTGGTCACGATCATGTTTCTTTTTAGTCTGCCAGACGATGCACCCCTTATATCTACCTGCATCGGACAGCCCCCCTCATTTGTGAAGAGGTTCGTTTTCCCCTTGTAAAGATCGATGCCCGTTGCGCCATCATGCCTAACACCTTCTATCAGGATATACCCGCACCTAGAAGAGATTCCCCAGGCCGCACCGCTTGCTACATTCACCACTACAACGTTCGATAAGCCAATTGGATGGTGCCTACAAACGCACTATGCTAACTATAAACCCTTACCATTTCTCGCAATATGAAAAATGCACACAGGGTAAGTTGCTCCAATAACATCAACTGCAAGTTAAGGATAAGAGTCGCGGAACGTTGAAGCTGAGCTGACACCTCGAAGGGCAACTTCAAATGCAAAACATTACATAACTAAAAACATTTGTTAAGTGTCTACATCACAAGACAGCATATTGTCTGAAAACTTTGAGTAAAACACCACGTCCTACACCAGCATGCCTTAATCCGCCACGCACATCAGGATCCCTTTTATGCTCTTGACCCCTGATATTCCACCTTCCTCAGGATTTCGATACTCGTTCCTCTACCATTAAGCAGCAAATCAGTTAACTACTTCGAGGAACATACAAGTCGCGGAGGAATTCAAGCATATCGATAGTTACTTTTCTTTCCCTCCCCCACCTTAGTTACCAGAAATGTTGATATCTGGATAACGCAGATTGCGTTACGATTGGGTAGAGACCCCAAGGTTGTGGAGATTTGTGAGGACCACGTCTGACTACGCAATTTAGATATGCTAATATACTAGTTGGGCAAGGGTAGGGAGACCCGATGGCCTTGATAATGTGATACATTTTGTAAGACAATGAAATTGTAGCCGGAAAACGATGGAAACCAATTGCCACAAAGCATGTGCTAAAACATTATGGCCAATAATCAACGAAAGCTCAGTCGTCATGTCATTGCTAAATGCGATCAGTAACGCTTATGCGCGTACTAAAATTTTGATGCTACATGTTTACTTGCTATACTTTTATTTAACGAAACCCTCAAATTACGTACGGACGTTATGATTTTGATACAATGTGCTTACCCGTATAATGAAAACCTAATCATAAGACGTGATACCAATATAATGGGAAGGTACTATGACTGAGAAACACGTGTTTATTTGATATACATTCGGTAAGCATGATCCCAATTACTTGCTCGATGAATTGCGTGATGTGTAATATAATGACTTAAACATGTGAGATACATGTGTTCCAAACAACTATTTATGTTCCCTGAATAGAAGAGACCTAACTAACATGAACTTCTTCCTAGAAGATGTCGCATCAAGAGATCACCCGACTGACTGAGGCAGAATGGTTAGCGCACGCCTCTCGAGTCAGAGCTCGGCATGAGGTTCTTCGCTACAAACATGGCGAAGGTGCCTCAGGGAGAGACCTACCTAACGGTAATGTTTAAGTCACTTGAGACACATTACAATACGTTGGAAAGTCCCTAGAGTGCCCTGCTAATACCTATTGTGATGATGAATTCTTGGATACAGGGTGTACCTACCAGTTTTTCCTAGAATGCAACCCTCCGAATTTCGGTGGCACGGGAGGTGCCATAGCATTTGTAAAATGGGCTGAGAATGTGGATGCCGTTGTGCGAATGAGTGGTTGCACGCCAGAGCAGCAAGTCCCGTACATTTCCGGATTGCTACAAGATGGAGCTCTGTTATGGTGGGACCGTAAGGTTCGAGAGTTGGACGAGGCTGTAGCTTATGCGATGTCGTGGAGCGAGCTGAAAGAAATAATGCGAAAGGAGTATTGTTCTCAGAAGGATATCCAAGGGCTGGAATTAGAGTTCAGGGAGCTACAGAAGGAAGGTCCAGATGTGGTAAAGCACGTGAAAAGGCTTTACGATTTGTCGCGAGTCATTCCGTACCTAGTGGAACCCGAGTTGAAGAGAATGGAGAAATCTATTTGGGAATTGACACCTCAGGCCTTGAGCTTGATGATGGCATCGACGCCGCCATCACCCGTGATTGCCCATGTGATAGGACTGGAGCTCACTAAGGAAGCACTTAGGCTGGTAAAACTATTGATCCCGGACGAGAAAAAGGAAACAACAGTGGAGACATCTGGGAAGAACAAAAGAAAGCTTGGTAAATTTCAGGGAGGTGATCAGGCAAAAGAAAGGAGAAGGGCCAAAAAGGGAAAGATGTACCTGGGTAATCTACCTAAGTGTGAAGTATGCCAGCGCCATCATAACGGGAAATGTGGTAATAGGAAGTGTGACAACTGTGGTAAGAGGGGACACGACAGGGAAACGTGTTGGCAAGAGACGGAAAGAGGAAAGGAAGGTTGTAACTGCGGTGGTATGGGGCACCTTGGAAAGGATTGCCCAAGAGAGATTAACCAAGACCATGAAGGAGCATCCAACACCGGAGCTAGTAAAGCCTGCCAGGATCCAGATATGGTCACTGGTACGTTCCTTGTCAACCCAAAGTCTTGCATTCACGTTATTTGATAACGGTGCCGACCTTTGTCTCGCATCTCATGAATTTAGGAATCTACTTGGGTTAGTAGAGAGTAAGTTAGTCGACTCACTCTTAATGAGGCTAATTAATAAACGACCTCGACATAGTAACTAGGATGAACCCGCGATCGAGCAACCAAGCGGAAAATCGTTACCCGCATCCCGGAGACGAACGACGAAGCAATCATGACTCATGAGGAAAGATACGCCTCTACAAACTACAAATTGCCTGAAGGCATGGAGGATGTTGCGTGAAGAATAGGTTGCTTCTTGGCCCATGTCGGGGACAGGAGGAGCCAAAGAACTAAGATCTTCTTATTACAAGAAAATGCCCTAAGGTCTCCACGAGGACTTGCCAGAATGTTCTCTCCTACGGCTAATCCCGTTCGCGTCAGATAAATTCCCGACGTCACACCTGCGGTCAATACCCCTTAACGACTTATATCTTCGGAAGCGCAAGGATTGACGGTGAAGCTACAGAAGTTAATGAAGAAGGAAGATAACAGACCAAAAATCCCCTGTTGGGAAAACCCCATTTCTGCTCGTCAAAAAGAAGGATGATGATTTTCAAGTAAACATCAGCTACCAGGAACCGAACATGCTAACCCACCCAAAATCAGCGACTCTTGCTAAAAATTAGCAGACTCCTTACACAACCGACTATGATGACTCAACTACTACTACACGATTGATCGACGATCGAACATCGTCAGCAGAGAAATTCAGGATGTATACCAGGATGAAATTGTGGGACAATGATTGTGCTTAAACATAAACAAAATACTGCTTCCTACACAATGAATAAACCAGATTCACACGAGGTGTGGAATCCAGAAAGACTAGAAGCCTTACATCTAGGAACCATATCTGTCAACTCAATCAAACATCATTAACTTGAACAACCTGTCATTATAGTTAACGAACCCGAAAGTACTTAAATTTTCTTCCGTTGAAGTCTTCACTTTCACTTCTAACAAGTAGAAATTTGCATTTCTGCTCCCCTCAAGTAGTTGCATCGCGTTGTCTTCCTTCGCTGAGAGCGAATGCACGGTTGCTTCGTATATTTGGTCACTTCTTCGTTTTAGTAAGAACGTTTCGCTTCATTACTTGAAAACCTATACATAACCTACAATCTTGTCATTGTTGACTCTTTTGTTATCAAGTCAACACATTTATTGAAACCACCTGCTTGCGAGTTACATGTTTGCTATCATGTCAAGATTTCCTTGTTGATATGTACGCTTATTGTTTGGTTACGTTGAAACTAGGTTCAACTGCTTGAACTTATCCAGATCACATGTTTGATTTGAGATGCCATATGATGTATTGAGAGCATCATATTCTAATACTTTGACATAGGTTCTTTTGTTTCGAGTCGTAATAAACTTGTTTGGCCTATGACTTCATTAAATCGTTGATAGATTTCGATACCTTACAATGATACTTTCACAGAATTGCAGCTTGTGCTTCTCTAACTACTCGCTTTGTACACGGATTTAATTAATTATTTGACAACTTGCCCTAAATCCGTTTTCGTTATCAAAATTTAATCACTCTCAACACACTTGCGTGCTGAGTCAAAGGTACATAAATTCATTGCATATCATGGTGTACCCCCTAACGATTCTTTCATATTCAAGCAAACGCCTTGCAGTACTCAATTTCATCTTCCGGTTTGCTTCGGTACACCTTCAACTGGTTTCAACTCAGTGATTTCGTTCAGTCACCGCTATATCGAATCTTGTCGTTGCAATACCTTGTGGTATCATTACAAACTTGTAGCTTATGCTAATCATGTCAACCGTTCCATGCAAAATACATAAACTTTTGTTGACTTGTCATTTACATATTCCTGATGCAATTACAAATCAAAGCAAGGATACACCAGGTTCGTCTGTATTCATTCGGTGTATCCTCACAGTTCAAAAAGGTCAAACGCACTGAACCTTGCCACTTGGCTACTTGGGAGTTGACAGATCACTTTACCATTTCATTTGAGTAGAAAATTTCTGAATTTATATAGAGGGTGCAGATTGTTAAATATTCTTGGAACCACCAAGGGTGAGTAAGCTTTGATGCAGTTTGATGACTATCTACCTCGATGTTATACTTGCGTGACGTGACCAAAAGGAGTTAAGGTAGTACAAATTTCGAGGACGAAATTTCTTTAACGGGGGGAGAATGTGACAACCCTCACAAAACCAGATTTCCGTACGACTTAATTAATAATAATTTACTGCTTAATTACTGTGCTTACCTGAAATTGTGGACAAACTGCTACTTGATTACTGATACTTATACATACCTGCATCATACTCCGTTTACTGCCACTACATTACTTACATGCTAAACCTTAGTGACAAACATGATGCACAAAAGCACAGTAGCGTTATGAACGGATCACCTATTGAACATGCTGTCATAACTAGCACCAGGCAGGTACTGCCTCTAAGGCCTGTATGAGCCAGAAATATTTTACTACACTAGTAGTAAGTGTAAGGATACAAGGGTTGTAGAACTGCGTCTCTAGGAATAAGATACAGTGATCGGATGTGCCTAAAACGTACACTAAGCACAAAACCCAACACTTTAATAAACAATTCAGCTTTTAGCTAACTAATAAAGTGCCAAAACATGAGAAAAATATTACTAGACACTTTCCAAAGTATAACAACCCTCGGTAAAACAGACATCCTCATAATATTTCCGACACCCTAATATATTTTAAATATCTTAATGTGTCTTTATATGCACCCCGTATGTGAAAACCGAGCCCCAAAATAGATTATACTATATAAAATAAATAAAAACAATAATTATTAAGTTGAGGCGGGCCGCGTAGGGCCTCACCTCAAGTTAAAGCGGGCCGCGCGAGTGTGTACCAGTATATCGCCAAAACCATAAGCCCAAGCGGGCCGCGTACATGTTCGGTTTAGTTGATGCGGGCCGCGCGCGTCCTAAATGGTGGCATGACCCGGAGCCGCCACGTGTCCAGCGCGTGTCGAACCTAGTGTGTGACCGGACCAAGCTACGCTTTGACCCGGAGTTGACGCGGGCCGCGTGAGCCCGACCCAAACTCCACGCGGGCCGCGAGGGGACTCAATTACAGCCCTATAAATGGAGGCCATCGGCCTTCAGTCTGCTTTCGTTCATTTTTCTTTCTGTCTCTCTACACTTTTAAATAGTGGGCATTATACCCGAGTTCAATATCCCCTAAAATAGCGAGGTTCTGCTACGATGTAAGTATTATAACCCCTGGAGACGTATTAGATACGCTGCCCGATTGATCTAGGGTTCCGTAACGGCTGTCGTGGTTCTGCCCGACGTAGTCGTTGGAATGCCGTCTCGGGGAGGGTATTACTAATGTTAAAATGGGTTATTATACTAACACACGTGCATTTGTGTAAATTATAGATATTCACCAGGAAACACTAAAGAATCACCTAAGACAACAATGTGAGTTGATCCTTCTTTTTATGAACTCATTTTTGTGAGTTGATTCACTTTTTGTAAACCTTTTTGTTTACTGTTCTTACAAAACCTCACTTAATTAAATATATACAAAGCAGTTATTGAGTATTTGTAAAGGATACAATTATAGTGGGTATGTTGGGGTTTTGTATACAAAATTGGTTACTGGTGTGGTAACATCCCATAAGTTGAGTATGACCGTACCACTGATGTTAATTGTGATGTCTTGGATACAAATGTAATTGCGGATGTGCCCTCAATACTGCAAATTGGTTTTTACTTAAACTTTATTAAACTGGGAATCACTCACCAGTATTTCCCACTGACAAAATGTTTTTAAAACGCGTTTCAGGTAACAAAATGTGAAAGCCAAATAGAAGCCAGCTGGACAGCACTGAAGGCTTGGAAAAGTGGCAATAAAGTTACCTAAGAATAAAATGGATGTTTTTATTAAATAAATAGGATTTATTCCTATGAAACGTGTGTATTGAAAACTTGGGTTTTTACCCATATGTTTAATGTAATAAAACATGGTGGTTTACTCTGATTAAATATTTCCTAACTACGGTCCTGATGAAAATTTCCGCTGCCAAATTGGATAAATAAATGTGATACCACCGAAACTGGCTCACGGCCGCCCGTTCCCGGGAGATAGGGATCGGGGGCTGTGACAGAAGGTGGTATCAGAGCTATGCCACTGATTCAGCCACAGAAGTGTTCTGCTGACATCAAAATTCAAAGTGTTAGGAAATAAACTAGGGAAATACGTGTATAATTGTATTTCTTGCTATGTGTTATCTGACTATTTGTTAGTTTACAGTATGAGTGACCAAGGACCTTCTGACGCCTATCGTCAACTGTCTGGTTCGCCTAGGAGCGAAGGCACCTCCTCTTCTCAGCCTGCCCTCTCAGGGTATTCTGCTGACACAGAAGAAGGAATCTTTGTGTTTAAGGCTCAGTCTGAAGAGCCATTTCCTCAGAAAAAGAGGGGATGGTTCAGTAGGGGAGCGCACGAGCGTAGGAAAAGAATGAAAAAGTTGCAGGAACAACGAGTGTTAGCCGCAACAAAAAGAGAAACTGATGCTTATAATCAGGATATGCTCAATAGGGGTATCGCTAATATCCATATTTTAGCAACCACTGCTGCCGACCCAAACCTGGAACAAATGCTAGCACCCCAACCACAAAATCCTGATCAACCCATGGAAATAGAAGACCAGATAGAAATGCCTGATTTCAACCCGGAGGAGATACCTAGGGTACCTGCACCTGATCCTCTAGACCCAAACAACTACGACCCCTGGTGGGACGATGTTAGGGACTACGTGCAACAAAACCCAATTCAGGAAAATGTGCCAATACCCAACTTAGGAGCTTACCCAGGGTTAGATCCTCAAGATCCCTACAACATTATTGATGCATATGTTAGGGAAATTTTAGAAAATCCATACCCGTACCAAGCCCCTATGCCTCCGTATCAGGAACCCGTACCTCAGTTTCCAAACCCAGTCCTAGAACCTGCACCCCCAATGAGTGCAGAAAATGTCCAGGAACTTAGGACTTTTGGGGAGGAAATTTTAGAAAGTAGTGATCGTATGCGACAGGTGGGAGAACGCCTCGTATGGAAATACGATGAGCGTAATATGGATTTTTGGATGAATCCATATCAGTGAAAGCGATGGTAGAAACGGTAGTAGTAATAATAATAATAATAAAATAATATATGTGTGTATGTGTTAGAAAAAAAAAAAACTACGGATGCATACTATTAGTATTGTAGTTTTACATTTCAGTCGGTACTGTAAATTTTATTTCTGTACTGGTGTGTATTGATGCATACTATATAAAAAGAGTAAAAGTCGCAATGCTCGACGCTTTTGGTTAAAAAGTGCGTGTCATGTGATTGGCTATATATAAATATTATTTGTGATATTAATATTTGGTAAATGTCTAAAATTCAGATGGCCGACGCGGGAAATCAAGAAAATCTGAATAACGATAACCAGAGTAACATTAACGTGGTTAATGAGAATTCGGACAATAATAACAACGGAAACCAAATGGATAATAGTGCCGTTCAGCATATTGTGGCACAGGGAATTATAGATGCGATGCCATTTATTATTCAAACAGTTCAGGAAGCGAATAATAAAAGTAAGCATAGCAGTAAGCGACCAACTGAACCCGAAAACAGCGTGAACAATGGACCCATACTTCAAGCGCCCGTTCCCAAAAGAAGAAGAACCATGCCACATGGTTGTTCTTACAAAGAATTCTGGTCCTGCAAACCAATAGAATTCTCGGGCAATGAAGGACCCATTGCAGCTTTACGCTGGATAGAGAAAACTGAGGCAGTTCTGAAAATAAGCAAGTGTGCTGAAGAAGATAAAATAATGTTTGCTTCAAATCTGTTTAAAAATGCAGCCTTAGAATGGTGGAACACTATCCTCCAATCCAGAGGAAGTGATAGGATTTATAATATGGAATGGGAAGAATTCAAGAACATGGTAGAAAGGAAATTCTGCCCTCCCAATGAAAAAGAACAGATAGCAAATAAGTTTCTGAATCTAAGAATGACCGGGGTAGACAGTAAGGGTTACACTACCACATTCTTTGAATATGCTAGGATAGTACCTACCCTTGCATCACCTGAACCAGTGTTAATCTCCCGTTACATTTGGGGATTAATTGGAGAAATTAGACATGTAGTCAAGGCAGCTAGACCCCAAACCATAGAGGAAGCTGTAGAACTAGCCAATACCTTGACAGATGAGTTAATCCGTACTAGAGAAGAAGACCAGAGGAGAAACCTAACCCAAAGGCTTACTCAAGAATTCCGTTCTGGGAATTCCAATCGTAGGAATGTAGGTTCTACCTCTGTACCCTACTGCAAAGCCTGCAGAAAGAAGCATTCTGGAAGATGCTCTACTTACTGTAATTTTTGCAAGGCCCCAGGACACAAGGAAGAGAATTACAAGAAGAAATCCAGTAATGGAATGTGTTTCAATTGTGGGGAAAAAGGTCACATTAGGACAAACTGTCCGAAATTGGCTCCAACTGCAACCAACAAAAATCCTAAAAATGCCAGAGCATTCGTGCTAACTGCAGACGAAGCTAGACTAATTCCGGACGTCATTGCTGGTACGTTTTTAGTTAATGATATTTTTGCTAAAGTATTATTTGACTCTGGTGCAAACCAAAGTTTTATTAATACTTCGTTTTGCAAACTCCTAAATCAATCATTAACTAAACTACCACAAGAATGTCTAGTGGAAACCGCAAATGGAGAAACTGTTAAGATTTCTGAAATCTTGCAGGGAGCAAGAAAAATTTTTAATCAAAAATTTATGGCAAACCTTTACCCAATGAATCTGGTTGGATTTGATGTAGTATTAGGAATGGATTGGTTAATAGCCAATAAAGCCAGTATTTTATGTGATCAAAAGACAATTCAATTAAAATCCCCAAGAGGTGAAAAGATCTCAATTAAAGGAGATAAACCTTTTAGATCCACTAAATTCATCTCTGTGATGAAAACTGCAAGTTGTATAAGAAAAGGATCTATAGTGTATTTGATTTCAATAATCACTAACACTAAAGGAAAAGAATTAAAAGATATCCCAGTAGTATCCCAATTTTCAGATGTCTTTCCAGAAGAATTGCCAGGACTACCGCCAGACAGGGAAGTTGAATTCAGAATTCATCTGTTACCAGGAACAGCACCGATTGCCAAAGCACCTTACCGTTTGGCACCCGCGGAAATGCAAGAACTGAAGAAACAACTAGACGAGTTGTTAGAGAAGGGATTCATACAGCCAAGTTCATCGCCATGGGGAGCACCAATATTATTTGTCAAAAAGAAGGACGGATCGATGCGTATGTGCATTGACTACCGTGAATTGAACAAAGTCACGATTAAGAATCGGTACCCATTACCGAGGATCGATGATTTGTTTGATCAACTTCAAGGAGCTCGATTTTTCTCTAAAATCGATTTAAGATCAGGATATCATCAATTAAAGGTACAGGAAGAGGATATTCCTAAAACCGCATTCAGAACAAGGTATGGTCATTATGAATTTACTGTCATGCCATTTGGTTTAACCAATGCCCCAGCCGCATTTATGGACATGATGAACCGAATATGTAAGCCATATTTGGATAAATTCATAATTGTCTTCATAGATGATATTCTAATTTACTCTAAAAGCAAAGAAGAGCATGCAAAGCACTTGCATTTACTTTTAAGTTTATTGAGAAAAGAGAAACTTTATGCTAAGTTTTCAAAGTGTGAGTTTTGGTTAGAACAAGTGCAATTTCTCGGACATTTGGTGAATTATGAAGGAATTCATGTAGATCCAACGAAAATCGAGGCAATTACCAAATGGAAAACCCCAGAATCACCAACTGAAGTTAGAAGTTTCTTAGGATTGGCCGGTTATTATAGAAGATTTATTCGAGATTTTTCTAGAATAGCCATTCCTTTAACTAAGTTAACCTGTAAATCTGTTAAGTTTGAATGGGGACCAAAACAAGAAGAAGCCTTTAGAATCCTTAAGCAAAGATTAACCCATACACCCATACTAGCATTACCAGAAGGAACTGAAGACTTTGTAGTCTTTTGTGACGCTTCTAAGTTAGGTTATGGATGCGTATTGATGCAACGTCAAAAGGTTATAGCTTATGCATCTAGACAGCTTAAGAGTCATGAAGGAAATTATTCAACCCATGATTTGGAATTAGGAGCCATAATTTTTGCCCTTAAGATTTGGAGACATTATCTTTATGGTAGTAAGTTTACCATATTCACAGATCATAAGAGTTTAAGATATGTCTTCGGGCAAAAAGAATTGAATATGAGACAGAGACGCTGGATGGAATTGCTTAGTGATTATGATTGTGATATCCAGTATCATGCAGGAAAAGCCAATGTGGTGGCTGATGCTTTAAGTCGAAAATATCACGAAAAGCCAAAAAGGGTACGTTCTCTTAAATTAAATCTACAAGTAGATTTAAACAATCAAATTAGAAAAGCACAAAAATCAGTAATCAAGAAGGATACTGAAAAGTTAAAAGGAATGATTAAGGAATTAGAACAAGGAACAGATGGAATTTGGAGGTTCCATAAAAAGAGAATGTGGATACCTAAATTAGGAAATTTACGTCACCGTATATTAGAAGAAGCCCATAAGTCTAAATATACGATACATCCAGGAAATGATAAAATGTACCAGGATTTAAGGAAAAATTTCTGGTGGATAGGGATGAAAAAGGATGTAGCAGCTTATGTTTCTAAATGTTTAACTTGCTCACAAGTTAAAGCTGAACATCAGAAACCCTCAGGATTGTTACAACAATTAGAAATACCAGTTTGGAAATGGGAATTGATAACAATGGATTTTGTTACCAAATTGCCTAAAACAAGGAAAGGTAATGATACAATCTGGGTGATTGTAGATAGGTTAACCAAGTCAGCTCATTTCTTACCAATGAAGGAAACCTTTAGTATGGAACAATTAGCCAAATTATATGTAAATAAAATCGTTTCTTTACATGGCATTCCTTTATCAATTGTTTCCGATAGAGATAGCCGTTTTACTTCTCATTTTTGGTCAAGTTTCCAAAAAGCAATGGGAACCAGGTTAAATCTAAGCACAGCTTATCATCCTCAAACGGACGGACAAAGCGAAAGGACAATTCAGACAATGGAGGACATGCTTAGAGCTTGTGTAATTGATTTTGGAGGTAATTGGGACGAACACTTACCTTTAATAGAATTTTCTTATAATAACAGTTATCACACAAGTATCAATGCTGCACCATTCGAAGCACTTTATGGACGAAAGTGCAGAACCCCAGTCTGTTGGGCAGAAATTGGGGAAAAACAATTATCTGGACCTGAGATAGTACAAGAAACAACTGATAAAATCATTCAAGTCAAGGAACGACTGAAAACAGCACGTGATCGCCAAAAGAGCTATGCTGATAACAGACGCAAACCATTAGAATTTCAAGTGGGAGATAAAGTGTTATTGAAAGTCTCTCCCTGGAAAGGAGTGGTAAGATTCATCAAAAGAGGAAAGCTTAGTCCCAGATATATTGGACCTTTCAAAATTCTTAAAAGAATAGGACCTGTAGCCTATCAGCTACAACTGCCAGAAGAAATGGCAGGAATACATGATGTATTTCATGTATCCAATCTCAAAAAGTGTTTAGCTGATGAATCACTCGTAGTACCTCTCAAGGATATAGAGGTTAATGAACAACTCAAATTTTTAGAAAGGCCTCTACAGATTGAAGATAGAAAAATTAAAAATCTCAAGCATAAGAGATTGGTTCTGATCAAAGTAAAGTGGGACTCCAAAAGAGGACCCGAGTACACGTGGGAGCTTGAATCCGAAATGCAAAAGAAATATCCACACTTGTTCCAGTAGATCTCGAGGACGAGCTCTAAAACAAGATGGGGAGGATATAACAACCCTCGGTAAAACAGACATCCTCATAATATTTCCGACACCCTAATATATTTTAAATATCTTAATGTGTCTTTATATGCACCCCGTATGTGAAAACCGAGCCCCAAAATAGATTATACTATAGAAAATAAATAAAAACAATAATTATTAAGTTTAGGCGGGCCGCGTAGGGCCTCACCTCAAGTTAAAGCGGGCCGCGCGAGTGTGTACCAGTATATCGCCAAAACCATAAGCCCAAGCGGGCCGCGTACATGTTCGGTTTAGTTGATGCGGGCCGCGCGCGTCCTAAATGGTGGCATGACCCGGAGCCGCCACGTGTCCAGCGCGTGTCGAACCTAGTGTGTGACCGGACCAAGCTACGCTTTGACCCGGAGTTGACGCGGGCCGCGTGAGCCCGGCCCAAACTCCACGCGGGCCGCGAGGGGACTCAATTACAGCCCTATAAATGGAGGCCATCGGCCTTCAGTCCGCTTTCGTTCATTTTTCTTTCTGTCTCTCTACACTTTTAAATAGTGGGCATTATACCCGAGTTCAATATCCCCTAAAATAGCGAGGTTCTGCTACGATGTAAGTATTATAACCCCTGGAGACGTATTAGATACGCTGCCCGATTGATCTAGGGTTCCGTAACGGCTGTCGTGGTTCTGCCCGACGTAGTCGTTGGAATGCCGTCTCGGGGAGGGTATTACTAATGTTAAAATGGGTTATTATACTAACACACGTGCATTTGTGTAAATTATAGATATTCACCAGGAAACACTAAAGAATCACCTAAGACAGCAATGTGAGTTGATCCTTCTTTTTATGAACTCATTTTTGTGAGTTGATTCACTTTTTGTAAACCTTTTTGTTTACTGTTCTTACAAAACCTCACTTAATTAAATATATACAAAGCAGTTATTGAGTATTTGTAAAGGATACAATTATAGTGGGTATGTTGGGGTTTTGTATACAAAATTGGTTACTGGTGTGGTAACATCCCATAAGTTGAGTATGACCGTACCACTGATGTTAATTGTGATGTCTTGGATACAAATGTAATTGCGGATGTGCCCTCAATACTGCAAATTGGTTTTTACTTAAACTTTATTAAACTGGGAATCACTCACCAGTATTTCCCACTGACAAAATGTTTTTAAAACGCGTTTCAGGTAACAAAATGTGAAAGCCAAATAGAAGCCAGCTGGACAGCACTGAAGGCTTGGAAAAGTGGCAATAAAGTTACCTAAGAATAAAATGGATGTTTTTATTAAATAAATAGGATTTATTCCTATGAAACGTGTGTATTGAAAACTTGGGTTTTTACCCATATGTTTAATGTAATAAAACATGGTGGTTTACTCTGATTAAATATTTCCTAACTACGGTCCTGATGAAAATTTCCGCTGCCAAATTGGATAAATAAATGTGATACCACCGAAACTGGCTCACGGCCGCCCGTTCCCGGGAGATAGGGATCGGGGGCTGTGACACAAAGTGTCGGGAATAAGTTGTGTCACTAAAAATGGTATTAACGACACTTAAAAGCTTTGTTAAGCGCTTTAATGGATTACTATCCAACCGAACAACCGGACAATACCCGGAACATAAAAATATTGCCATTAACATTATTGATCTTTTTCTGAGCCAGATAGGGTCCCTGAATACCCTAACACCCGCTTTAAAACACATCACACAACTAACCGGGTTAAGTACTTAACTAACCTACTTAACCTAACTATTAAATCTAACTATTAGTTACAATCCAACCAAGACCCCCCCCCCCTTTGAAACCGGCCCCAACTAGAGAGGACATACTTTGTCCTTCCATGCATTATTTTAATCTCAATGTTTAATATCTAGCTTACATGAAATCCATTGGTCTATGATCCTATGCCTTGTCTATAAGTAGAAGACTTGATCCATCATTTCTCCACCACTTAAACTTCACAACAAAAGCCTCCCTCTCCTCTCAAGAACTTACGGCCAAACACCCCCCTCCCCATACATCCACCATTCGACTTTCATCTACACATTCCAAGTATATACAAGCTTCAAGGATCACGTATTAGGAGGTTTGGTGCAAACGGAGCTCGAAGGACCTCTTTCTCTAGCTTTTATCCTCTCATTGTGCGCTTAGATTCTTCCCTAGCCTTGAGCTAGTGGTATGATGCTTAAATCCCTTTCTTGAACTAATCTAAAGCGGTTAATATGATGTGTAACGATTAAAACTCGAAATCTTGCAAAATGAAGCATTAAAGTCTACTAAAAACATGAATAATGATGGTTAAAAGCTTACAAGTTGTGTAAATGTTGTAGTATTTATTTTGTGTGGTTATTTGGACCCGATCTATGTTGTGGTAGCTCGGATCATCGTTTAACCCGGGTTGGTCATGATCATGGATCATGACATAAGGTTGTTTTGAATGAAACAAGGGTTAAAAGGTGAAAACTCTACCACACACAAATCATGAACTTGTGTAAAAGCGTTTTACTTGTGAAATAGTATTTAAAACTAGCAGATCTACGTATCTGCAAGTGGTATTTTCAAATGACCAAGTGTCAAGGAAATCATGTTTTCTAAAAACGAATCTTACATTTACAAGTATGATTTTTAGAACACACAAGTGTGTAAACACTTGTGTAACACAAAATTGTCGACAAAATAACAATCTTTGTAAAATTTACAAGAAGATGTTAAGACGGGATTTCTTTAAAAGCAAGGTTTTATGAGATCGGATTGTTATACATTAAGATCCGCTAAAAGTAATGAGATTTACTTCGTATCTTTGAATAAATCACAAGTTCATGAAACCTTTGCGATTTACAGATTTATTAACTAGTTGTTGTGTTGAATAGTGTTTTGATCAAATAAAGAAACTGTTGAATTGATTTGTAAAAGAAAATGATACGCTTGAAAGCGTGGCCACCTCCAGTTACAGAGGAAACTCTGGCGAAATTTTTCTAAAATCTAACACTTAGAAATATTTCCACTATAAGTGTTAGAAATACCTTAAGACGGGATTTCTTTAAAAGCAAGGTTTTATGAGATCGGATTGTTATACATTAAGATCCGCTAAAAGTAATGAGATTTACTTCGTATCTTTGAATAAATCACAAGTTCATGAAACCTTTGCGATTTACAGATTTATTAACTAGTTGTTGTGTTGAATAGTGTTTTGATCAAATAAAGAAACTGTTGAATTGATTTGTAAAAGAAAATGATACGCTTGAAAGCGTGGCCACCTCCAGTTACAGAGGAAACTCTGGCGAAATTTTTCTAAAATCTAACACTTAGAAATATTTCCACTATAAGTGTTAGAAATACCTTTCGACATGTTTTCAAAATATAAGTTTCGCCATGACTTTATTTACAAAATATCGGAGGTGGGATTTCACAAAATAAAACTTAGTAATATATATCTGATATATACATTTTCATAAATCACTTGATGCGTGTTTATGATTATTTTGTGAAAAATACATAAATATTATTTTTAGAGTAAAAATAATATTTTCGAACGTTAACGAATCCAAAATAATACGAACGCTTTCACAATAAATATATAAGTTACACCGATAATTATTATTACCACTCGATCGTTAAAACGTAACTTACGCATTATACGGAAATATTTATGAACGCGTATTTTGTCAACGTATTATTTTTGGGGAAAATGATGTGAAGTGAAAATATAATATTTTTGAGAAAAATATTTATATTTTGGAATTAGAAATAAATAAATATTAAGTAAGACTTAATAATATATTTCGAGCGCACATATATTAAATCCCCCATCCTTGGGAAGGAGAATGATTACCAAGTATATACGAAAAGTAAACACAAAATAGTTGTCTAACTATTTCCCAAAAACTTAAACCATAAAGCTAAGGCACGACCGTCCGTCTAAAAGAATTAGTACATGTAGGTCGTTGCTCAGCTGCTTGATTTGGAGTATACTTGGTAGAGACGCACCGCTGTGAGTTCATGTCCCCCTTTTCTCTTAACTGTTTTCAGTTTTCTAAACTGCGGGGGTGAAATACATGTTACTATGTTTACGAATATTTCTTATATGGTATGGTTAGCGTAAGGAGGGTTGTTATTTAGATCATGTGAACTGGGTAGGCGGAAACTTGAGGTCATTAATCCTCAGGGTAGGACCGAGGGGCAGGAGCGATAGATCTATTTGGGTGTAGCGAGCCCAGTCCCAGGCCCAGCATAACGGACCTCGGGATGACTTTGTACCCGGCGCATAAGTCTGCTAGGGTTGAGCCTTCCTACTTGCATTTCACACATATCAATGGCCTTGCAAACCATTGGTGATCTCTTTTTCCTTATTTGCTACATACCAGGATTTTATACTTACAAAGGTCTTTACTTACTCACTACACATGAACTTGCTCAACAATTTTTGTTGATTTTTCCAACTTACATGTATTTCAGGTAATTAAGGATTTGGCATGGTATGATACGTTTTCTCGCTGCGTAAAAGAAATAAGGTCATCCAAGTTTAGGGGTCGTGGCTCTTTCCTGGACGAGCCACCACTTTTAAACTACGTCTACTTTATGGTTGTGGTTTTGAGTTCTGAACAATGTTTTTATGTTATAGGGTTGTAATTTCCGTTGCATGTGTCGGTACTTTAAAACAATGTTGTGGTACTTTTATTTTGAAACTTAATCAATGGATGATCTTGCATGGTTTTACTTTCATATAGCTTTGTTATGATTAAGCTATGGTATTAAGAAGTCACACCAAATTAACCATGCTTCCGCAAAGCCAGGGTGTGACATCTTTAGTGTCATTGATCTCTTCTCCTCATCCAAGCCTTATTCAAGAACAAAGAACACAAAAATGACATTCGATTATCATCAGTATCTTTTTCTTGAAGATTTGTCCATCTCATGTAGCAAAATCTTACTGAGTTGCTCTCCTCAGCTAACAATCCATTCAGTGAAACTTCACGAAGAACAATACTGAATATCCAAGAAAACATATTAGCCATCTTTGATTTTTTTTTTTAATTTTTTGGCGTTTTAGAGTGAGTGGTATTTAGTAGTATTTGGCGTTTGTTTTTTTTTGTTTGATTAAATGGAAGTTGCTGAAAGTTATTATTTTATAGGATTTCTTTTGGCGAATTAGGTTAGGCGGTGCATTATTATAATAAACTATTCGTCGTTTCAGTTACTGTTTGTAATTATTGTTTTTGATAAGCTTTTATCTCTGAAGTCTGTAACACGTCCCGTCTTTCAAGTTTGGCGTTTTAGATTCTAATATAATAAATTTTCCGTCTCTTCATTTTTACTGTTTTGTAGTTACTGTTTCTAGTTACATTTTCAAGTTTGGTTTTTATTTTTTTTATTTTTTGGGTTTTTTATAATACTTTTCCAAAATAATTTTATTATAGTTTGGGAGTTTTTGGGGGGTTTTACGGCATGATAGCGTTTTAACAAGCATTTGGATGTCTGGCGTTTTTATTATATATGGCGTTTTTATTATATAACAATCAACTGAAAAAGAAAATTAAAAAAAAATGAATATATAAACAATTGATCTTCCAAATCTTCACTGTCACCAGTCTCTTTCTTCTTCTTCTTTGAATAATCTTAACTGACTTGTTTGACTTTCGTATGATTCATTTTGTTTTTTTGTTTTTCTAGTAGATTTTTTGTCGCCATTTGGAAGCACAAAGTCTGACATCAGCATCTTTTTCTTGAAGATTTGTCAATCTCATGCAGCAAAATGTTTTGAGTTTACACCCTTCAGCCAACAATCTTGATTTTTCCAATGAACGATGTTCATTTTTTTAATTTTGGAGTTTTACCGATAAAAAGAACGCCACTAAATAAAAGCACCTTAAACCTCAAAATTTGATCATGCTAAAATCAATAATGTTTTGCTGTATGAGATGGACAACATTGTTAATCCTCGGTTAAGAAAGATAACTGACAATGTTGTCCACCCCATACAGCTAAACTTTATTGACAACAAATCTCAATAATGTTTTTACATGTTTTGGCGTTATAAATTGGATATAAGTTGAGGATAAAGTCAATAAGATTTTACTCAATGAAATGGACAATATCCTCACTTAAGGATTTTTGTCCATTACATTGAGTGAAACCTTACAGACAACCAAACTGAATTTCAAATAAACGTTTTGGTTTAGAAGATATTTGATGTTTGGGTTTTTTGGCGTTTCTAAGACGAATGGTATATATTAAATATGGCGTTTGGGGTTTTATGTGTGTTTTTAATCGAAGGTCTGAGATGTTGTATATATAGGATTTTTTGACCATTTTTTTAGGCGGGATTTTATTATAATTAAGTTTGGCGTTTTATATCTAATGGCGTTTTTAGTTAGAATGGTGTGTGCTATTTGTTTGGCGTTTTATTTCATGAGATGACGTTTTGTGTGGAGAAGTCAAAAGACTTTTTTACCCTTAATGAAGCGCGTCCACGTAATAAAATTGATGTTATTTACGAAAACGCCACCGCGCCAATCTAGTCCATAGATTGTTTTGATCGGACGATTCATAAGCGTTCTCACCGTTCTCACACTTTCCACCGTTTTCTCTAGATCCTGACCCTATATATATATATATATATATATATTTTTTATATATATATATATATATATATAGGAGAATGATCCGTTATGAACCACCCTTTATTGCGAGAACCGCGAGAACCAATGTGACCAGAACAAAAATACCTAAAATAGCTAAAAAACACACAAATTTTTTTATTAATATTTTTTTATAAGAAAATCATTGGATTTCGTTACAAAAAAATATTTTTTTGGCTACTAAGAGTAGCGAATTTAATGTAAAAACTATTAAAAAAAAGTTTTTGTGTGTTTTTTTTTATTTTTTTAGGTTTTTTGGGGGTTTAGTTTTTAGCATTCTAGCTTGGGTGGGGGGTGGAGTGGGGGGTTAGGTTTTTTTTTTTTTTTTTTTTTGGGGGGGGGGTGTGTTTAGTTTTTAGCATTTAGCTGGGCGGGGGGGGGGGGTTAGGGTTTTTTTTTTGTGGGGGTGGGGGTTAGGTGTTTTTAGGTCTTTTTGGTTGTGTTCACATTGGTTCTCACGGTTCTCGCATACAAACCATATTTATCCTACAAAGCGTAAGAACAGATCCTAGCACTTAAAAAAGTTAAATTAGCACATACTAAAATAATACATACATAAAAGTAGCACTTTTAAATTATATTAGCACATTAAAATTAATCAAGATAATTGATTTTAGCACATAGGTGAAATGATATCAGCACATTGAAAACAAAAGGAAGATCCAAATAAAGAATGAATTGCTTGTTAACGTAATTATAAGTAATTCAAGATCGTTGATATTATTTAGGTTATCATTTTACCATTTCTCTATAATTGGTTGGATGTCAAATGACACTTTTTAAATTGTTTTTACAGTTTGTATATGAAATGTGGTTTGTATTTGATCCTACTCCCCTTAGCATATATATATATATATATATATATGTATGTATGTATGTATGTATGTATGTATGTATGTATGTATGTATGTATGTATGTATGTATGTATGTATGTATGTATGTATGTATGTATGTATGTATGTATGTATGTATGTATGTATGTATGTATGTATGTATGTATGTATGTATGTATGTATGTATGTATGTATGTATGTATGTATGTATGTATGTATGTATGTATGTATGTATGTATGTATGTATGTATGTATGTATGTATGTATGTATGTATGTATGTATATATATATATGATAGGGTTCTAGAGTGAATAATGGTTAAGTTGTGAACAAAGTGAACAGATCTTGACCCTTCATTTCTTAGATGATAAGATTTAATGGTAATGACAATTTGGTAATTATTTTATAAAATATAACTAGTAAATAAGGCTGATAGGGGCATTAATGTAAATGTCTACTAATTCTAATTTTGTAAATGTCACAATCTCTCTCATAAAAATACAAACATTTCAATTTCAACATCCCTGTAACCGATCGGTGATTTAGGGTTCTTCATGCATCGATACTCACAGGGCGGCGTTCCGACGAGTGATTGCTGCCACCGTCGATACACAAGGTGTTCGACATCTGCGAGTTCAGTCATTGGAATCCAAGCAAAGGTACGACGCTTTAGTTTGTACCTTCGTATCCGATTGTGTATATTTTCTATTTTGTTTGATGCTATGTAATCGGAAGTTGGGGTTACTCTGTTTTTTCATCATCATCATCATCATCATCATCATCATCATCATCATCATCATCATCATCATCCAGACAATATGTAGCTTTTTTCTGATGAGTTGTTATTACGGATGTTCCGATGGTGTGTTTTTTCTACTGTATTTGATTATAGTATTACTTGGGTTGAAGGTTAGGGTTATGTCATTAAGATTGTTGATGATACTCTGTTTTTTCTGGTGCTCTGTTTTTTTTGTTGTACACATATGTATTGTAGTAGGTTTTGTGATATCTTATAAGGTTGTGTGTATTGATTGTGTAAAGTCGTTGATGAACACTTGTGTATTATACTTATTGATATTGAATTGGGGAAAAATTTGATGAAGATTATAAACTGGGTTGTGCATATATGTACAGAATATTTTTTTATACACTTGGTTATGAGGATTTAGTACAAAACACAGTGTACACATGTGTATACGGAGATGTACACATGTGTATATTATTATGAATGTTTACTAATACACTGGGTTGTACACATATGTACAAGTAATTTTTTTATTTGTCTACTACCTGGGTTGTACACATATATATTGTACCAGGTTTTGTGCTATCTCAGGTGGTTGTGTTTATTGCTCTGTGTAAACAGGTAGATGTACACTTGTGTCTTATGATTTTGCTCTGTTTTTATGCACTGTTATGCTGTTTGGTTGGTTATATACTGGGTTGTACACATATGTACAGGTTTTTTTTTTTTGTTTATTATGCTCTGTTTGAGGGACTAGTGTGGGTATTATAATCGCATTGTTAGGAGGATAATTAAGCACATGTCATATCTTATATTATATAATTTACATTAACATGTATTAAACTTATTACATTTGCATATGTTAAGTTGAGATATTAGACTCAGGGTTCTCACTTAATGTGCTTTTCCATTCTCAGTATCGAAGAGGTCGCATTCAGCTTTAATGGAGGAAAGGATTCAATTGCAAGTACTTATGCTCATGTGAAACCATAAAAAGGTAATTAGGACCCTCAGTAAATTCTAATGACCAGCCCTTCTTGTAGATTTTGTTGCACTAGCTTAGAGCAGGATACTTTTTGCATCAAGTGGAACACGGACATTCAAACGGGGTCTATCTGATGGTGAATTTACATTTCCAATAAGGTCAATATATTTTGAAACCCCTTCTGTCTTCCCTGAAATCAATTCGTTCACTTACGAAACCGCTGCTAGGTAGGTTATCAATTACTTCCTTGAATTACTTAGCTTAAACTACTCTTACCTGATATAGCTTTAAATATAATACCACCAACTCCATCACTTAAATAAATGCAAAGTATCAGTCAAATATCTAATATACTCATCACAAATTACAAAATAAGATAATTTAGTGGACCAAATTCAATGCTATTGATATCATGTTGTCCAGAAAGCACATAAATGTTATAATATGATCAAAACTTTGCCAGATGAGGAAATGTTTCATTTATTTGCCATACGAGCAAGTTGCATTTTTTAACTCCTAGCAAATAATTATTAAGTATTAACATTACATTGTTCTTGATGTTTCAGTTATGGTGTGAAGTTAGATATCATTCGCGAAGATTTCAAGTCTGGTTTGGAGGCTCTACTAAAGGCAAAATCAACCAAAGCTATTTTTCTTAATGTTTGATATGATGATGCTGAGCATCTGGAAAAGTTCAGAAGTATTTAGAAGGATGGTTTATGAAATTTCGCTGTGAACTTTGTTTAAAAGGCTTTAGACGTTGGTTAATGTTCCTATTTTCTTTCTTTGTCGAAGTATGGTGTGTGTTGCGTATTGTCACTTTATACATTGATGTAGTGAAACTTATACAATTAGTGTGTTGATTCAAATATATTAGTTAAGTAACAATACAATACTAGATGAAATACATGCATTCTGCTCATATTGTATGTGTAACGATCATTCGTAACTGTATTGAAGTATTGTATTTTAAAACACAATGATGTGTACATTTCTGGACAAAGGTTGTACACCCGTGTATATTAGCTGTCTTTGAACGTACATATGTGTACAAGGCTGTGTACACAACTGTTTTTTTACTTGTACACATGTGTACGTTTCATTTAAACATAGTATAACAAAACGATAGTCCTCATCATCTTGGCCCAAAACTTCTCCCCATCAACAAACCTCCCATTGCAATACAACCCAACGAGCAAAGTATTAAAACTAATCAAATCAGGCTCACACCCATTCCTTCCTATTTCATCAAAAACAGAACCCGCCGAATCAAACGAACCCATCTCACACAACGCCTTGATCATTATATTATAGAAACAATATCCGGACTCACACACATATTCCCAGTCAACTCTGTAAAAATCCCATCAACCTTATCAAACTTCTTGGCACTAACACAAGCACCAAGAAGTGCATTAAAAGACTTAACATGCTGGCCACATTTTCTCTCACGCATTTCGTCGAACACCTTGGATGCATGATCAAACATGGCAGCTTTCACATACAAAAAAGCTCAAAGATGGTAGGACCCGCCATCAAAAATACAACTATGTTTCAATGTTTTCGTCAGGAAAATCAATAGACCACAGATACAACTAGGTTTAAAGTGGACTGCCGGAAAAAAAAGTTTTCAGAATCAAACCTGGTTGCGATGATACAGCAGCCGCCGGAAATTACAGTTTTCAACTTAATGTTTCCAGATTAATGTTCGTCGGAAATCTATGTACACCGATTAATGTTCGCCAGAATCTCATGCCGTCTCCGATTAATGTTTAACGGAAATCAATGTACATCGAATCGATCTTCAGACGAAATACGGCGTGACGATGGTGATGATCGAATATTGATTGATGTTGATGATGATGATCTGATGACGTGCTAAAACCAAATCGAATAACGAATAAAAGAAACTTTCGATTTTGATTTTTTGCTTAATTTGTTGTTTACGAATCTTGATTCATTTGAGGGAAATATTGAAATCACAAGATTATAGGAATCAGTTATCATGTTTGGTAACTGATTGTGATAAATCTCTTTAAAAGTTGATATATAATTTAAAAAATAAAATTAACTTTATATGGTTAATGACAATCCTGCCCTTATCATCTTAAACAAAATCAAGGGCCAAGATTCGTTCACACAGTTCGCAAACAAG
Source organism: Helianthus annuus (assembly GCF_002127325.2). Classification (NCBI taxonomy): domain Eukaryota; kingdom Viridiplantae; phylum Streptophyta; class Magnoliopsida; order Asterales; family Asteraceae; genus Helianthus; species Helianthus annuus. The sequence continues at coordinate 161,486,038 of NC_035434.2, read as the reverse complement.
GATGTTGTTCACTCATGAAACTAACCCTATATATATATATATATATATATATATATATATATATATATATATATTGGAAGGTTCAAATGAATTTAAACTTTTCAAAATTCATCCAATCATCCACAACAATTTTATAAATTTAATATATGCATAAAAATGCATTTTTCATGAAGTGATGAACTTGAAAGTTGGTAAAACATGTAGCATTTTATCCTTATGTTCATCCATCTTTAAAAACATAACTTTTCTTTAATATAAACCAAGTTTGTAGAAAATCATACTTAACAACTTGTTCATCCATTTTTGTAAAAGTTTATTTACATCAACATTTCATTTTCTAAACACTTTAACAAGTTCATTTTGCATATGTAACAAGTTCATTCTTTTTTCAAGAACCACATTTTATAAGAAACAAGTTCTACACTTTAACATATTTATTTTTCAAGTTCATCATCTCATACAACATGTTCACATAGATCTTGAACCATGTATACTTGTTAGATTATGTTTCTAATCATCATCTAACAAGTCTTTATGTGATGTTCATCATCATAAACACAAACAATCAACTAAACAACTTCATAACACATCATAAACAACTTGTTTTCTTGTGAGTTTTAGCTTGATTTAAGGTGTTCTTCATCTTGGTTTTGTAAGAACTTTTAGATGTTAGGTTACACATAAGTTATATCTACATAAACAAGATGAAAAATGGGTGTTCAAGAGACTCACTACTAGCACAAGGCTAGGGAAGTAACAAGAAGATGAAGATGAAGATGAAGAAAAGTGACGGTTAATAGCTCCCAAGAGAGGTCCTTCAACTCCTATTGCTTGGAACCTTCTTAGATATGCTTGATACACCTTAGAACACCCTTGGATTGGCTTGAAATGGACTAGAAAATGAGGTTGATGGTTGGGGTATGGTGGCCGAGAGTTTTGAGGGAGATGGAGGAGTGTATGTTTGATTTTTTTAGGTGAAGATGATAAGTGTAGGATGTGAGATATGGTGAGATCTCTTATGCACAAGTCCCCACTCAAGACCCTTCATGTAATTCTATTACACTTCCAACATGTTTAGACAACATGAGGGCTTGTGGGCCCTTATGGTTGACCGTCCACACAAGGGGGGGGGGGTATTGGTTATGTTTTAATGATGGTTAGTTAATCTAGTTGAATTTCAAGTGATTTAGTTAAGTGATTAAGTGTGTTAGAGAATTTTTATGTATAAGAAGGTGTTGGATGAATTTTAACTAGTCTTGTAGTCAAAATATTGTTAACTAGTTCATAAGATGTGTCTAACTAGTAATCGGGTGTTTGTTTTGTTATCGAAAATCACTAAAAGATCAATATTTGTGACTTGTATAGCATGATGCGCTTTTATCTCTTGATAAGGTTTCCGATACTTTTTAAGTTATTCTGGGCATTCAAACATTATTTCTGAATATTACATGAACTAGTGAATGCTGAATTTCTGCGGAATTATGCTGATTTTGCCATTTATAGCAAGTTTCGGGTAGTTGTTAGTGTTTATTTGTCTCTCGGAAAGTATTAACATAATCCTTATTTTCTCACATGAGATTTAGTATAATATTGACTCTAGAACTCAATCTGTGTCCTAAATGTGTCGTTTATCTGAGTACTGAACCCCTGTCAGCACTATTAGTCTAACTGGTAAGTGTACTAGTCACTCCTGAGCACTGTCTAAACTGTTTCAAGTCGCGACCAATAAAATTGAATAACATGTATCATAAAATGTATTTGTGAGTTCTCTAAATGTATGTTGTGAAATCATGCACTTCAGATGTTCATAACACATAACCACATAATATTAGACACTGCTTTAATGGTACGGAAATTACCCGAAAAATGCCAGTTGTCACAATAAATGTATTATGTACGAAACTTGGGGTTTTATCCCATTTATTTATTATAAAATCTTGGTGTTTTAAACTATGGTAAATATTTCCTAACTACGGTCCTGATGTTTAAATTCTGCTGCCAAATTAATAAACACCGATACCACTTGATCTGGTCTCGCGGTCGCCCGTTCCCGGGATAGGGGTCGGGGGCTGCGACAATATCTAACCATACAACCATCGTATAACAATTTTTACGAGCTATATATAAAATCTCAAAAGAGAAATATACACTATTGCATTTGAGTCAATATAACCCGCTTAAAGAGAAATACACAATACCACAAACGAGTCTAGTGAACACTACTAGCAATTCCCTTAAAATTCACTTATTGGCTACTTTATGGGACTTGAGTGACGGTGTTGTGATCAACCCAACTAATTTTGATCAAACTACATCCATAGCGCTACCGGTATTCATTTTTTGTTGTTTTTGATTGACCGTATTTTTTTAGTTTTCTCTCTCGGTTGCTATACGAGTGTCGGTGCCATAACGATCCGAACAAAAATCGACCAAATTCTCGTCGAGTAGTGAGATCAAACCTATTAAGGCCAAACAATGTTGACAACGTATTTGTATTCAAAAGTTTTTTTTTTTTTGTATCCTAGGCTATAGCAAGTCTCATTAACATAGTGGTGTCGTGAAGAAGATGACAGATTCCGACCGAAGAACATTGGTATTGATATATGTTTTATCAGTGTCATTATCATCGATGTTTACTCTTTTAGTTTCGATCGACATAAACACATATCGGCATATTTTTTGGGCATACCACATTTTTTTAGTTTTCTTGAGTACACTGATTGTCGCTACCATATTGATACCATAATGAATCAAACCAATACCAAACGAATTCCCATCACGACACGTCAGGAATTTAATTCTACTAGCTATTAGTAAAATGCGTAGGTAATGAAAAATAGATATCATAAATTGCGGATACAACTTGTGTGCTTTAAGAAGGATGTGACTTTATTCATTTTCATGCTATCTATGGCAAATTTCTTTTAATCCTTGTTAGGACTTGAACTCAAGACCTCATCCTCTCAAGGTATTTTAAAAACTCTGTCTTTGCTAATCAGCGACGAAGCTTGAGATTTCTGGACCGGGGTAGAAAGTCACCGGACCTAAAATTATACATAAAAAATTATAAAACCGGATGGTCGAAAACGTACATACCTAAAAAAATTCTATATAAAAACTACATATCTGACACTACTGAGCGAAATGTTCGGCACCAACAAAATAAGAAATAGAATCACCATTCCAATTTCATCAATATTCCATTACATTATGTGGAACGAACGCTACCTTAGATTATAATCTACATGTGCGTTATTAATATTATTAATATTACATATCCCGACAAGTAATTGCTCATGATAGTGACGTGAACTTTGTCTTAAGTTATAGCATGATATACGACACTTGTGGATACAACTTGTGTGCTTTAAGAGGGATGTGGCTTTGTTTATTTTCATGCTATCTTTGTTTAATGGCAATTTCTTTTAACCCCTTTCATCTGGTGGATTTGAACTCAAAACCTCATCCTCTCAAGGTGTTTTAAAAACTCTATCTTTGCTAATCAGTGGCGAAGCTTGAGATTTCCGACCTGAGGGTCGGAAGTCACCGAACCTAAAATTATACATAAAAAATTATGAAACCGGGGTGTCGAAAACGTATACACCTAAAAAATTCTATATGAAAACTACGTAGCGGACACTGAGCGAAAAGTTCCCCCCCCCCCCCCCCACTACTATGCTACGCCCATATTGCTAATAGACTAACACCCCATTGGTTATTTTCATACTATCTATATTATATGTTTTCAAACTAAATCAGTATGGAAAATAATATATAATATAATAATAAAAAGTTACCTGAGTTACGTCTTTAAAGTCGCATGCTTTGCCAAATAAAGTTTGCATCACTAAAATGGAAATTGGTGAAAAACACACTTTTGAGAAAAAATCACAAAAGTGAAAAAGTTGCGATGGTTGACAGAAATTTCCATTTCCCACTTTTGTTTCCTCCTTGCAAAATCCCATTTTGTATCCCATCTTGAAAATAAAAATTAATGTAAATACAATATGTCACCATGCATGACATAATATATTAAACATGTTTTCTGGTTTTTTCTTTCTTTTGTTATATTCAGTACAATATGTCACCATGCGTGACATAATATATTAAACATGTTTTCTGTTTTTTTTCCTTTTGTTATTTTCAGTATTTTTTGTTTTTTTTTTTTTTTTTTTTGTCTATTTGTTACTTTCTTTTTTGTTTGATTATTTGACGAAATGATGTTTGAAAGGTTAAATTTAATATATTTTTTATCCTGTAATCTTTATACACTTTGCAAAAAGTTACGGTCCTTAAATTTATTTTTATCCTGTAACTCTCATGCTAACCATTGCATCGTTCATGCGTTATGTTGATTTAATCGCAAACTTCAAAAATAAGGGATCTATTGATTAACATGAAAAACCATGTCGGGTCATAAACAAAAGGCATGCTCGCTTGATTATTATTTAAAATGTTAAAATAACCTTAGACGTTTTATTTTTTACATGATTCATCAAAAATTTATATATGCATGTATTATATTTTATGCATAGAATCATCGAGTATTTGCATTATTTTAATAATCAAAATTGTATATTGTATATTGTATATTGTATATTGTATATTGTATATTAATAATAGAGAAACATAATGAACAGTAACTATATATTTGTTTTAAAGGTTTTTTAATTGTGTTATTTAGTGGTTTTTAATATGTGTTATGTGGTTCTTTTATATATCTTATGTAATTTGCGTTTGTTTTTTTATCGATGTAATTCACGTGTCAGTATTTTTTGATCATATCAAGATTTTTTTCTCTATGGGTTGCTGTAACGAGTGTAGGTGGCGTAACAAAACAAACCGATACCGATCAAATTCCCGCCGTGTTGGTATATTTTTGGTCATATCATGATTTGTTTCTCTATTGTTTGCTATAACAAGTGTTAATACCGTAAAGGTTTTTTAATTGTGTTATTTAATTCCCGCCGTGTTGGTATATTTTTGGTCATATCATGATTTGTTTCTCTATTGTTTGCTATAACAAGTGTTAATACCGTAAAGGTTTTTTAATTGTGTTATTTAGTGGTTTTTAATATGTGTTATGTGGTTCTTTTATATATCTTATGTAACTTGGTTTTGTTTTTTATCGATAATTCACGTGTCAGTATTTATTGATCATATCAAGATTTTTTTCTCTATGGGTTGCTGTAACAAGTGTAGGTGGCGTAACAAAACAAACCGATACCGATCAAATTCCCGCCGTGTTGGTATATATTTGGTCATATCATGATTTGTTTCTCTATTGTTTGCTATAACAAGTGTTAATACCGTAGTTAAACGAACTGATACCCACCCACCGCGCAACGCGCAGATTTAATAACGCTAGTTAATTATAAAACCTCATGCTTTTACATAAGTTGAATTATCAATTTCAATTTAAAAATGAATTAAGATAAAATGTACGATATGCAACCAATAGGTTATTGGCATCCTTTTATGAACCATATTGTATAACCAAACAACTATCGAAATGTCAAATAATTATGAGATGTTTATTTGTATTAATGTTTAAACGTGACTTTGTTTCACGAGGTAAATACAATATACAAGACTGTTGGGAATTTTTATAATGTTTTTGGGTTGAAAGAAGTTGTTTGAATACAATCATATTGATAATTGGATATATTGGTTAGATTTGATTGCATGTGTTGAATTGTGTTGTTAAGTACACACAAAAGTGATTTTAAAGAAAGGATATGTTTGTTCTCAGTAGGTATTGCCAACCCCTAATGAAACTGCGGCTAAAACAGTACAATGACCAAGTTTTATAGCATTGCCAACCCATAATCAAATAAGGTAAGATTCACACTTACACTATTAATTACCGTATTTAATACTATTTCCATTCAAACATCATATGCAAGTATATGTGTGTGTATAAAGCAGTGTTGTAAAAGTCGCTAGGCGGTTCCTAGTCGGCCGACTGGGGAGTTGGGAGTAATCGGAGTACTCGGAGAGTACTCGGGGAGTACGCGGACATGGTAAATATAAATAAAATTAATTGTTATATATTATTTATGTGTTAAAATAAGCATAATTCATGTCAACTGGGTATAATTTAAAATGAAACATGTTTAAAGTTCAAATTTTCTGAATACAAGTCCGACTAGTCTGAGTACAAGGCCGAGTAGTCCGAGTACAAGGCCGAGTAGGCCGATTTTGACCGAGTTTGACCGATTAAAAGTCAACAAACCACGTTGACCGCCTAGACCGACTAGGCCGACTAGGCTCCGACTAGGCCGACTAGGCGCCGACTAGGACCGAGTACTCCCGAGGCCGACTAGTTGAGACCGCCTAGGAGGAAGTCGCCAAGGTGGAGGTCCGAGGACCGAGTACTCGCCGAGTACTCGGCCGAGGAATCCGACTTTTGCAACACTGGTATAAAGAGTGATATATATATATATATATATATATATAGGTAAAGAGTAAAATACAAATGCGCTTATCGTACGATGCGTACGCGATCATCCCAGCCGTTCGATCAGGTGCAGATCTGGTGCGAATTCAATACATACCGCATGTGAAAAAATGGTTAGCATGGGGTAGTGTGAAAAATGGCATGGGGTGTGTAGATGGACAAAATTGCATGTGGAAGATTTGAATATCGCATGTGAAAAAATGGCATGGGGTAATGTGAAAAATGGCATGGGGTGTGTAGAATTGCATGTGGAAGATTGAATATCGCATGTGAAAAAATGGCTAGCATGGGTAATGTGAAAAATGGCATGGGGTGTGTAGAATCGCATGTGGAAAATTGAATATCGCATGTGAAAAATGGCATGGGGTAATGTGAAAAATGACATGGGGTGTGTAGAATCGCATGTGGAAAATTGAACATCGCATGTGAAAAAATGGTTAGCATGAGGTAATGTGAAAAATGGCATGGGGTGTGTAGAATCGCATGTGGAAAATTGAACATCGCATGTGAAAAAATGGTTAGCATGAGGTAATGTGAAAAATGGCATGGGGTGTGTAGATGGAGAAAATCGCATGTGGAAGATTGAATTCGCACAGCTCGTACAGTTCGCATGGAGGTATTAAATCGCATGGGAGATGAAGATCTGACGGCTAGGGTTATCGCGTACGTAATGTACGATAAGCCCTATTGTACGTTAACCGGCCTCTCTCTCTCTCTCTCTATATATATATATATATATATATATATAGAGAGAGAGAGAGAGAGAGTGTGTGTACTGTACAATATCCCTTAACTTACATTACGTACGATATAGCGAAATCGCATGACATACAGTGAGAGCGAAAGAGTGAGGGGTGGGGTGAGAGCGCCACCACCACCACTATCGAACTGCCATTGTGATAACACCACCAACTGAACATCACCATCACATGCAACAGTTGCGAAGATGATGAACAAAATCATTAAAGTGCATTTTATTAAAATTTTCAAAATTAACCTCTATGGTATAAGATTGTTATGTATATGTGTGTTGTATATACATTTAAAGCCATAACATGAAGGTCTATTTAAAGCAATAACTTGTGGATGCTCTCGTGACGTGTTAACTAGCACCAGAGCAAAGAGTAACCATGAGATTAGTAGACATTCTACATATGAATAGTGGGAGTGGAGATTCAAGTTATGCCAAGAACACACTTTTTACGGTCTCTTTAAATCTTTATATCAAATGTTGAGTATACTATAAATTGCTCTAATTACTAATTAGTTATTGTTAACAATGGTTTTGCTAAGTGCTTTATTCTTACTTTCTATCCAGAAAATTGTGATGCAAAAAACGGCACCATTTGTTAAGCGTACAATCCAAGGCATGGCTCAGGATATGTTCTTCGACCATTGTTTCATGATTGCAGATTTAGGATGCTCCTCTGGCATGAATACATTGTTGCTTGCTTCTAACATTATTAAAATTTAAAACAGTCCATGAGGTGTGTCAAGAAAATAATATAACGACACCACAGTTTCAAGTGTGCTTAAATGACCTCTTTGGAAATGATTTCAATAATGTTTTGAAATCATTACCCAACTTTTATAAAACTCTTTGAAAGGACAAGGGAGAAAAATTCGGTCCTTGTTTTATTTCAGCTTTTCCTGGATCCTTTTGTGAAAGACTCTTCCCCAATGAAAGTTTGCATCTTATTCTCTCTTCATATAGTGTTCATTGGCTTTCTCGGGTCTCGGGTTTGTGTATATAATATCTAACGATACAACCATCGTATGCGAATTATTATAGCTAACAATTTTTATGAGCTATATATAAAATCTAAAAGAGAAATATACACTATTGCATTTGGGTCAATATAACCAGCTTAAAGAGAAATACATAATACCACAAACGGGTCTAGTGAACATTACTAGCAATTCCCTTAAAATTCATCTTTTGGCTACTTTAGGGGACTTGAATTCATGGCCTTTTATTAAACATAAACACTTGATGTTATTAGGCCAAGAGCCCATCAACTGCCATAAAATATGTGTGTATTGTAAGTTAATAAACTATTAAGAGATGAATCATGTGTGTATATGAATATATAAATAACAAAAATTGTGGTAAAAGAGTGTGAAAACTCGCCCAAGAATCCGAGCAGTAATTAATAATATTAGTTTGATGCGGAACGGAATTAATGTATCAAGCGTAATCAAGCACCGGGTAATTTTTAAAGTAGAAAATAAAATAAGAGTGACACGAGGATTTACGTGGAAAACCCAAATCGGGAAAAACCACGGGTGGCGGAAGCCGAGAAACAATTCACTATAATTTTGCAGTGTTTACAGAGTTTGGAGAAAAGGAAAAATACATAGAAAATATAGAGAGTTTTTGTATCTCTATTACATATGTATATTTGTGAGTGGTTTTAGTACTACTTGCAACGGAGCTTCACTTGCTTCACTTCAAATTTATAAGAAAAATTGAAGGTGAGAACATGTCCTAATTTTCTTGCCAGCCATTTGAAAATTGCATGGAAAAATTTCTTCACCTGACATTGGTTAGACTTTTATTTAGCCAGTGCATTAATTGTGCATCCACAATATTTGACTTCACATTTTGGAAGGCACATATTTCTACAATCTCCACCTTGACTTCAAAATGCAACAAGTACCAAACACCTTATTAAATTCTAAAACTCCATAAGAACCTGCAATCACTATATAGGAAAAAATTGTTTCCGAAAATTAAAATACTTCCTCCACCACGAGCCTATCTGGCTCAATTGCGATCAGAAACACCCATCAAATCCAAACATAGTTTGAACTTGGCTATTGGAAGACTCTTGGTGAATACATCAACGGGATTATAATCTGTATCAATCTTGTCTATGACACAATCACCTTTCTCAGTGATATCACGCACAAAATGATAACGAATATCAATGTGCTTTGTTCGGTCATGAAACATTTGATCTTTACTCAAGAAGATAGCACTTTGATTATCACAGAAAATTGTGGTAACCTTTATTCTATCATCGAGTTCTTTAAATAATCCCTTCAACCAGATATCTTCCTTGACTGCTTCTGTAATCGCCATATATTCTGCCTCAGTAGAAGACAGCGCAACTGTAGACTGTAACTGTGCTTTCCAACTAATAGCACAACCATGCAAAGTAAACACATACCCTGTAATCGATCTTCGTTTATCCAAATCTTGGCCATGATCTGAATCAACATATCCAAGTACCCCTGTGTTAGATTTACCATAACGTAGACACATAGAAGACGTACCGCGCAAATAACGAAAGATCCATTGTACTGCTTTCCAGTGTTCTTTCCCCGGGTTCGCCATATATCTACTGACCATGCTAACGGCATAAGCCAAATCAGGGCGCGTGCAAATCATAGCATACATCAAAGATCCAACAGCACTAGAGTATGGTACGCGTGCCATATAAGCCATATCAGTCTCAGTAGTAGGACTCAAAGCGGATGATAGCTTGAAATGAGCTGCAAAAGGTGTGTTGACAGGTTTTGCTTCATGCATATTGAAGCGTCTTAGGACTTTCTCAACATAACTTTTCTGAGAAAGATGCAAGACCCTAGACTTCCTGTCACGAACAATTTCCATACCTAAAATCTTTTTGGCAGCTCCTAAGTCCTTCATTTCAAAATCAGCTTTCAACTGGTCTTTTAATTTCTGAATCTCCTTCATATCTTTCGTTGCGATCAACATGTCATCCACGTATAAAAGTAAGTAGATCATTGAACCATTGTCACAATTCTTGTAATAAACGCAGCTAGCTATCACGGGTGCACCTTTTGAATTTGTGACTGGTCATAAATGAATCAAACCTTTTATACCATTGTCTAGGAGACTGCTTGAGGCCATAAAGAGATTTATTCAATTTACACACGTAGTTCTCCTTGCCTGGAACTACAAAGCCTTCGGGCTGTTGCATAAAAATCTCTTCCTCAAGCTCACCATTTAAGAAAGCTGTAGTAACATCAAGTTGCTCTAACTCATAATCATTAGAAGCAACCAACCCCAATAATACACGAATGGAAGTATGTTTGACAACTGGGGAATAAATGTCAGTATAATCAATGCCAGGAATCTGACTGTAGCCTTTAGCTACTAACCGAGCTTTGTACCTTGGTTTCTCGTTTGGGTTGATAGGTTCTTTGAGTTTGTAGACCCACTTGCATTTAACTGGCCTTTTCCCTTTCGGAATAGGAACTAAGTCCCAAGTACCATTTCTTTGCAAGGATTCCATCTCATTATGCATAGCAATCATCCAATCACTTGAGTCTTTAGACTTGATAGCCTCATCATAATTAACAGGCTCCATAGCTGACTCAACATCGGCAGCAATAGTAAGAGCATAAGCAACAAGATCAGATTCAGCATACCTCTTCGGAGGAACAATTTGTCTTCTCGGCCTATCTCTCGCAATGCTTGGAGTAGTAGCTTGTGGTTGTGAAGGTGTTGAATCCTCAACAACAACATGCTCATCTGGCGAGGAAGACTCTTGATGCTCAAATGTACTCTGATCGGTAGTAGATGGAGTAGGAAGCTCCACCTCCACTTGAGATTGCTCTTTTCTTGCTTCGAATGATGCATCAGATGTATCTGTAGCTTTTGAAGAGTCTACAACTGGTTTAATCATACTAGACTCATCAAAAGTAACATCTCTTGAGATAATAACTTTCTTCAGTTTAAAGCTCCATAACTTGTAACCTTTTACCCCCGGATTGTACCCAAGAAAAACGCATTTGATTGCTCTCGGTTCTAACTTCCCATTGTCAACACGTGCATACGCTGGACATCCAAAAGGTTTTAAAACTGTATAATTGGCAGGTTTTCCGAACCATAACTCAAACGGAGTTTTCTTCTCAATTGCTCGCGATGGTGATCGGTTGATAAGATAGCAAGCGGTCGAAGCAGCCACTGCCCAAAAAGACTTTGGCAGTTTGGAATTAGAAAGCATACACCGGACCTTCTCCATAATGGTGCGATTCATCCTTTCAGCTACACCATTTTGTTGAGGTGTATGGACCACCGTGCGGTGTCGAGTGATGCCTTCCTTTCGACAATAGGCATTAAACTCTTCTGAGCAAAACTCAAGTCCATTATCCGTGCGAAGATACTTTACCACCAATCCTGACTGCTTTTCAACCTGAACTTTCCAGTTTCTGAAGGTAGAAAAAACGTCTCCCTTGCGTTTTAAGAAGAAAGACCACACCTTCCTGGAGAAATCATCAATGATAGTGAGCATATAATTAGCTCCCCCTTTCGAAGCAACTCGAGCCGGTCCCCATAAATCCGAGTGGCCATAGTCAAGTGGTCCTTTCGTTGTATGAATACCACTTAGAAAACTCACTCGTTTTGCCTTGCCATACACACAGTCTTCACAGAACTCTAAGTCAACAATCTTTTGTTCACCAAGTAATCCTCTTCGACTCAATTCGAACATGCCTTGAAAACTCATATGGCCGAGTCGAAGATGCCAAAGACGGGACTGATCTGGTTCAGAAAGAGACTTTGAAACAACAGCAGCGTCACTCGAAATTGTTTGCCCGTCAAGAAAGTAGAGGTCTGAGGTTTTTCGTTTGGCCCTTAGTTTGTCGGGACCATCTTTGAATACCCTGAGAACTCCACCTTTACCGGCAAACTCATATCCTTTTTTATCAAAGGAGCTGAGAGATAACAAGTTTCTTCTGAGGTCAGGAACATATCTAACATTCCCAATGGTTCGGATAACTCCGTCAAACATACGGATTCTGACTGAGCCATGTCCAACAACTGGACATGTAGAATTATTGCCCATTAAGACATAACCCTGGTTAACCTTTTCAAATGTATAAAACCAACTTCTGTTGTGATACATATGAAAAGTACAACCAGAATCAAGTATCCATTCATCAGTTGAATAAACTGTCAGGAGTTCTCCAAGACAACCGACCTCCGCTACATCAGCTTCACCCGAAGTGCTAGCTTGTCTACCATTCACTGCTGCTTTCTCTTTATTCTTCAACTTGAAACATTCACCAATTGTATGTCCCTTCTTATGACAGTAATTGCAAAACTTTCGTTTGCCTTTAGACTTGGATCTCGTTCTGTTGGAAGATTGAGGGTTTTTACCCCTATCTGTTGTTCTTCCTCTGGCATTTAAACCTTCGGCTTTCTCATCACTGGTACCACCACCAGTAATATGCTTCATCTTTTCTTTTGAATCCAAAGCTGTATAAACTTCATCTAAGATAAGAGTGTCACGGCTATATACACTAGTACACAATTGGGCAAATAATGCGGATGACAAAACTAAAAAATGCGGTTAAATGGTTAAACCGCATCTTTTGCTCTCCCCTAAAACTAAAAAGTACATCCTTTGTCTACCTAAAACGAAAAAATGCGGTTAAATGGTTGACCGCATCTTTTATCCCCCTATATTTCCCCCCAAAAATTTCAACTTAGTTTTCGCTTCCCTCCATCGACCTAATAACCTCCAAAACCCGGCCTCTATCTATCCTCATAACTCCTCACTTTTCATTTACCACACACTACAACCCTCGCTTCAGATCAAATCCTCTCAATCTTCACCTAATCTTGGTCTTGTTTCTATCGGTTTACCCAACAAATAAGCTGATCTAGGGTTTGTTTGTGTTCAATTTCACCAACACATATACTTTTATGCTTTTCAATCAAAGGATCTCTCACAAGAAATCAATGATAACATCTGTGAATCGTTCAATTATTTGTTCGGTCTTCCGGTATCTACACGTACACTTGAGTTAAAGCTTCGATGTTCTGAAGAAACACAACGATAACTTCGCGAACAGTACTTGTATTTGAAATCCAAATTGAATGAGAAAGGTGAATTCATCGAGCGTGTTAGGGTTTGTTTTTAATATACCATATTACAGTTTTCTTCTGGTTTCACTTGCTTGTTTTCTTCGGAGGTGATCGTACCCTACTGCAAGGTATTTTAATTTATTCTTTTGTTTTTTTAATCTTTTCACAATTTGTTAAGGAGATTTTAATTGTTGTGTTCTGCTTCAACTTTGATTTTTTAATTGATAGATTCAGTTTCTTGGATCTTTTGATGTGGGTATAATTCGGGTTTTAATCTGGGTATTTTATTTGAATGATTTATGTTTGAGATGTATGGTAATCCGGCTTAAAAATAAAGATAACCCGATATAGGATCCAGATTTATTATTGTTTTCCCTGAATTTAGTAGCAGTTAATGTCAATGGCTAGCTAGTTTATATGGATTTTTGAGTTGTTTTGAATGTGAGTTTATAGTCAACTGTGTTCAACAAGTATGCAGCGTTTAGAAGTCTTGAAAGATCTTTTCATTTGCTTATTTAGTTTTTGTATCTCTTTATGATGGGCGATAAAATAGGATAAAGAATAAATGTGTTTGGGACTAAGTTTTGAGTATGATATTAAGACCATGTGTAGTGGAAGACACAAATAGTGCCCCACCCTTGGGCGTTTTGCTCCATGTGGCAGTCCGGTCATCAATGGGGCATTATGGGGTGTTTTTCTAAAATGGGTGTAGTGGGGATGTGGGCATTGTGGAGCATTATGTTAAAAGGGGTGTAATAGAATTTAAATAAAGAAACATCAAAAATTGATATTGGCCAAACAAAAAGGGATGCACGGTCATTGGCCAAAGAATTAGAACTTTGGTGTGAAAAAAGGGACGTCTCTTGCATTTTTTTTGTGAAAAGCGCCCAAGGGACGGTTGAATGGCGTTGTGGGGCCTTGTTATTTTGTTAGTGAGAATGGAATCAGACATCTTGCAAGTGCAGATCATTTAAAAAAGGTTTTATATGCAAATATGGTAGGGGAATGGGTCGAATTGATTGTTTCAGGTTTACCGAGGTAGATCTTGCTAAGGTGTGTGTATATGTATATGTGTGTGTATGTATAGTTTTGTGATTGACATATTCATTATGATTTTCATTATGTGTTATTGCAATATGAAAATAACTGCATATCTGTGAAGAGTGAAAGTGGTAGTGAACAATCCCATGGACTTTTAATCTAACCCTCATATGATATCCACAATGAAGTTAATTTGATTATGTAGATAACTTTAACAGAACTTGTTTCATCTCTCATAATTCAGGTTTTTGAAATAGTGTTTTACCTTCACAAGATTATATAAATGAAAAATACCAGGTATCCCAATCAGATCTATCAAGACATGTGGCGACCAACACTTCTTCATATGATTATGCAATCGTTGATGTCAGCTTCAGATTCAAATCTTTCAAATAACTTAAGAGGTGATTATCTCCTTGTTATACATATTTTGAAACTTTTATGGTTTACTGTTTACATAAAGACTTTTATTAAAACTTTCTTGGTGCTAGTGTTACTACCCATGTAATGTAGGTGGGAGTGGCTTAACCGAAGGTTATCATCACAATGTGCTGGTATGTTTCTAATTAGCATAAGGAATGTTCATTTACTGATATTAGAATTACTATATTTGAATGATAAATATATGGTTTAATACCAATTATTTTTATTTTTATATTTTATGGTTTTGACACCTCTCTTTTGTTTACAATTCTCAGCGCTAAGAAGCCGATGGATGATGTTTATAGAGAAGTGTTTGTGTTGGCCCAGCTCTCTGTTAAATTAATCCCAGAATAGAAAATAATTGATAAACAGAGATTTTGACCAAACAAAATGGATAAACACTTTTATATATGTATATATATTTAGTGAAGCTTTGTAAATCCTTCTTATTATGATCTTCTATAAGTAATTGTTTTTTTTATGCTTGATTGACAGTGTCAAAAAGGATAGAGCAAATTATGGATCACTCTATGTTCCTTTGTTGCAGAAACTCAGTAAACAACAGGCAAATGTACTATTTCATTCACATCAATAGTATTACTAGATAGCCCATTAACATATTCCCTCTTATAGTAAAGTGAAATAAAGATGCGACCCACAATTTGGAGAGTTGAACGATAATTTGAAGTCGTTCAAAATGTTTTAGCTTGAGCCTGTAGGTTAAGAAGTCACTTGTTGACTTACACTTTCAATCTCTTATACATCTATACACTTCCATATATTTTTTTTAAGCTTCAGTGGTTTATTAAATGAAATGTTGTGTTTTGTTAGGAAATTTATATGGTTCCAGTTGCAAGTATAAACTGAAGATGTTGGTTTCGGTTGCAAATATGAAGACTTGGGTTCGGAAGGTTATTGTATATCGTTTTCACCTTTAAACATTTACATATTTATGTTACTTTTAAACTTTTGTAATTATTTGTGTTACTTTAAAACCTTTGTAATTTATATGTTTGGTTATTTTATATTGGTTTTATTTTTTGTATGTTTTTTTATTTTTAGGTATATGTATACTGGGAATTTATTAAGAATTTTTCTATGAAATTATCTGGAAATTGAAATAAATAATAATTATATTTTTTTAGCCTCAAACACCAAGAGATGCGGTTCTAAAACCGCATCTTTTGAGTATATTAGGAAAAGGTAGTTTTTTGTTAATATATCAAAAGATGCGGTTTTAGAACCACATCTTTTGGACCCGCATTATTTGGCAGATAGCCAAAAGATGCTATGCCATAAGATGCGGGTCTATAACCGCATCTCATAGCCAATTTAACCGCATCTATTGATCAAATTTGTACTAGTGATATGATGGTATCACGAAAATGGCTGTAGGATTCGGGCAATGATGACAGCAAAAATAAAGCCAAGTCTTCATCTTCATACTGAACATCCATATTCTCTAAGTTATTAACTAACTCTTTGAATGTGGAAATATGTTCAGCGAAAGAACCACCTTCAATCATTTTGAGATTGAACAACCGTTGCTTTAGATGCAACTTGTTTGGTAAGCTCTTAGTCATCAATAATTGCTCCAACTTTAGCCATAAAGAAGCCGCTGAAGTTTCTTTTAAAACATCTTGCAAAACATCGTTTGATAAGTGCAAACGAATCTGGGATAGTGCCTTGAGATCTTTCATCTCCTTTTCTTCTTAGTTCCATGACTCGGGCATCTTATCGAAACCCAAAAGCGCCTTATGTAAATCCATCTGAATTAGAACATCTCTCATCTTTACTTGCCATAGAGGAAACCTGGTGTTTCGATCTAACAACGGAATATCGAATTTCATTGTAGACATGATTTACCACTTGATAAAATAATTCCAATAAACTAATATTAAAACCCGGATGCTCTGATACCAATTGTGGTAAAAGAGTGTGAAAACTCGCCCAAGAATCCGAGCAGTAATTAATAATATTAGTTTGATGCGGAACGGAATTAATGTATCAAGCGTAATCAAGCACCGGGTAATTTTTAAAGTAGAAAATAAAATAAGAGTGACACGAGGATTTACGTGGAAAACCCAAATCGGGAAAAATCACGGGTGGCGGAAGCCGAGAAACAATTCACTATAATTTTGCAGTGTTTACAGAGTTTGGAGAAAAGGAAAAATACATAGAGAATATAGAGAGTTTTTGTATCTCTATTACATATGTATATTTGTGAGTGGTTTTAGTACTACTTGCAACGGAGCTTCACTTCAAATTTATAAGAAAAATTGAAGGTGAGAACATGTACTAATTTTCTTGCCAGCCATTTGAAAATTGCATGGAAAAATTTCTTCACCTGACATTGGTTAGACTTTTATTTAGCCAGTGCATTAATTGTGCATCCACAATATTTGACTTCACATTTTGGAAGGCACATATTTCTACAAAAATATATTTTAATTCGGTATTTTGACTCCTTAGTTTTAATAGATATTCTATTGGTAAAGCCAAAACCTTTAAATACCTAGGTTTAAGAATGAAGGTCTTGGGTTCAAATCTCATAAAAGACATGAATTAAAAGAAATTAGCCGTTCAAAAAAATGTATATTAACTAAAATCAAAGCAAAGGGGGAAAAAACTTAAATTAAAGCGGTTCAAAAAAAAGGTATATTAACTAAATCAATGCAAAGGGGAAAAAACTTAAATTAAAGCTGTTCAAAAAAAGGTATATTAACTAAATCAATGCAAAGGGGAAAAAACTTAAATTAATGCAAATGTTCTGTAATTCGGTTATTAATACAAAACTATCTAAAAGTCCAAACCATGGATAGTTCAATCCATAATTTTAGAATTATGTGTATTATTGGATATGGATGCTATAACTTGTGGTCCATTTAAAGCAATAACATGAAGGTCTATTTAAAGCAATAACTTGTGAATGCTCTCGTGAAGTGTTAACTAGCACCAGAGCAAAGAGTAACCATGACATTAGTAAACATTCTACATATGAATAGTGGAAGTGGAGATTCAAGTTATGCCAATAACTCGCTTTTTACGGTCTCTTTAAATCTCTAAGTCAATTGTTTTTAGTAGACTATATATAAAATGCTTTGAGTGTACTATAAATTGCTCTAGTTACTTATTGTTAACAATGGTTTTGCTCTTACTTTCTATCCAGAAAATTGTGATGCAAAAAGCAGCACCACTTGTTAAGCGTACAATCAAGGGTATGGCTAATCAAGATAAGTTCTTCGACCGTTGTTTCATGATTGCAGATTTAGGATGCTCCTCTGGCATGAATACATTGTTGCTTGCTTCTGACATTATTAAAACAGTACATGAGGCGTGTCAAGAAAATAATCGAAAGACACCACAGTTTCAAGTGTGCTTAAATGATCTCTTTGGAAATGATTTCAATAATCTTTTCAAATTATTACCCAACTTCTATAAAACCCTTAGAAAGGACATGGGAGAAAAATTTGGTTCTTGTTTTGTTTCAGCTTTTCCTGGATCCTTTTATGAAAGACTCTTCCCTAATGAAAGTTTGCATCTTGTTCACTCCTCATACAGTGTTCATTGGCTTTCTCAGGTTTGTATATATAATACCTAACCATACAACCATTGTATGGGAATTATTATAACTAACAATTTTACGAGGTTTGAAACCTCAAAAGAGAAATATATACTATTACATTAGTGTCAATATAACCAGGTTAAAGAGAAATACACAATATCACAAGAGAACTAGTGGTCCCACCTTGAGCTATGAAACCATGAGAAATAGGTCTTCCAAAATATTTTTTAAAAAAAAAAAAAAATTCTCAAAAATCTTAAAAAAAAAATCACTTATTCAGCAAAAAAAATAAAATAAAAATAAAAAAGTGTCACATGCAAAATTTTACATCGGGTGTAACAAATTTTATATCAGGCGTAAACAAACTTTACACAAGACTTAACTACGGACTTGGCAATTTTTTTTTTTTTTTTTTTTTGTAGTGGTAGAAGATACACATGTCTAGAAAATCCTACATGCACTATTTACAAGATGGAAATAAAATATAATATAAGAGGCAGATTTTTTGAGAAATAAATTTGCATACAATTGAGTCCATTTAGGTTCTTTTGTAACTGTTTTGTATAATAGACTTCGTCCTTGTAATATGTGAAAGGTACCTGAAGGCCTTGAAAACAATAAGCAAAATATATACATAGCAAAAACAAGTCCTTTAGATGTATTGCAAGCATATGGAAAGCAATTTCAAACCGATTTTACAAAGTTTTTACAACTACGTTCCGAGGAATTAGTACATGATGGACGCATGGTTATAGTATTTCAGAGTCGGAGTAGCCTTGATCCAACTAACGATGAATGTAGCACTCTCTGGGAGTTACTCACCATGTCACTTCTCGAACTGCTTAAAGAGGTATAAAGATTTCATGTATCCAAATATTAACTCAAATTAATGAAGAATACGTTATTTAAAGCTTCTAGTTAGCTTCATCCGCTAACTGTTTACGCTTTCACACAGGGGCTGGTTCTAGAATCGGATATTAACTCATTCAATCTCCCATTTTATTTTCCACATGGGGATGAACTTAGGAGAATTATTGAAGAAGACGGATCATTCTCTCTTGATGACATGGATATTTTTGAAGTCGATTGGGATCAACATGATATTGAATGTAACAACCGTGGGAAAAAAACAACTAAATCGATAAGGGCTGTTACGGAAACATTGTTTACTTCTCATTTCGGGAACTCCATAATTGATATGCTATTTAAGAAGTTTGAGAAGAAATTGGCAGACTATTTAGCTACTAAGAAAACAAGACACTTATGTGTTGTCATTTCATTGATAAAAAAATGAATGATTCAAATGTTGAGACGGGTATGTTGGTTTGTAATTTAAGTGATGCATATGCAGATTTTGTTATTTTCTTTTGTTAAAATTTGAGTATTAATTATTTATATTTGTCAAAGGAAGCGATAATATAAGTTTGTGTATGGATTATTTAATGAACTATTATCTACTGAAATAAGTCCACAAAGACGGACATCAATCTTTCATCTGACCCTTGCGCTCTTCATCAAATGATTTTTTTTAACAACTAGGAATTTGAACCGCCGCGCGTTGCGACGGCATTGAAAGTTAAAATAACTCGAATTTATACCATATATTTGACCCAACTTGAAAAATATTACGTCACCGTTGAATGAAAAACTATTATATTTGACTCGACTCGCTTGCGTAGACAAATTATAAGGATAAAAACGTATTATATTTGACTATACTCGTTTTAGGAAAAAGTTTATGTTAAACGTTAGTCGTTTCCATTGAAACGCGAATTTAAACCGACAGGTACGCTAAAACTATCATACGTTGCATGTTACGACTGCGACACCTTAGTTGTTTATAGCTGGTGGTACGTTATGTGGTGTGTTAATCATTGAAAAACACGTGTTTCGGCATATCCAATCTACATTAGTGTAACCTATATAAGTATTGCGGTTACAATGTACGATGATGACATTAACGTGTAATGTCTGCACGTGAAATTACACGTTTTTACATTGTTACACAAAGTATGTTTGTGATATTAACGTCATTTGACATAGATAAAAAAGAGAATGTCTCCGTCGTTGCGGTGTAAAGTTGTAATGGTAACTTAGACAACCATGCAAAATTGTAAAAGTTATTTAGACATTAACATAGTTAGGCATAGATAAAAAAAATATTAATGTGTGACATGCTATGGTGTAAAGTCGTAAAAGCAATTTAAATAAAATGAGACGTCAAGTTATTAAAAAGAAAGGTTGATGGGTCAAAGTTATCAATTACCAAAAATTAGAACTGAATGTGTAACTTATTTAAGAATAGGAGGTGTAGGTGTCAAATTAAAATGTGTAGAGACCAACTTTTATTTTTAAGATAAGTAAACAAATATTAAATTATATGTAAATAATTAATTTTAGTAAGTTTTGTCTCAAGAGTAATAAGAGTAATAATGATCACATAAAATTTAAACTTCAATTAAGAAAAAGGAAATTTAAACTGCATTTAAAAAAATTTAAACTCCAATTAAGAAAAAGGAAATTTAAAGAAGAGAAAAAAAAAACCAACTGGGAAAAAGGATATTTTAACTCCATTTAAAAGGAAGAGGAGGAGGAAGAGTCGAACTTGGGAGTCCTCTTTCAACATGAGACGCAACAATCACTAAACCACACTTCAATTTCATTTATTTTTAGCTTAAACACTCTATATATAACAAAAGTAAAGGCGGCGTGATGTAGTGCGTGAAGCGATAACAAAGAACGAACACGTTGATTCTACGAATACCCGTGTAGGTCTTTTTCCAACCCCAAAATTCAACCCAAAGGGCACGGAATTTGAAGTGAAAATTCAGTAGTTTCAAAATTCAAGTCTGATTGTTCAAATTACTAGAGGGACATATAAATAAGAACAGAAATTCGAAATGGGCCTAAAAAAGATAACGGGCCAAACACAAGCCTAAAAACAAAATGCCCAAAATACCTCAAAAAACATAAAAAAATAACTAATAGAAATAAGCGTTTTTTGGCCCGGACGATGACCCAAACCGGTGTGGGCAGTTTGCATCAAGATGGAGCTCGTTCTCACGTTCGTTTCGCTTGGTCACACGCCCAAAACGGACCCCCGTAGCCCAAGTTAGAGCCATTTTAGTGAAGCCCCTTTTGTTACGCGATCTTGGGCCTCCAAATACAAGATGGCCCGCTCCTCCACACTTGGGCCCGCATCATTCCCTCCTGGGTAGAAAAAATTCGACCTCGAATCCGCAGCAACCTCATCATCAGACGAATCCCCATGAAAAGGTAGCAAATGTTTGACATTGAAAACATCGGAACAACGAATGTGGCTTGGTAACTCCAGACGATAGGCATTAGAATTTATCTTCTGCACAATCTCCACTGGCCCAATCTTCTTGGCTGACAATTTATTATATTCCTCCACTGAAAAATGATCCTTAGTCAAAATGGCCCAAACAAAGTCACCCTCTTCAAAATCAACTTGCCTACGCTTTCGGTCTGCAGCTTGCTTGTACTTTGAATTAGCGTTGGCCAAGTTATCCTGCACAGCTTTATGAACTTCATGTAACCCAACCACAAAATCTTGCACCTTCTTGGGAACAGAATCTGGGGTAGGAAGTGACATCAAATCAAGAGGACCCCGAGGCTTAGCAGAATAGACTACCTCAAATGGACTAAACCCAGTGCTCTTATTAACAGCATGATTATGAGCAAACTCAGCCTGACAAAGCTTTTGATCCCAAGACTTCACATGAACACCCACAAGACACCGCAAAAGATTACTAAGTGACCGATTAACAACCTCCGTCTGCCCATCAGTTTGTGGGTGGTAAGCACTACTAAAATTGAGCTGAGTGTTCACCATTTTCCACAGACTTTGCCAAAAATGACTCAAGAAATGTGTATCCCGATCAGAAACTATAGAGGATGGCAAACCATGCAAACGATAGATATCTCGAAAGAACAACTGAGCCACATTAACTGCATTTGTTGTCTTCTTGCAAGGAATAAAGTGCACCATTTTAGAAAACCGGTCCACCACTACAAAGATCGAATGATTACCACGCTGAGTACGGGGTAACCCCAACACAAAATCCATGCTAATATCTACCCAAGGTTGCTGAGGAATGGGTAGAGGCATATAAAGCCCTGCATTGGTAGCTGTGCCTTTTGAAACTTGACAGATCCTGCAACGTCTAACAAACCGATCAATATCCCTCCGCATAGTAAGCCAAAATAAGAAGACTGCACCAATCGTAAAGTACGGTCTCTAACCACATGCCCTTGCCCTTCTCCATGCAGTTCTTTAATTATTTGAAGGCGGATGCTGGAATTAGGGATACATA
Source organism: Helianthus annuus (assembly GCF_002127325.2). Lineage (NCBI taxonomy): Eukaryota > Viridiplantae > Streptophyta > Magnoliopsida > Asterales > Asteraceae > Helianthus > Helianthus annuus. Next base: position 161,463,368 of record NC_035434.2, on the reverse strand, counting down.
ATTGATTTTCCTTAAAAAGAAAACCGTCATGCACAAGAAAATATGTCCTCTTCCCAAACTGCACATCCTGCAAAATGACAGAAAAATATGGATCTGTTGTGAGCTGTTCCATGAGATTGTCTAGCCCGGGTACAACAACTCTCATAGAAACAAGCAGGCTACTCCTTCTGCTTAAGGCATCTGCCACACGATTCGAAATTCCAGACTTATGCTTCACAACAAAAGTAAACTTTTCCAAGAAAGCCATCCACCGGGCATGCTTATGTGATACTTTATCTTGACTGCGGATATGCCTCAACGAATCATGGTCTGTAAATAAAACAAACTCCTTGTGAAACAAATAATGACGCCAATGTTTCACAGCCTGGACCACTGCATAAAATTCAAGATCGTAAGTGCTATAATCTAACTTTGGCCCAGTCAACTTCTCACTGAAATAAGAAACTGGACGCCCCCTTGACTTAGGACTATCCCAATACCACCCTGCGGGGCATCTGTGTGCAACTCAAAAACCCGAGAAAAATCTGGCAATATTAGAATTGGTGCTGTTGTAAGCTTTTCCTTGATTAACTGAAAAGCTGATTCTGCCTCCTCAGTCCATATAAAGGTCTTCCCTTTTATGCAGTTAGTCACTGGCGCCATAAGGGAACTGAAATTTCAAATGAATCGTCTATAAAAAATTAGCAAGACCATGGAAACTACGTACTTCAGTTATTGTAGTTGGAGTTGGCCATTGCTTGACAGCCGCTACCTTTGATTCATTCACCTGTATGCCGTCACCAGAAACAACATACCCCAAAAATAGGACCTTAGGGACCATAAAGACACACTTCTTTTTGGCTGCATACAAGTTATCCCTACAGAGCAAGGTCAAAACCTGCCGTACATGCTTCACATGCTCATCAAAATTAGGGCTATAAATAAGAACATCATCAAAATAAACCACCACAAATTTACCAATAAAGGGTCTAAACAACTGGTTCATGACCCGCATAAACATACTAGGGGTATTGGATAAACCGAAAGGCATCACTAACCATTCATACAACCCTTCACGAGTTTTGAAGGCAGTCTTCCACTCGTCATCCGGTCTAAGACGAATCTGGTAATACCCACTCTTCAAATCTAACTTCGTAAAAATAGTAGCACCACTAATTTGATCAAGTAAATCATCAAGTCGAGGAATAGGAAACCTGTACCTCACAGTGATCTTGTTGACTGCATGACTGTCAACACACATACGCCATGTCCCATCCTTCTTTGGAGTCAACAGAGCAGGAACATCACAAGGACTCATGCTTTCCCGAACGTACCCTTTAGAAATTAAATCTTCAACCTGCCGACGTAATTCCTCATGTTCTTTTGGGCTCATTCTGTAATGGGGCTTATTGGGTAGTTGGGACCCTGGTTCCAAATCAATGTGATGTTGGATGTCTCGTAGGGGTGGCAACCCGGCAGGTAAATCATCTGGGAAAACATCAACAAACTCCTCGAATAACGGAACCATACATTCAGGAATCTCGACTTCCTCAGGCACTGGCTTCCCAATCAAAATAAACAAATTGTCTGCTTCCTCCAACTCATCTTGAAACTGACTAATGGTCAAAAGAGTACCCGACTGTTTTGTGGCTAACTGCTTAGGCTTGCTAGGAACAAGAGTTATCTTCACACCACCAAACAGAAAGCTATAAGTATTTGACCGCCCATTATGCTCTATATTACGCTCATATTCCTAAGGTCTACCCAATAATAAGTGACACGCGTCCATAGGGACCACATCACACACAACATCATCTTTGTACGTGGACCCAATAGAAATAGAAACAAGTGCCCTTTTAGATACCGTCACTTAACCCCCCCCCCCTTTTTAAGCCATTGAAGCTTATAAGGTTTCAGGTGACTCTCTGTCTTCAAGGCCAACTTTTGAACTGCCTCTTCGGAAATCAAATTGTCACAACTCCCCGAATCAATAATAAACGTGCAAACCTTTCCCAAAATAGTACATGTTGAGTGGAAGATGTTATGCTTCAGCCAGTCGTCTCCATCTGCCTTTGGTGTATAGCAAGAGCGTCTGACCACCAAGTTCACCCCAACATCACCGGTCACGACCTCTTCTTCATATTCAGTTTCTTCATTGTACACTGGGTTATTCTCATACTCTTCATACTGATCATCCTCAGACTCAGCAAATAATTGTCTTTTACCAACCCTTTTACACTCAGCTTGACGATGGCCTGTTTCACCACAATTGAAACATCTCGGACCACTACTGCTAGCCCCCTTAGAAGTAGGCCCGGTATTGTTAACCCCTGGCCGTTGTTGACTAGGCCCGCCACGAGGTGCCCCACTGCCCGACCCAACATTTCCTCCGGCAGGGGTAAACGAACCGCCCACCCGACGGTTTTGTTTCTCAAAGGCCAACGCCCGTTGGTGTGCCTCTGGAATGGTTAACAGATCAAAGAGGTTCACAGACTCCATGATTTGAACCCTCAGACCCCCAATATACCGAGAAACAAGTTGTTCCTCCGGTTCTTGAATATCGTTCCTAGCAATCAACTGGTAAAACTCCGTTGTATAATCATCAACCGATTTAGCCCCCTGTTTTAAATTCTGCAGACGCTGGTACATCAACCTTTGAAAGTTATGAGGCAAAAAGTTGGACCGCAAGCACTTCTTCATCTTGGTCCATGTCACGATCCTTGACTTTCCGAGCCTGTTTCGTGTTAACTTCAATTGTTGCCACCACGCAGAAGCCCTACCGCGTAACCTGGTAGCGATCAAGGCCACCCGCTTATTTTCAGGCACCTCCTTGTATTCAAACACCTCCTCCATGGTAGCCAACCAATCAATAAACCCCTACGGATTCAAACTAGACCCATCAAATTCTGGAATATCAATCCTTATCCCAGAATCCCAACGCCTGTTACCCCCTCCACGTTCACCCCTTGGTCTCCCTTCCTGATCATCTTCGGAAGTCGAACCATCACCAAATGGGTTACTAAAATCAGAACCATGCCCGTCATTGGGTCTCTGCCTCCTACGATTGATCAAGTCGGCCATCCGGTCAGTCAACTGATCGACCACTTGATCCCCAACCGTTGATCCACTCTCGACATAAGTTGCTGCTCCAACTCCCGTTCATAAACTTTATCGAGAGGCCTGGTGTTGTTTCTCCTCGGAGGCATTTTGAGCCATGAATTCGGCTCTGATACGAACTGATGTAGTGCGTGAAGCGATAACAAAGAACGAACATGTTGATTCTGCGAATACCCGTGTAGGTCTTTTCCCAACCCCAAAATTCAACCCAAAGGGCACGGAATTTGAAGTGAAAATTCAGTAGTTTCAAAATTCAAGTCTGATTGTTCAAATTACTAGAGGGACATATAAATAAGAACAGAAATTTGAAATGGGCCTAAAAAAGATAACGGGCCAAACACAAGCCCAAAAACAAAATGCCCAAAATACCTCAAAAAACATAAAAATGCAAATAACTAATAGAAATAAGCGTTTTTTGGCCCGGACGATGACCCAAACCGGTGTGGGTAGTTTGCAGCAAGATGGAGCTCGTTCTCACGTTCGTTTCGCCTGGTCACACACCCAAAACGGACCCCCGTAGCCCAAGTTAGAGCCATTTTAGTGAAGCACCTTTTGTTACGCGATCTTGGGCCTCCAAATACAAGATGGCCCGCTCCTCCACACTTGGGCCCGCATCACGGCGGCTGTCACAACCGCCGACTTTTTGTTTTAAGATATAAGATAATAATACACTCATCCTTTTTCTGAACAATAATACCTTACATTTACTTTTTCGTAATAAAGGTTATTTATTATTACACTTTTTACTTTTTTATCATACTAAATTACTTTTATATACATTGCATAAGTTTTTTTAAAGAGTTTTTTTTTTATTTTGTTATAAGCTACATGAGTGGCTGTGTCGTGATCAACCCAACTAATTTCAATCAAACTACATCCATACCGGTACCGGTGTTCATTTTTGTTCTTTTCGATCGATTATATTTTTTTAGTTTTCTCTCTCGGTTGCTATAACGAGTGTCGATGCCATAACGATCCGAACAAAAATCGACCAATTTCTCGTCGAGTAGCGAGATCAAACCTATTAAGGCCAAACAATGTTGAAAACGTATTTGTATTCAAAACATTTTTTTGTATCATAGGCTATAGCAAGTCTCATTAACATAGTAGTGTCATGACGAACAGGACAAATTCCGACCGAAGAACATTGGTATTGAATATTGATATATGTTTTGTCAGTGTCATCATCATCGGTGTTTGTTCTTCTAGTTTCGATCGACATAAAACTCATATCAACATATTTTGGGTATACCACATTTTTTTTAGTTTCTTGAGTATACTGATTGTCGCTATCAAATTAATCCCATAATAAATCAAACCAATACCAAATAAATTCCCATCACGACACATCGGGAATTTAATTCTACTAGTTATTAGTAAAATGCGTAGGTAATAAAAAATAGATATCATAACTTGTTTTTAACTTTAAATTGTTTTTTTTATTATTTTATTATCGTAATTACTGTTGAACACGGTTTATTTTTATTATAACTTTTTAGATGCGATGTTATATAAAATTACAATTTCATTGTTGTGACGTGTCTGTTTAATTTATGATACATTTTTTTTTAAAACCAAGTTGTGAGTAGTAATGTATAAGTGATCGAAACGCGAACGTACATGTTATCAAACTAACCTTATATTTAGTTTTTTCTTTTTTTATAAATTGACGTTATTTACCATTTTCGTTATTCAGATACTATATTGTAGTTCTTTATAAAATTGTGAATATACAGGTACGACATGCTTATTTTCATCTACGTTTTAATAAAAGCTTTTGTCTTTTACCATAGCGAACCAAACCAATACCGTCTATATATAAATTATATGTTTTAAAACTAACTAAATATGGAATCATTATGAAACCTCTAGTCATATATATCAAGAGTTTTTTTCCTAAATGGAGGGAGTTGGAAAACTTATTTACCAAATTGGGTGATTTGAAAAATAATTACCAAAATGGGTGAAAATAAAGAAATATTTTATTTTATAAAGAAAAATAAAAACAAATCTCTTAGCGACTTCTGAGTATCCAGGGTTTTGACTACGCCATCACTATTCCAATTTCTTCTCGCAATCAACGATTCTTATCAGGTTCGATTTGATTCGTGTTCGTTTATCTAAACGTTTATTATTCTCGTTCATGATTTTGCCATTCGATTGTTGTTCGATTTTGCTATTCTATTATGGGTTTGTTTTTTTGTGGGTCGATTGTTGCCGATACTGATTTGTGTGTTGTTTGATTATATATCTGTGTTCACATGTGTTGAGTGCATGCGCTAAACTTTCTTTAAACACTTGGCAATATGTCAACAAATGCTACTCAATTGTGGATTATTGTGCTACTTGTTCATCCGAGTTTTCCCCGATTTCTCATGAAGCATATTGGCCACACGGATCATCTAATGTAGAATTACTTCCCAATTCAGATCTAAAACGAGATAAAAAAAGGTCGCCCTCGTTCAACAAGGCTACGAAATGGAATGGACATCAAAGAAGGGAAAAAAACTAATCTTTGTGGAATTTGTAGAGAACCTGGTCATAATCGGGCAAGATGTCCTTCTAAGCCTAGAAGAATGGATGCCTAAGCCAATCGAGTTGTTTTGAAATATTTATTTTGATTTGTCTTTGATGTTGAGACCGCTAGCAAGTTAACTTTATTTCACATATTTCTTTTTATTTGTATTTTATAAATAGACTTTGAAGTTTCAAAATTTAACTATTTTTATGCTTTTTTATCTTTATTTAGATGACTATTATGGTTTAGTTGAATATAAAAACTACGATACACAGATTAAAAGTGAGGAAAAGAAAGCTGCTAAAAGAATTATGATACATAATTTAAAAAAAAAAAAGCAAAGAAAAGAAAACTTCAATAGGTTAAAAAGTGTTATAATCTAATAGGTTAATTGAATAATAAATAAAAGGAAAATAATTACAAGTAGATTAAAAAACACCCATTTTGGTAATTATTTTTTAAATCACCTAATTTGGTAAATAATTTTCCCAACTCCCTCCATTTGGAAAAAAAACTCTATATATCAAGGACCGGATACAGAACACATTATTAAACCTCTAGTCATATGCCACTTAGGCTATAGTTTAGTAGTCAAGAGAAATTATCTCTTGTGAAGAGACCAGAGTTCAACTTTTGGGAAAGAAAAATTAGTCGTTCCAAGAATAAACCTCTTGTCATATATATCAAGGAATGGATATAAAACACATATATATACAATGATCTTAGTACTTCAAATTACTAGAGCATGAGCGCTCAATAATTAACCTTTTTAAGCAACAATTAGTACTAAAATTGTGTGCGCAACGTATTACCCCTATATTAATTTACAACTTTTGTTTGTGGGTAAAGGTAAAATTTACAATTCATTTTTTTCTACACTTTTCACCCTTATACTTTTGTTTGTCGATAAATTTTACACCTTTGTTTGTGAGTATAATACACAAGTCATCTAGTACTTACAGATTTAGCAAGTCATTAATTTGTTTTTAGCAATTTTGATTTACCTAAGGGGAGGATTTGTAAAATATAGTGTATTATGGAGGGAAAAGTCAAGATTATGTGTAAGAGCATTAACATTGGAACCTCTAACTCCATCTATATAATTTAATCAAAAAACACATTTTTTCTTTAAATTATATTTATTTTTCATAAAGCTTCACATCCAACTCAATATCTATATCTATATCATACTAACAAACACTTATTTTATTATCTCTTTCTCTTTCCTACACACTCACAGCAAAAATATAAAGGCTTGGATATAAGCGTCTAAATATTGAGATGTACTTTAGTATCTATATAATTTTCTCTATTACATAGATTCCATTGTAGTGAGGTTTTTGTTGTTTCCTTCGTTTCTTTCTCAATATGTATCGTATTTGTTCTTATAGAGGCTCTAATGTGAATGCTCTAAGAGAGTAAATATGAAATATATTATTATATAATGATTACTAGTATTTTTTTAACGTCACACACCCCTCTCCCTTAAAATTCACTTACAGCTCATTTTGTTATATTTGAATCCGCATCACTTTCCTCTGGATAAAATACCTGGTGTAACTAAGCAAAGAGAACATTAACTAATATAAAGTATGTGTATATTTAAGTTAATAAACTATTAAGAGATTAAGGATATGTGTATATGAATATATATATAAATCTAATACTAATAAAAGAGTTCATTTAATGCCACGTGACATTTTCTTCGTAATAAAGGATTTCACTAAAATGTCATGCGGCAATTTCTCATGCTACCTCAACCATAATACTAATATGTAAATTAATATGAGGACCATCATCCTATACGATATAGAGATAAAAATATAAGAATTACTTTTAATCTCTTAAATATTTTGATTTTACATATTAGAGATCAAGACTATCTTCCCCTCTATACAATACGATAAAGGGTCATTATATCTTTTAATATGTCTGTATTTAATATAAATATCCTTTAAAATCAAAAGCCTTTTAATAGTTAGTTTATTATTATCTATATAACAAAACTATTATTATTTTTTATTATTATTAATATCGCCAATTTAATTATTTATGCATTATTATAATAACTTTATGTGTGGGTGCTCGGGGCAAAAGTGAAAGTGCACTAATTTTAACGTTATTTTATTAATTTCGTGAAGATAATGTTAAAAGAGGTGGATGGTTAATCATCCATCATGTGGTGGCGTTGATAGCTGAAAGACAAGGGAGCACATGCATTAATTGGCCTTTGTCTTAATTGCCGAGTGATATGTGCCTTTTGTCCAAGACTTGATGCAAAACTACCATCGTGCCAGGGGTCTCACTGGAAGCAACCTCTCTATTTCTACGGGGTAGAGGTAAGCCTGTCTACATCTTACCCTTCTTAGACTCTACCTTAACTTTGTCATTGGTGAAATTTACTGAGTATGATGATGATGGGAAAACGCAATAATTAGATTATACTAATATTACACCTGTTTAACTATGTGATCACGATTATATAGAAGTATCATTTTCATTTTTTTTATATTTTATGCGTGTAATACACGGGTTTGTAACACCTATAAATTAAAATATTATTCATTTAAGTTTGTTTGAATTTTTATCTTTCAAGTAAACATTCTACATTTGAATAGTGGGAGTGGAGATTCAACTTATGCCAACAACTCGTTTTTTACGGTCTCTTTCTAATCTCTTAAGTCAAATGTTCTGAGTAAACTCAAAATTGTTCTAACTTATTATTAAATAATGGTTTACGTAAGTGATCGATTTATTCTTTCTTTCTAGAAAATTGTGAATCAAACGCAGAACTTCTTGGATAGCTCTGATACCACTAATTGATGTGTTCACACAATCAACGATAGTTTGTTATTCACTTATCAACGGTATATAACGACAACTAACAATTAGCTACATTCACATCTTTAGTCCTTCTATTATACAACAATTTCACTATTAGTCCCTGTCTTAGTATGCGTTGGCCTTTTGACCCTATCATGTGCGTTATTGCATATCCATACAAGTAGTTCTCATGATTGTGAAGTGAACTTTGTCTTGAGTGATAGCATGTTGTACATGGATTCAACTTGTGTGCTTTAAGAAGCATGTGACTTTTGTTTATTTTCGTGCAGTATATATTAGATGTTTTCAAACTAATTCAATATATGGAAAATTAATCCTTAAACTTAATCCAAACTATAAGATGATGTACCAAACAATCACAAGAATCAATAATAAACCTCTAGTCCTATAAATCAAGGAATATATACATAACTTAGCGATCTTAGTACTTGAAATTACAAGAGCATGAGCTCTCAATAATTTACCTTTTTTTTAATAACAATTACTACTAAAATCGCCTACAACGGATGCTTACACATTTAGCAAGTAGTTAACTTGTTTTATCAATTTTGATTTACCTAAAAGGAAGATTTGTAAAAGGGAAAATTACCAAAATGTCGGTTGACCAAATTTGTTTTCGAAACTAGCAACCTCACGCGTCTTTGGAGCGACCTTTTAAGCAGGGGATACATCTTTCGAGCCCGGGATGCGTATTTGGAGCGAAGCCCAATAAAAAATGGACACATGGCTGCGTAGACCACGCACGAAAATTGTCATTTTGCAGACTATTTGTTTTTCGGAAGACGTTTAACTAAAAAACGTTTGCGCGAGCTCTTCTTGGTGCAGACTTGGCTCAGCCACTCCTAAGATCTTCTAAGATCCCTAGAGGGTTAAACACCACCACCCACCACCACCGTCCGGACACCCCCACCAGTTCATTTTAAAAGTCTACATAGTGTAAAAAGCAAACAACCTTCTTCTTGTAGACTGTAGAGGTTTAGTCCAACTTTTCTTTTTCAGATGTCTGCAGATGTGATCCGCAGACTGCAGATATCTTAACTCTTAAAAAACAAACTCACCTTAGTATATTAACTAAAATTAGTGCAAACTTTTCGGAAAAAAATGGAAAAATTAAAATCAATGCAAATGCTCTTTAGTTCGGTTTTTAATACAAAACTATGTAAAAATCCAAACAATAGTTCAATCCATAATTTTAGAATTAGGTTTATTATTGGATATGTAATATGGATGCTCTTCATGACGTGTGTTAACTTGTGGAAGGTCTATTTAAAGCAATAACATGAAGGGGCACTTGCACTAGAGCAAAGAGTAACCATGACATTGGAAGACATTCTACATATGAATAGTGGGAGTGGAGATTCAAGTTATGCCAACAACTCGCTTTTTACGGTCTCTTTCTAATCTTTTAAGTCAAATTTTCTGAGTAAACTCAATATTGATCTAACTTATTATTTAACAATGGTTTTCATAAGTGATTTATTCTTACTTTCTTTCCAGAAAATTGTGATGCAAAAAACAGCACCGTTTTTAAAGCGTACAATCAAGGGTATTGCTAAGCAGAATACCTTCTTCGACCATTGTTTCATATTTGCAGATTTGGGTTGCTCTTCTGGCATGAATACGTTGTTGCTTGCTTCTGATGTTATTGATACAATCCATGAGTGGTGTCTAGAAAATAATCGTCAGACACCACAGTTTCAAGTGTGCTTAAATGACCTCTTTGGAAATGACTTCAATAATATTTTCAAATTATTACCCAACTTTTATAAAACCCTTAGAGAGGACAAGGGAGACAAATTTGGCCCTTGTTTTGTTTCAGCTGTTCCTGGATCCTTTTATGGAAGACTCTTTCCTGACGAAAGTTTGCATCTTATTCACTCCTCATATAGTGTTCATTGGCTTTCTCAGGTTTGTGTAATATCTAATTATATGACCATCCTATGCAAATTATTACAACTTGATTAAAAACCTCTAAAGAGAAATATTATACAATTGGGTCATTATAAATACACAATTTTAGTAGTGATAAAAGATACATATGACTTAAAAATCCTACTCGATACCTTTGGCGCTCTCGCCCCTGACGCGGTTCGGTTCCTAAAGCGGGTTCAACAGGTGGTAAGTAGTAACACCGCACATGTTAAGGGGCAGAATTTTGTGTTTAGCAGGGTAGGGTTTGCTATTCAGAAGAGAGTAGCGGCGCAGCTTGTTGCCCGCCTACCTGCCATTAGTTTGTAATCGTATTTAACTTGTTCCTAGTGTTTATTTAATAAAACTATCCTAATTATAGCAAAAAAAAAAAATTAATTTGCATACATGTGTTATATCTGGAATCCTATCTAATCGAGATCATATTTTTTAGATTATTTTGTGACTGTTTTGGATGATAAACTTGATCCATGTAATATGTGAAAGGTACCTGAAGGCCTTGAAAATAATAAGTTAAATATATACATAGCAAAAACAAGTCCTCCAAGTGTATTGCAAGCCTATGGAAAGCAATTTCATACAGATTTTACAAAGTTTTTACGCCTACGCTATGAGGAACTGATTCGTGGTGGACGCATGGTTTTAACATTACGTAGTCGAAGTAGCCTTGATCCAGCTAGCGATGATTCTAGTAGTTTTTGGGAGATACTCACCATATCACTTACTGAAATGCTAAAAGAGGTACAAGGCTTCATGTATCAAATTTTATACTCAAATTAACGAATTGAAGAATATACTATTTGGAGCTTCTAACTAATTAGCTTCATCCACTAATTGTTTGTGGTTTAACTCACAGGGGCTGGTTCAAGAATCGGATATTAACTCATTCAATATCCCATTTTATTTTCCACACAAGGATGAGCTTAGGAACATTATTGAAGCGGACGGATCATTCTCTCTTGACAACATGGATGTTTTTGAACTTAACTGGGGTGAACAAGATTACACTAATCTGAATGAGCATACCCATGAAGCCATCCACAACCAAGGGAAAAACACAGCTAGATTGATAAGGTCTATTACTGAATCATTGTTTACTTCTCATTTCGGGAATGACATAATTGATGTGTTGTTTAAGAAGTGTGAAAAGAATGCGGAGGAACATCATCTAGCTACCAGAAAATCAAGACACTTAAGTGTAGTCATTTCATTGACAAAAAGTGAATGATTCAAGTGTTTGTTTAGATCCGTAGGTTGGTTTAAGTTTTTGTTTAAATAATCCTTTATGATTTATGATTTGAATGTGTTCATGTGTCTCTTGTGTATACATGCATGTTGCAGGTTTTGATGTAAATAGCAAATTTGAAGACATTAGTTTTTGGGTTTGGTTGTTTTTGTGTTCTTTTATTAACAGAGGCGCAAACATATATATATAAAAAAGACTAGCAAGGAGTTAGTAAAATATTACAAGTACAATAGTGGTTGTTTGAGCCACTGAATCAAAGATAGGATGTTGATCAGTTCTCTTTAAATATAATAGGAAAATATGAAAACATATTTGTGATTGCAGACAGCCCAACAGAGAATCCAGTTAAAGATTCAGCCATCGAGTTCGACATACTTGTCAGGATGATCTGGTTCCTCCTTAGGGTGCAAACTAATGATGGTGATGATAAACCGAAAAGGGTATATTCGGTTGGGAGAGAGAGGCGATTGATGTTATGAGTTAATACATTGTCTAACCTTGTAACCTCTATATTAGTCTCCTTATATATGCACCCAAGAGGAAACCCAATTAGTTAATAAGGGTAATATGGTCTATCAACAATTACCAACTAATTATTTAATAGGTTGTTATATATTTTGATCTATATAATGTAAATGATTATAATGGCTACTAGATTAAATACAACATAATAATATATTTAATCTTACATTCTTCCACTTAGCCAAGTAATCATTTACTATGAGTATTAGATAAGCCTGATGAGGAGTTAACACTCATTTTAGCTCTAAACCAAGAACCGTAGCAGAGAAATATATCCGTTGAATCATTATGCGACTCAGGACCCCCATTAGTCATACTACAGCCTCAATTTAAAACCTAATCGTTATGATCAAAATATGCATATGCCCTTTGTTTAATTTGTAATTTTATTTTTCTATATGTCATTATACCGGTTGAACATATTGTTAGAGACATACAAAATCAAACTGAAGAAATTTCATTAACTAAAACATAAGCTAGTACAATATGCTAAATCAGGTCTTTAGTAAATCCCATATTCCGAACATGTTCATCGTAAATTTTAGGTGGGAGACCTTTAGACATCGGATCCGCAAGCTATCTTTAGTACTAATATACTCAATACAAAGATTATTTTCCTCAACTCGTTCACGTACGAACTGATATTTTGTATTGAGATATAAACCAGCTCCAGTCGAACTGTTACTGTTCGAGAAACTAACGGCAATTGAGTTATCACAGTAAAGCTTCAATGGTCTAGAAATGGAATTAACGATTCTGAGTTCAGTAATCAGATTCCTAAGCAACATTCCATGACAGGTTGCGTTATAAACAGCAATGTATTCTGCCATCATTGTGGAAGTTGTGGTCAACTTTTTGTTTAGGACTCTTCCATGAGATGGGTCCGCCCGCTAACATAAAGATATAGCCTGAAGTGGATTTCTTGTCATCTTTGCATTTGGCAAAGTCAGAATCAGAATAGCCTACCACTTCTTCTATAAGTCAGTTTATAGTCTTTCGTCCCTTGCAGATATCGAAGTACCTTCTTAGATGCTTTCCAGTGATCTAGGCAAGGATTAGTCTGTAACGGCCTAGCATTCCAGCAATATAAGCAATATCTGGGTGAGTACAGACTTGAGCATACAACAAACTCCCGACTACTGACGCGTAAGGTATCTGGCTCATTTTCTCCTTTTCAACCTCTGTTGTCGGACCTTGGAATGACCCAAAAATATCTCCCTTAACTACTGGAGCGACTGAGGGTTTGCACTGTTGCATGTTGTAACGTGTAAGGACCCGATCTATGTAAGCCTTTTGAGACAATTCTAAGATCCCTTTGTGTCTATCTCGGTGAATTTCGATGCCAATGACGTAACAAGCATCTCCGAGATCCTTCATGTCGAAGTTATGCGTGAGTAACCGCTTCGACTCATGCAACATGTCTAAACTATTACTTGCCAATAGAATATCATCTACATAAAGGACAAGTATAGTAAAGTTGCTCCCACTCATCTTAAGGTAGGTGCATTGATCCCCTTAATTCTTTACAAAACCTTGTGTCTTCATGACTTCATCAAATTTGAGATACCATTGATGTGATGCTTATTTTAACATGTAAATGGATTTCTTCAACTTACAGACTAGATGCTCCTGACCTTCAGGTTTAAAGCCTTCAGGCTGTTTCATGTAAAAATCTTCATCTAAGTCTCCGTTAAGGAAAGCGGTTTTAACGTCCATCTGATGCAGCTCTAAATCAAAATGAGCTACTAGGGCCATAACGATCCTTAATGAATCTTTAAGAGAGACAGGGGAAAATATCTCTTGATAATCAATTCCCTCTTTCTGAGTGTAGCCCTTTCCATCCAATCTCACTTTGAAGCGTTCAACGTTCCCATTTGGATCCAATTTTGTTTTGAACACCCATTTACATCCTACGGGTTTGACACCGTTGGGTAATTATACCAAATCCCAAATGTCATTTTTCTTCATGGATTCAAGCTCATCCATCATTGCACAATTACCTATCATGGTTCTCAAAATCATTAACTCCAACATCAACAACAACCAATTTCTTCTCTTAAGGAAAATTAGCCTACATAAAAAAATTGAAGTGTTAGTTATCTTCTATGAACATTACAACAAATGATTTGCTCTTCTTTGTTTAGTAAATGTCAACACTAAAACCGAAAAATTAACTTTGGACACATAATAAAATTGAACTGAGATAGAACAAAGTACCTTATCAGAGGTGTGAGTGTGGAGGCGGAGGTTGACGGTGGAGATGGGGTTGTTGATGTAGGTGGCCTGTGCTGGTGGAAGATGCAGACGGGCGTTCCACAATCACCATCGCTCGCCACCTGAAACCCTAACCTAACCCAACACCATCTCCACTTGCGATTTAGAGAAGAAAGCCTAAGAGGTCGATTGTGGTGGGTGGATAAAAGCAGCAACACTAAACCCTAGCGAGCGGTACCTGCATCCTTTTCGATTGCCAGTTTACCACAGAGGGAGAAGCTTTAACACCGGCCAGGAAGAGGCAAACACATAGTGGACATCGGATCTAAAAGCAACGGCTGAGATGAGGAAACTGTTCCTAAGAGTTGACTGTAACTGTTCACAAAAATAATCCAGAAAAATCAAGAATCTTATCAAGATTATAGAAATAACAACAAACAAACATCCATTTGTTGAAATACGACTTTGGTTTTTAGGGTTAAATAAAAGGATGATGAAGATCTTGGATTGAGATTTCTTTTCATTTGAATGATTGCAATTAGACCATAGTGATCTTCAACAGTTTCATGGAGGAGGTGTGTGAATTGGGAAGAGAGCAGATCCAGAAACCCTTTGAGAGGGAGAATGAAGAAAGAGCAAAATGAGTTTGAAATTTGAAATGAGATTTGAGGTTTGTTTTGTCCGCCTGTGAATTATTTGAAATGATGAGTTACAGAGCTGGGTCCCCAAAATTCTGACTTGAGGTTATATAAAAAAAATCCAGAAAACGATAGGATACAAATAAGGGGCTTAGAATTGTGCCACCTAGGATTTTTAAAGTATGTTGTAACATTCCCAAGATTTCAAATTTAAAATAAAGTTATTAAACGAATGGATTACGAGTAAGTTGGATGTTAGAAATATGAAGTACCAAGACGAGGCCTAGGAATCGTTTAATAAAAATACATTATATTTGAACCTACTCCGTTTTTAATGAAACTTGGTTCAAAATGTAGATAAGATTATTCTCGTTCTAATGACATGTTCATTGTTTTATAAAACGTCATATTTTAGAAGTTATGAGCGCCAAATAAATGAAGCAGCTGAATTAGTTATAATATATAAAATAATAAAATAACATTAAAATATGTATTGATATTGTTGTACGTAAATTTCAAAGAAGGAAATAAAATGATATTAAAATAAAAACTAAATGGAAATGTGAGAATTAAATATGGATATGCATATTGCCTATAACGATTGCAAGAATACATGTGTAGGAACAATAAACAAAAACAATTAATGAATATGAGTAGGTGGCAAAAAATTGCGTGAACTCTAAGCAGGATGACAAATATAAATAGCAGACATAGGACTTCACAATTTACTCACCTATTCTTCTACTCTATGTCTCGCCCATCTCTTTGCATTTCCATATTTTTAAAGCCCTGCCCTGTTTTAAGTGTTTTAAATCCTAAGCACCGATACCCTGTCCGATTGATCTAGGGCCCCGTAACGTATGTCAAGGCTCTGCCTAAATTCGTTGGGGTTCTGTCTCGTGACGTAGGGATAAAGTTAAACTGGGTTACTATACTTAATGTGAGTGCACTATATATTTTATTAATTAATCCAGGAGTTATACCAAGATATATCAACCCTCCAAAAATATTTCCGACACCCCTAATATATTTAGAATACCCCTATACGTCCTCAAATACACCCCATATACGAAAAGTGGGCCCGAAATATATTTAAATTAATAAACTAAAAATAAAAACAAATATTTAAGTCTGTCGCGGGGCGCGACAGAGTACTCCTCATTCTACGCGGGCCGCGACCAAGCTACAGACGGCGAAAGCACAGCCCGCCATGTGGCAGGACACGCATCAACCTCTGGGGTGACTCAGCAACATCACCGCCGCCTTTTGGCCCTGGCGGGGCGCGACGACCCCTTTGATTTCCGTCACGGGGCGCGACGAAGGTCTTGAACAGCCCTATAAATTTGGTCGATCGGATTCAATTGGAAATCGTTCATAATTCGATTTTCTCTCTCAATTTCTGTAGTGTAGGCCCTATACCCGGGCATTTTACCCCCCCCCCTCCCCTAAATAACGAAGTTCTGCCCCGTTGTAAGTATCATAACCTCTGGATACGTATTAGATACGCTGCCTGATTGATCTAGGGTTCCGTAACGGCTGTCGTGGTTCTGCCCGACGTAGTCGTTGGAATGCCATCTCGGGGAGGGTATTACTAATGTAAATATTGGGTTATTATACTAACACGTGTGCATTGTTTATTTAATTAGATTATAACCAGGAAGTCAGAAAGGAAAGACCTATAATAGCAATGTGAGTAATCCTCTTTTTGTGTAAACCTTTTTGTGAGTAATCCTCTTTTTGTATAAACCTTTTTGTGAGTAATCTCCTTTTTGTTAACTGTTTTTACAAAACCTCACACAATTAATTATATATTAAGCAGTTATTGAGTATTTGTAAGGATACAATTATCGTCGGTATGTTGGGGTTTTGTATACAAAATTTGTTACTGCCTTGCGAGGGGTAACATTTCTACAAGTCGGGTTGACAGTACCGTGGGTGGTAATTGATATGACTTGGAAACAAATGTAATTGCGAGACCGCCCTTAATATTGTACAATGGTTTTTATTAAACTTAATTTAACTGGGATTCACTCACCAGTATTTCCTGCTGATAAAATGTTTTAAACACGTGTTTCAGGTAACTTAGTGTGAAGCCAAAAAAACAGGTAACTTAGTGTGAAGCCAAAAAAAACAGCTGGAAAGCACTCAAGGCTTAGAAAAGTGGCAATAAAAAGTTACCTAATTAAAAAGGAGAATTGTTTTCAATAATTGGGGTTATTCCCTATAAATGTATCAAAATGAAAAATCAGGATTTGTCCCACTTATAAATGTATTATTAGAGGAACTTGGATTTTATCCTGTTTCTTTATTTTAAACATTTTTGGTGTTTAACTCTGATAAAATATTTCCTAACTACGGTCCTGTTGAAATTTTCCGCTGCCAACTTGATAAACACCAATAACACTGAAACTGGTCGCGGCCGCCCGTTCCTGGTTGTTTGGGGACGTTAGGAAATTAATATCTTATGTGTTATCATGTGAACATTAGAATCTTAATATGTTTATTTTTGACTTTTATGCCATTTAATGAATTTTGAATTCCCAATATGTATTACCCGTATCTGTATCTTACACTTATGCTATAATATATAAATGATATATATATTAATAATATCATGTCTTAGTAATTTTCATGATACCTTATATATCTATCGTGTCCATATGTATGTATATATGCGAATATAATGCAATAATTTTTATAATAATAATAGAATGTTAATATTAATATTTTAGTATTAATAACTGCAATTCAGATATGATACTTTGTAAACATTATGATATAAATAATATGTATTATATCTAGATAATTTCCTATCATTTAAATTTTCAGGGTACGTAAATATGATAGGCTATAAAAAGGGAATATATTCATAAAATAATATTCAAATCTGCATCCTCATATTTATGTAAATACAACTTAAAATAAATTATAATAATATTATTATATTGATATTAATATCTTAACCAAAGATGTAAATTAACACCTTTAGGAACGGTATCACTGAAATATAATAATATAAAATATTATTCAACAAAAGCAGTATATTTTACGATTTATGATACAATCCAAAGGTTTTACTCGATTTAAAAATATGTATTTGTCAAAGTTTTGATAAAACGTATATATCATTATATTAATTTTGTTAAAATATAATATTTCAGCATTGTTTAAATACAATAGTTTGTAAATCACTGTATAATTCTTATTACTTCTTATTACTTCTTATCATATTATTAAATATTAAATCTGTAGATTATTCATCAAAATTTGATAAGTTACATATAGTCAATATTGATGATAATTAACATGCTAATACACAAACACTCTTTAAGAAAAATCTCTAATATATTATTTATCCTCATTAAATAAATCATGTTTTAAAATTAATAATAATAATATTTTTGGAAAATAAAATATTTGGCTCTTGAATAAAGTTATATTAAAGAAGATTTCATAAAACGTAATCCTTAATTTTATAACAAATAAGAATTTTTACAGTTCGACGATTCTAAGATTTAAACACATATATACGTATATAAGGGGAGATACAAAATATTTTATAAAACAGTATTTATGAAACCAGAATATGTACAATAACCTAGTCTTATGTAATTAAATGGTTTTAATACATAATACCTATATATCAACAGGAAATAACTTAAACTTATTTCTTAAAATTATATGTAAGTCGGATGCACATATATTTTTATATATAACTTGTATCAATATTATAAATAATATTTCATTCATGAAGTAAAATATGTACACAAAAAATATTTAGTGCAGTATGGTTTAAAATATGTATACATATATTTCTAAAGGAAACACTTTTTACCATTTGATAAGTTATATTTAAGTCATATGTATATATATATATATATGTGTGTGTATTATGATAATACTTCATTCTTAATATATTAATGATCGAATTTAGAAACACCAGACTTTGTATTGGTTATTACGAATATTAAATAAGTAGAATTTGAATCAAATTATAAATATGTTATAACCAAAATTAAGTTAACCTTTCAAGATTAAAATTGCTCTAAAAAGAATCCAGAAAATTATATCTCTATTAAATTTATACCTTCTGATGAATTCCCTTTTTGTTCTAAAATATTATCTTCAATAACTTTGATAGAAATTTATTCGGTTAATATCAAGGAATAAACAAAGTTATGAAAATAAACAGGATAACTAATACAATTAATTATGTAACTGGATTTTTTTAGGTTGATATTATAAAGGAAATTTTAAAAGTGTATACTTATACGTATGTATATACAAGACACAAATTTCCTTGATAATATATAATATAATGATCAATTGTCTTCGGTAGAAGGAAAATTTTTTATATAATAGAAGAAACAAATCTACATGTTTACTCAAGATCCATTTTGATACCCAACTTTAATTCAAAAGATACCTTAAGGATATCTGTATTAGCACCACCTCTTGAAAAAAAACAAATAAATGAGTCAATGACGGAAAATCTCAGAATTTCATATAAAAGCTTTTACCTTTATTTTTGAATACTTATCCAGCCATAAGCCCTGGAAATATAAGTAAATTAAGGCAATATAAAAGCTATTACATCAAAGGAAGAAACAATACCTATAAGATTACATTTTCCTTATAATTTGATAAGATATATAGTAAAAGAAAATGTTAAGATATAACATGTATATGTTACCTTAATTATCATCGCATAATACTAATAGCTATGATTATAATGATGCTATTTAAAATATACATGCATAATTGCTTAGTTCTGTGATAATTATATCTGAACATGTTTGTAATTCAGATGTCAAAGGAAATAGCATGTGATCAAGAAATTCAGGCTAGTAATGAAAACTCTTTGGATAAAAATACTATAGAAAATATAATCGCTCAAGGAATATCGAATGCCATACCTTCGATCATTGAAGCTATTAAAATTTTTGTGCCTATGACCAAAGGTCATACCATACACTGTAGGCATACTCACCACTTCAAACCTAACCCTAGTTCCAAGGGAAGTCATGATATTCGTATCAAAAGTTCACCTTCCAAACGAAAGAAAACCACAACCTATGGATACTCCTATAAGGAATTCCGTTCTGACAAATCATGCAAGGATAAAGAAAGGAAACCAGTAATCACACAGCCTATCTGCAACAACAAAAAGCATTCAAGAAAACGCCATTCTAAGAAGACACTTCGCTGTAATTTCTGCAAGAAGGCTGGACATGCAGAGGAAGAATGTAGAAGGAAAACTAATGTATGTTACAAATGCGGAAACCCAGGCCACATTCATCCATACTGCCCGAAACTACTTAAGGCACCCGAAAACGAGGATCGAAACCCCGATGAAGCTGAGAAGAACGCATAAATGTTTACAACACCAGAGGCAACGACAACTTTTAATATAAACACCTTTATGTTTTGTCTGCACTTATTAGTTGACTTTTAATTCCGATTAAAACTTCATCAATAAAAGGTCTTTGTTTTTCTTTTATAAAGCCAACTCTTATTTGTCTCATCTCTTGACAAATTCCTAAGTTGTACGTGCATTGTTTGTCATGCATATGAATTCAATTCAAAAAAAATCATCTATTCATGAGTTTTAATAAATCCCCCCCCCCCCCATTTGATTTTAAAATGTTGACTTTTGATAATCAAGTCAACCGATTTCTTGAAAAACTCTTCTTCTTTTCAGAGTTACCAGATTCTCATTAAAACCATTTCTTGTCAATACCTATATCCATTGTTGGAATATGTCCAAACCAAGCTCAATTGTTTGAACTTGTTCACAATACACATTCAATTCAAAATCCCATATGATGAATTGAGATCATCATATTCGAGGTAATCCCATTGTTTGAATTTCGATATATTATTTGTTAAAACACGACACCTTGCGGTGACAATTTCTTTGGAACTTGAACTCATTTTCATTCCGAGGTACGAATTTATCTACTTATCGATTCATTATCCTAAACCAGTCTTAATGCAATTTTGTGTTAAAATAAATGTACCTCCAGTAATACTTTCATCTTTGAATTGATTCCACGCTAAAACATCCTATCTTTTGAAATATCCAGACTCGATTCCTTGAAACTTTCAGTTAATTTCGAAAACGGTGAATTCGTTCGGTCACCGTAATTATTAAATTCTTTCAGTCACTACAATACCTTGCGGTGTCTGTATAAATTTGTAGCCTGTGCTAACAATAAATCCTAATCATACGTCATTCATTTGACTCGTCATTTAAATAGTCTTGATAGAATGATACACTAAATTCTATTGTATTGTCCAGTGTATCCTCGCCATTTAAATAAACATCACTGATTTCTGGTTTGACTATTGACAAATCATTTTTCATACTTTTATTTCCAAATAAGATTATTGACTCAGAGTCTTCCTCCATTGACAATCAAAGTAAGTCCTCTTTTGGCATTGAATACTATTGTCTCTAAAAAGTCATTGCATTTCAAATTATATGCCTATCAAAAATCTCTTTTAAATTGTGAAACTTAGTCACCTTGATGATGGTATCATTTCATTCAGTTAACATCAATTCCTGAAACTAAGTTTTGAGGCCATTGAATTCCAATTATTCTATGATATCTTTATCTTTTGATCTTATCCCAGACACCTTGATAACCCACTAAAAGATGTGACGCAAACCCAAGAAGATATCGTAGGCCAAATCTCGAGGACAAGATTTAAAACAAGGTGGGGAGGATGTAACATTTCCAAGATTTCAAATTTAAAATAAAGTTATTAAACGAGTGGATTACGGGTAAGTTGGATGTTAGAAATATGAAGTACCAAGACGAAGCCTAGGAACCGTTTAATAAAAATACATTATATTTGAACCTACTCCGTTTTTAATGAAACTTGGTTCAAAATGTAGATAAGATTATTCTCGTTCTAATGACATGTTCATTGTTTTATAAAACGTCTTATTTTAGAAGTTATGAACGCCAAATAAATGAAGCAGCTGAATTAATTATAATATATAAAATAATAAAACAATATTAAAATATGTATTGATATTGTTGTACGTAAATTTCAAAGAAGGAAATAAAATGATATTAAAATAAAAACTAAATGGAAATGTGAGAATTAAATATGGATATGCATATTGCCTATAATAATTGTAGGAATACGTGTAGGAACAATAAAAAAACAATTTTTTTTTGAACGGTGACTTTCTTTTTGAGTGACCCAATGTCACACCGCCTGATCGGCGGCCCTAGCCAAGTCTGCCCAGACTTACGTTGTCTTAACCGGGCCCGCGCTGGGTTGGCCAGACTTGGTTACGGCGTTCCCCCAGAAACCGTACTGCCTCAACACGAGTTGCCTCGCTGAAGTAACAGCCGGATGAAAACCAGGGTACGACTCAAGATCGAACCCCCCTCGGTGGGTTTGTCACCATCATTGCCCAATATCCACCCCAATATGACACAAGTGAGAATTGAACTTGAGTATCCATTGGATGGCAAATATAAATAGCAGACATAGGACTTCACAATTTACTCGCCTATTCTTCTACTCTATGTCTCGCCCATCTCTTTGCATTTCCATATTTTTAAAGCCCTTCCCTGTTTTAAGTGTTTTAAACCTTGAGCACCGATACCCTGTCCGATTGATCTAGGGCCCCGTAACGTATGTCAAGGCTCTGCCTAAATTCGTTGGGGTTCTGCCTCGTGACGTAGGGATAAAGTTAAAGTAGGTTAATATACTTAATGTGAGTGCACTATATATTTTATTAAATAATCTAGGAGTTATACCAAGATATATCAACCCTCCAAAAATATTTCCGACACCCCTAATATATTTAGAATACCCCTATACGTCCTAAAATACACCCCGTATACAAAAAGTGGGCCCGAAATATATTTAAATTAATAAAATAAAAATAAAAACAAATATTTAAGTATGTCGCGGGGCGCGACAGACTACTCCTCATTCTACGCGGGTCGCGACCGAGCTACAGACGGCAAAAGCACAGCCCGCCACGTGGCAGGACACGCGTCAACCTCTGGGGTGACTCAGCAACATCACCGCGACCCCTTTGATTTCCGTCGAGGGGCGCGACGAAGGTCTTAAACAGCCCTATAAATTTGGTCAATCGGATTCAATTGGAAATCGTTCAAAATTCAATTTTCTCTCTCAATTTCTGTGGTGTAGGCCCTATACCCGGGCGTTTTACCCCCCCCCCCCTAAATAACGAAGTTCTGCCCCGTTGTAAGTATCATAACCCCTGGATACGTATTAGATACGCTGCCCAATTGATCTAGGGTTCCGTAACGGCTGTCATGGTTCGGCCCGACGTAGTCGTTGGAATGCCGTCTCGGGGAGGGTATTACTAATGTAAATATTGGGTTATTATACTAACACGTGTGCATTGTTTATTTAATTAGATTATAACAAGGAAGTCACAAAGGAAAGACCTATAATAGCAATGTGAGTAATCCTCTTTTTGTGTAAACCTTTTTGTGAGTAATCCTCTTTTTGTGTAAACCTTTTTGTGAGTAATCTCCTTTTTGTTAACTGTTTTTACAAAACCTCACATAATTAATTATATATTAAGCAGATATTAAGTATTTGTAAGGATACAATTATCGACGGTATGTTGGGGTTTTGTATACAAAATTTGTTAATGCCTTGCGAGGGGTAACATTTTGTAACACCTTGAAATTTTCCTCCTATAATGTATTGACACGTGTCATAAGCTTGAAAGTGTTAATGAATACTATAGAGGGACTAAAGTTGACAAACATAGAAAGTATGTGAATTCAAGGGTTCAAAATGACAACAAGGGATAAATATACTTTACAGTAACCCTACATGATGCTCATACCTTCAAACGAATAAGTCATGGACCATACGGAACTAAATGTGGAAGAAAGTGAGAGATTACAAACTACAGGGGTTAAATGTGTCAACATGTTTAAGTTATACCTCTGATTGACCTTTTAGCAAACCCGAAGCTTTGTAACGGTAAATTATGCTCACTAGAATAAGTGATTAAAATTTCACAAAGTTTCGATAAAGAATGAGGAAGTTATGACAATATTTGTAAACTAGGGGTTAAAAGCGTAAACGTTGACAGTTATGACTTTTCGGGTAGTAACAATGTAACCAAGGACCTAACAAAAGGGGTATAAGTCTCGAGGCCCTTATATGTAAATCAGAAGGGCTCATAATGCAAAGAATGCCCTTTCGAAAAGCCAAGAGCCAACCTGCAAATAGTGAAAAGTTTGGAAATCAGATCAGAAGGCCCACGCGGGGCGCGTAAGCCTGGTAAAGGTCTTATGCGGGCCGCCTGGCTTGCCCAGATGCAGAAACTTGGGACAGCAGCCTGTTTGAGCTCTTAACCGACTTATATTGCCCTTAAACACTTCCAAGAGCTGCCTAAACTAATCCTAAGGCCTTAGGGACACTTGTTAATCATCAGGGATCATGTATAGCCTTAGTTGTCATGATCATAATGGATCAAGAACACTATAAATAGCCCCATTGTTGCAAGACTTGATCATTCATTCATTCCTTCATCTTCTGATCATTTCTGGAGCTCAAGACCTCCTTCTAAGCTTCCCTATTCGTGCATAGGACCTTTGTAAGTATGCTTGACCTTTCCTTTTTGAGTTTTCGCTTAGTTTTAGCTTAGAAGTCAAACCGTCGTAATTAACAGTTGACTTAATGATTAATCACTATTGGTCCAGTGATTTGTCGAATCAAAGGTAGTTATAAGTTGGTAATCATGTGGGCTTTAAACCCTTAAAAGGGCACCCTCTGATTCCCATTCTAACTAGGTCAAATATCGGGTCAAAGTTGTTTATAAAAAGTCAACAGAAGCTTAATTTTCGATTTAACACATAAGTAGCAATGTAGAAGGCGTATAACCTGTTTTGTCACTCATATAACTTGGTAATAAGCATAAGAACTGATCTAAGCTTGTTTGATCCGATAATTTTTTGTTCAGACCCGGTTCGGAACCGAAAGTCGCAAAAACTTCGACTTTTGCTTTGACTTCAGTTCTGACCCAAATTAGATAGGTTTAGAAATGCCTTAAGGCTTACATAGGACCAGGTTACATGTGGGTATAACCCTCTGGGCTTGGTTTGTTGTTTGGCCCTTTCGTTTACACGTTTCCGTTAATGGCCTAATGTTGACCAATATGCCCTTGTGATCATAAAACGAGAATTTTGGAAAAGTGAAAGGACAATGAGCCTTGGTACTGATTTATAAAGTTGTCCCTAAAATTTCACATCAGTTGGAGGTCTAGATTAGGAGTTATGCTCATTAGCGTAATTATAACGCCTGTTAGTAATTAAACGGCGCAACTAGCATAAATCCTATCTAAACCCAATTTTTGACACCAAACCTTTTTACCCACTGCTGAAATATAATATTTTGAGATTTTTAAAGATTTTTAATTATTTTTAAACTGATCATAACCTAAGGCTATCTCCTTAATTCGGTAAATACCGATTATACTCTTTTTATGTATAAAATGAGTTCTACATAGTATTTTGACACCAATACAATTGCTACTGATTTTATATAATAAGTATAGTATTTTGAACTTTATAATCTGATCAGAAAACTCAGATTTCCGGTATAACTCGGAAATCGCTTAAATGGCCTTTTTACGCGTATTAAACGCATAGTTTTACTTGTTAAAATAAGTGGTTTTACTGATTAATTCAAACCCGAACATCAGAAGTATAAACCATTTTTGTCATAAAGACTTGTTACCTACTGATGTAACTTGTTAAAATAAGTGGTTTTACTGATTAATTCAAACCCGAACATCAGAAGTATAAATAATCTCTTTTGTAATCTTTAAAATGACCAAAATACCCCTACGGGGCGTATTATGGGATTAAACTCGTTTTGGGCATAATGGAAGGTATCCTACTGATATCACAACATATTTAGAGCATATTGACTTAGGAAACCTGTATACGACTCTTACGGTTACCCGTTACGCTATTTACGCGTTCGGTTCGGTTTATGTAACTAGTTTGCATAAATTAACCGAAACGGGTCAAACCTTGTCGTCTTTATCTCAAAATTCAGAATGTGTTTAGTTTACCCCTATTGTACAAGTCTCCAAACTTGTCGGGTCTAAATCACATTCTATTCCGGTCTTCGCTTGATAGTGCGTTTTGAACCGTAAACCTTTCCTTAAAACTAACCGGTCTAAGTTACGACTTAAATAAGACCCGTTAGGAATCTAATAGGTTAATAAAACCTTCATTCCAGATTGAGAGCCCCAGCAGAAGTACTTGCGCTTGCTGATTAGAATATGCGGCTGAGTATAAATTGCTTTTGCTAGCTCAGGTAAATACTTTTAACTTATTTTCCCTATACGGGCTTGGGATACGGTGTTATAATAATACCGCTTGGTCGGGTATTGAATGTTTAGTCGTATTGTGATTAAATTATTGAGGTAACCCGCTTTAATCTGTATTGTTTGAAATAAAAGCCTTTAGGGGTTAATGACCATGTCCCGGATATCCTTGACATCATTGTATTATAAAATAGCCACGTCTTATGCACGAGGTGTAGGCATACCCCTGACAGTGCATAAGGGAAACGGTATCTCACTCTCTTGTGGGCCTATACTTGTGGCGTGTCTGTTAATCTTGACTCGGTTTCTACATCGGGCCCTGAACGTACAACGAACATGTAAATCTGTATACAAGATTATAAAGATAATTGTCCCAAGTTATAAAAGATATGTTGTGCCTTGTGCATTCAAATCAATTTTATTAAACCTTTTCAAATGAGTCGGTTAATTGTATTTACCAGTGTAAACTGATGTATTTTCCAAAAAGGGTTAAGTGACATGTACTGAACGTAATTGACTGGAAGCTCAGGGCGTTAGTAAGGAATCTTGCAAGTTCTAGATGCCTAAAGTCTGTTGAACAGTTTTCTTTTATTTGATCCGCCTGTGGATCCTTTACTTTCCGTTGTAATACTTTGACATTACTTTATATTCGGAATGTAATATATTTATCTTTTGCTTCCGCTGTGCATTTATTTATTGTGTTGTTTGACTATGATGACATCAATTACGTCACGATACTCCCCATCGGGCCCACCGATGATACGTGGAAATTTGGGGTGTGACAAGTTGGTATCAGAGCCAACATTGAGTGAATTAAACACTAGCCTTTTGTGTTTAATCTCAATGACACAGTAGCACATTCCTTAAAAACTTCTGAGTCTAGACTTAACATAGGAATACTCTCGATTCTAATCTGGAATTTATTGCTTCCAATTATTTTTTTTTTTTTGAATACGTTACCAAGCGAAGAAGCTGTATTAGGATTTCTCCTCATCCAGAGCCTGGAAATGCTGAACTTCGTACCACGACTAGGATAAAACGTGCATCCAGGGAGAAAACATTCAGAGATAAGGTGAAAACTCCTTTTTGCTGAAGATCGTATCTTTAATAAATCCTTGTGAAGACATGTTTATCTTTTAGTCCCTTCATGGACAACATCATTCCTTTCAAGTCCCGTTAGGGCAATTATGTACTCCTTTTATCATTTTGTATGAATATAATATATCAAATAAATCAAGTTATTATCCCTTTTCATAATTGATCTACCAGTATAAATATTGAAAGAATCTTAAAGGGTAAAACCTAGCTTGAATGTCATTAAAGACCTAGCTATGATGGAAAAACCTGTTTAAAAGAGATTCAGATTCTCGTTAACATCCGCAAACAGGTTAACACTCCTGACGACAGTAATACGATAAAATTACACTCGTCATCTTTACATTGGGAAATTCCAACCCTTATCTAGCCTAGTAATTTAGAATCATCTCTTAAATCATCAAATGAAGATGGTCATATTATAAATATCCATAAGTGATGAAATGCCTACGGGCCATACATATCGTCCTAAGGGACAAGATACAGTTGATGTCTTTGACTCTCTGTCAACAAAAGGTAATGAAATATGTTCAAACCTTAATGCCTAGATTCTCTGAAATCATGGCTTATAAATTAAAACAGTCCTTGTGACTAGGCCTTTTGCGCCACTTTAATATCCTTAATGTTTTATAACTAGGATAAATTACAATGAAAATATAACTAACAAATTAACCAATATGGTTTATATTACCATGGTTGATGAATCGTCGAAAATGATGAATTCATAATAACCTCTGAGTAAATAATTGTCATTATGTATGTAGCAATCAAGCTACATGGCTGGATCAGATGAGGTTAACAGTCACCAGAGGGAGAATAATGATGCTCCCAGAGTTAATATAACTGGTGCGGAACTGCAGGCATTAATAGATAATGCCGTTACACAAGCTCTCGACAGACAGTATGATGAATTAAGTGATACTCACTCTAAGACTCTATCTGTGGCTCGTAGTAAGCCCCTTTCAAAATCACACGAGTCAAAAGAAGACGATGTTCGTAACTCGTCAAATCAAAGGAGTGTCCCGTCTAGACAGGTGGTGCTTTATCAAGAGGCACCAGTTAAGACCTGCTCATACAAATATTTTGTCTCCTGCAAGCCCAGAGACTTCACAGGAGAAAAAGGAGCCATCGACTGCATGACGTGGCTCGATGAGATGGACACCGTTGTTGACATCAGTGGATGTGCAGAGCAAGACATTGTGAAGTTTGTTTCACAATCTTTTAAAGGAGAAGCTCTAGCTTGGTGGAGGTCACTGATCCAAGCTACGGGGAAGATCCCTTTGTACGACATGACTTGGGATCAGTTCGTTGCTCTTATCAAAGAAAATTATTGTCCTCAACATGAAGTTGAGAAAATTGAGACTGAATTCTTGACATTAGCCATGGAGAACTTAGATTGTCAAGCATACCTTACAAGTTTCAATACTATGTCTCGATTGGTTCCTTGCTTAATCACGCCGGAACCAAAGCGTATAGCTCGCTTTATTGGGGGTCTAGCCCTAGAAATAAAGGCAAGTGTGAAAGCATCGAGACCTGCTACGTTCAGGTCAGCGGCAGACCTGTCGCTGTCTCTTACACTCGATGTAGTCAGAAACAAGGCTGCCAAAGCCTCTAAAGATGGAAAGCGTAAAAGGGGGGATGAGGATTCTCGTCGCTCCGATAAGAAGACAGAGAGGAAGTCTGAGGATAAGAAGAGTTTCGGGTTTAAGAAAGACAGCCAGCAGTCAGGTGAGAAGACCAGGTGCGAAACCTGTAGGAAATACCACCTGGGGAAATGCAGATTTGAGTTTCAGCCTCTGCCTTGTGGGATTTGCAAGTCTAAAGAACATAAAACGTTGGAATGCAAGAAGTTGAAGGATGCAACCTGCTACGGTTGCAACGAAAAGGGGCATATCAAGACTATCTGCCCTAGAAATCAGAAGAAGCCCGAAGAAGCCAAGAGAACAAACGCATGAGTCTTCAGGATGAACGCCCAGGAAATGGTGCAGTATGATAAATATATAGCAGGTACCTTTCCTTATCAAGCAGTTAGGCAGAAATTAGTTACTACTGGCACATATAATTCTATAATGAATAATAATTGTTGAGAACTGTTGTCTCCGCCTATTTAGGACTCCGGTCATTTAATGCGAGATGGAAATTTGCCGATGATACTTAAGAAAACGCTCCAACAAATCTTAGATTGATATTTGTATCTATTAGGAACTTCTCTTTCTGATACCCTGATGACAAGCTTTCAAGCTATCCAAAATTCATCAATATAATAAAGACAGATGTGACATTGTGATCCCCTGTCAAAAAGATGATGGATTAGGTCCAAACCTTAAATGCCATTGATGGTCTTTCGTGACCTAGGCTAAACATAATGAATATACATATTAAATAACATTCATTAAGAATGTTAGTACTTTATTGGCCTGTATGGTCTATAGATACCATGGTTAATATATATATATATAGGCCATCAGGATGAAGAATAGCAGTTGTTGCATTGCAGCTAAGAAATTGTTTTATTGGTGTTAGGAACCAATATCGAGTATGGCAAACTCAGATAAGACAGCCGTTGATCGTGTTATGAATGATGCGACACATGCCAATGATGCTACGATTGTGAGCCTTAGAATTTCCAAAGGTGTTCTTCAAACTATGATAGACGCAGCTGTTGGGAAGGCTGTGAAAAAGGCTATGAAAAAGTTCAAGGAACCCCAGACTACTCGCTCCAAATTTTATCTAGGACCACATTTCCTTACTCATAAGGAGGATCTTGTTCATGCCTCAATTGCAAAAGATGAGCTAAAAAGGAAAAGGGAGGAAAATAACTCCCAGAGCTCTATGAAGAAGAACAAACAAAAGTCCAACCAGAAACCAGTATGCAAGACCTGCAAGAAGCGCCATTATGGGAAGTGCAGGTTCGAACCAAAATCCCAATCACAACCAAGGGCTTGTGGGATCTGCAAATCAGGGGAACATGAAACGTTGGACTGCAAGGACATGGAGAATGCAGTCTGCTTCGGCTGTAATGAGAAAGGCCACATCAAGACCACGTGCCCTAAATATGTCAAGGGAAAGGCGGCTAAAGAAGGAAAACCTAAGAATGAAAGCGCCTAAATACCTGAGCTAGTTCATAAATAATGGCCTCAGGTACTTTCCCTAACTTTTTATCAGAAATTTAAATGCTAAGAGTTTTTATTTTGGTTCGGATACCAATAAATCCTTCATAAACGATAGGTATAGCAAGCTTTTAAAAACGTTTCATAAAACCCTATATATTAAGCGTAAGATAAAACCTACGGGTAGAAAGTTCACAGGAACTATTCCTTCTATTCCTGTCAGAAATCTTCAATCATAAAGTCCTAATGTACCCTCTCTCCAGATAAAGTACAACATCCTATAAAAATTGATATCCCTTTGATCTCCATTGATTTCGAATACCAAATGGTATGACGAAAGCGCCATATGAGGATTTGTGTATCTTAATATGTTCCATAGATTGCTTCCATGCCTGATCAGTATGGAGGTTTAATACATGGAACTGCAAGGATATTCAAATAATCATATGGTACCAAAGTCAACCAGTAGTATTCAAAGAGGATATCTATAAAATGGAAAATTTTCTTTTCAAGTAAGTGTCTTTGATTAAATTTGTGGACTCGTACATGAGTCGCTCATTTGACACAAGCAAGGATGGATGAACGGGAGCCTGAGATTCGGAAAATCTCTGTAATCTCCTTGTATCTTGATTATCTTCTCCTGGGACTACCCTGTTTACCTCCCGAGAGGAGAGGAGAGTTAAGATTTATATCCCATTTAGGGCTATATCATTATTATGAATTCTCCAAGACAGCTAGTACCATTATTGGAAAGGGTCGAAAACCCTGATTAAGTAAGTTTTGAAATAGAGGATTCATGTAGCCTAACTCAATATTCCGAGAGTTCGGTATAGTTAATTAAGTAAGACGGTTCATTCTGCTTATGCATTATTACCGCAACCCTAAAATAGGCATCGATCAGGAAATTCCATCAACTGCCCAGGATCGTCGATTTGTTCGACTAATGACAAGGATTAGCTATTCCCTGAAATTAATTAAGCAGTGGTTGGAATAACCATCTTACCTTAAGATAAGATTTCTATAATGATTGATATATAAGCATCAAGGCTGCTCCTTTGGAGACCTTGTATAGGTAGAATGTTAAACATCTATTGTTGGGACAATAGATTGGTAAGCCCAATATTCAGGATCTGAAAGTTGCATTGGAAACAACAAATAAGATCATACAAATCCCTAATCATCTGTAAGAAGCCAATATTCGGCAGAAAATCAAGGATTACGGAAAATAGCGAACCTCCTAGATTCTTGGTAAGGAATAAGGTTCAACAAGAGATACCACCCAGGAAGGGTGTGCCAAATTGTTAAATTTTCAGGCTAGTTAAGCCCTGAATATATATAGAATCATTCGAAGGAAATCGAATGTATCAAGATCAAGTAGCTTATAAGCTAAAACCTATTTAAGAAGCTTGACGGAGCTCGCAATGCATTGCACACTAGTGACTGAAGGATGTATTTCACCAATAAGTCAGGAAACACTATCACACAATGATATGCAGATTTATGATGTGATAAGCATCCTGTGTCGATTAAGGATCGACAGGATTAGAAGCCCCAAAAAGATACATATACCTATTATAAAGGTCAATTGGAGTACCTTAGAGGCTCAAAGGTACTGGGGAAGATTAAGCCCAATATAAGACAGAAAATACTTCCTTTACTTTAACAAATCTCGAGGTCGAGATTTCTTTTAAGGGGGCGAGGATGTAACACCTCGAAAGTTTTCGATGTAACACCTCAAAAATTTTCGTCCTATAATGTATTGACACGTGTCATAAGCTTGAACGTGTTAATGAATACTATAGAGGGACTAAAGTTGACAAACATAGAAAGTATGTGAATTCAAGGGTTCAAAATGACAACAAGGGATAAATATACTTTACAGTAACCCTACATGATGCTCATACCTTCAAACGAATAAGTCATGGACCATACGGAACAAAATGTGGAAGAAAGTGAGAGATTACAAACTACAGGGGTTAAATGTGTCAACATATTTAAGTTATACCTCTGATTGACCTTTTAACAAACCCGAAGCTTTGTAACGGTAAATTATGCTCACTAGAATAAGTGATTAAAATTTCACAAAGTTTCGATAAAGAATGAGGAAGTTATGACAATATTCGTATACTAGGGGTTAAAAGCGTAAACGTTGAAAGTTATGACTTTTCGGGTAGTAACAATGTAACCAAGGACCTAACAAAAGGGGTATAAGTCTCGAGGCCCTTATATGTAAATCAAAAGGGCTCATAATGCAAAGAATGCCCTTTCGAAAAGCCAAGAGCCAACCTGCAAATAGTGAAAAGTTTGGAAATCAGATCAGAAGGCCCACGCGGGGCGCGTAAGCCTGGTAAAGGTCTTACGCGGGCCGCCTGGCTTGCCCAGAAGCAGAAACTTGGGACAGCAGCCTGTTTGAGCTCTTAACCGACTTATATTGCCCTTAAACACTTACAAGAGCTGCCTAAACTAATCCTAAGGCCTTAGGGACACTTGTTAATCATCAGGGATCATGTATAGCCTTAGTTGTCATGATCATAATGGATCTAGAACACTATAAATAGCCCCATTGTTGCAAGACTTGATCATTCATTCATTACTTCATCTTCTGATCATTTCTGGAGCTCAAGACCTCCTTCTAAGCTTCCCTAGTCGTGCATAGGACCTTTGTAAGTATGCTTGACCTTTCCTTTTTGAGTTTTCGCTTAGTTTTAGCTTAGAAGTCAAACCGTCGTAATTAACGGTTGACTTAATGATTAATCACTATTGGTCCAGTGATTTGTCGAATCAAAGGTAGTTATAAGTTGGTAATCATGTGGCCTTTAAACCCTTAAAAGGGCACCCTCTGATTCCCATTCTAACTAGGTCAAATATCGGGTCAAAGTTGCTTATAAAAAGTCAACAGAAGCTTAATTTTCGATTTAACGCATAAGTAGCAATGTAGAAGGCGTATAACCTGTTTTGTCACTCATATAACTTGGTAATAAGCATAAGAACTGATCTAAGCTTGTTTGATCTGACAATTTTCTGTTTAGACCCGGTTCGGAACCGAAAGTCGCAAAAACTTTGACTTTTGCTTTGACTTCAGTTCTGACCCGAATTAGATAGGTTTAGAAATGTCTTAAGGCTTACATAGGACCAGGTTACATGTGGGTATAACCCTCTGGGCTTGGTTTGTTGTTTGGCCCTTTCGTTTACACGTTTCCGTTAATGGCCTAATGTTGACCAATATGCCCTTGTGATCATAAAACGAGAATTTTGGAAAAGTGAAAGGACAATGAGCCTTGGTACTGATTTATAAAGTTGTCCCTAAAATTTCACATCAGTTGGAGGTCTAGATTAGGAGTTATGCTCATTAGCGTAATTATAACGCCTTTTAGTAATTAAATGGCGCAACTAGCATAAATCCTATCTAAACCCAATTTTTGACACCAAACCTTTTTACCCACTGATGAAATATAATATTTTGAGATTTTTAAAGATTTTTAATTATTTTTAAACTGATCATAACCTAAGGCTATCTCCTTAATTCGGTAAACACCGATTATACTCTTTTTATGTATAAAATGAGTTCTACATAGTATTTTGACACCAATCCAATTGCTACTGATTTTATATAATAAATATAGTATTTTGAACTTTATAATCTGATCAGAAAACTCAGATTTCCGGTATAACTCGGAAATCGCTTAAATGGCCTTTTTACGCGTATTAAACGCATAGTTTAGGTTTAAAACCATTTTTGTCATAAAGACTTGTTACCTACTGATGTAACTTGTTAAAATAAGTGGTTTTACTGATTACTTCAGACCCGAACATCAGAAGTATAAATAATATCTTTTGTAATCTTTAAAATGACCAAAATACCCCTACGGGGCGTATTATGGGATTAAACTCGTTTTGGGCATAATGGAAGGTATCCTACTGATATCACAACATAATTAGAGCATATTGACTTAGGAAACCTGTATAGGACTCTTACGGTTACCCGTTACGCTATTTACGCATTTGGTTCGGTTTATGTAACTAGTTTGCATAAATTAACCGAAACGGGTCAAACCTTGTCGTCTTTATCTCAAAATTCAGAATGTGTTTAGTTTACCCGTATTGTACAAGTCTCCAAACTTGTCGGGTCTAAATCACATTCTATTCCGGTCTTCGCTTGATCGTGCGTTTTGAACCGTAAACCTTTCCTTAAAACTAACCGGTCTAAGTTACGACTTAAATAAGACCCGTTAGGAATCTAATAGGTTAATAAAACCTTCGTTCCTGATTGAGAGCCCCAGGAGAAGTACTTGCGCTTGCTGATTAGAATATACGGCTGAGTATAAATTGCTTTTGCTATCTCAGGTAAATACTTTTAACTTATTTTCCCTATACGGGCTTGGGATACGGTGTTATAATAATACCGCTTGGTCGGGTATTGAATGTTTAGTCGTATTATGATTAATTTATTGAGGTAACCCGCTTTAATCTGTATTGTTTGAAATAAAAGCCTTTAGGGGTTAATGACCATGTCCCGGATATCCTTGACATCATTGTATTATAAAATGGCCACGTCTTATGCACGAGGTGTAGGCATACCCCTGACAGTGCATAAGGGAAACGGTACCTCCCTCTCTTGTGGGCCTATACTTGTGGCGTGTCTGTTAATCTTGACTCGGTTTCTACATCGGGCCCTGAACGTAATGTAAATCTGTATACAAGATTATAAAGATAATTGTCCCAAGTTATAAAAGATATGTTGTGCCTTGTGCATTCAAATCAATTTTATTAAACCTTTTCAAATGACTCGGTTAATTGTATTTACCAGTGTAAACTGACGTATTTTCCAAAAAGGGTTAAATGACAGGTACTGAACGTAATTGGCTGGAAGCTCAGGGCGTTAATAAGGAATCTTGCAAGTTCTAGATGCCTAAAGTTTGTTGAACAGTTTTCTTTTATTTGATCCGCCTGTGGATCCTTTACTTTCCGTTGTAATACTTCGACATTACTTTATATTCGGAATGTAATATATTTATCTTTTGCTTCCGCTGTGCATTTATATATTGTGTTGTTTGACTATGATGACATCAATTACGTCACGATACTCCCCACCGGGCCCACCGGTGATACGTGGAAATTCGGGGTGTGACACATTTCCACAAGTCGGCTTGACAGTACCGTGGGTGGTAATTGATATGACTTGGAAACAAATGTAATTGCAAGACCGCCCTCAATACTGTACAATGATTTTTATTAAACTTGATTTAACTGGGATTCACTCACAAGGATTTTCTGCTGATAAAATGTTTTAAACACGTGTTTCAGGTAACTTAGTGTGAAGCCAATAAAAGCCAGCTAGAGAGCACTGAAGGCTTAGAAAAGTGGTAATAAAAAGTTACCTAATTAAAAAGGAGAATTGTTTTCAATAATTGGGGTTATTCCCTATAAATGTATCAAAATGAAAAATCGGGATTTGTCACACTTATAAATGTATTATTAGAGGAACTTGGGATTTATCCCATTTCTTTATTTTAAACATTTTTGGTGTTTAACTCTGATAAAATATTTCCTAACTACGGTCCTGATGAAATTTTCCGCTGCCAAATTGATAAACACCGATACCACTGAGATTGGCCGCGGCCGCCCGTTCCTGGTTGTTAGGGGACGGGGGTTGTGACATTTGCTTTATTATATAGGAAGATATATATATAGGGTTAGGATTTTGAGAAAACGGAGGAAAGTGTGAGAACGGTGAGAACGGTTATGGATCGTCAAATCAAAACAATCCATGGACTAGATTGCGCGGTGGCGTTTTCGTAAATAACATCAATTTTATTATGTGGGACGCGCTTCATTAAGGGTAAAAGGGTCTTTTACCGCCCAAATTCAAAACACCAACAAAAATGATAAAACGCCATTCAAAAAAAATAAAACGTCATTAAATACAAAACGCCAAAAATTAGTGATAAAACGCGTTGGAGATTACAGGAAGAGGAAACAACACAGTAACTGAAATTCAGTTATTAACATTTATTAGAAGAAATTCCCTCCTAAATTACGCGCCAAAAACATCATTATATAAACGAAGTAAAACATGGCTTCCATAATCACTTCAATCTATCATTTCTGCAAAAACATCTTTTACCAAAAACGCTAATTTAACCAAAACGCCAAAAATGGCAACCATCGTTTAGTGGAGATACACTCTGGCAATCAGGCGATTTGTCCTGCATTTTGACAACAGAAGGAGGGTGTATGTTAGGACGATCAAGGCAATTTTGAAGATGGAAGTAGAGGTACAAAGGGGTATCATATCTCTTCGCATCGCTCTGGATAACGAATGCCATGAAACACATATGCTTATGAAAGCATTAACAAGGAAATTTGGACCAATCAAAGCAGATGGAAAGCCGGACCCTTTCATGACATCATGGCGTTTTGATGATGAAACAGACATGGTGACCATTATATACAACAGCGGAGAGCAAGAAGACTACCTGCTTGAAAACATCACGACAAAGCAGGGGCTTGGGTTCATGGAAGAATTGCATAACGCCACTTGTTTGAACACAGACATGGACTCAAAAATGGCGTTAATGCAAGACATGTTCAAATGGAGGCTTCAGAATCTTCAGGAACAAGAAGCCGATGAAAGTGAAGGTGATGACATAGATGAAGGTCTAGATGAAGACTCCGAGTAAAAAGATGACGCAAGTGATGGATACTACTCGGATAAAGTACCTTCTGACGAAGAGTTTTAATATTTTTTTTGTTAGTTTTCTTCTGTGTAATCTTCTTTTTTTTCTTAAGATAATTAAATGATATATTTCTCTATTTATTTGCAATACGCCAAAAAAATACTACAAAAAGTTATTGCTTACAAAATGCCAAAAATAACAAAAAAATATTTTTCCTGCTTAATATTTTCTCCGTTATCGTATTTTGTCATCTTGGTATGCATTACGCCATTTAAAAAAATGCCAAACTTGGAAGATGGGACGTCTATCACTCTAGAAGCTGATAAAGCTAAACAAAACAGTTAATACACACAGTAACTGAAAAGACGGTTACTTTATTACTATCATTTATTATAATAAAAAATCCTGCCTAAACTATGCGCCAAAAAACTCTTATAAGAGAGGGGTCTCTACACAATGAATTGATCACACCCCAAAAAAAAAAAAAAAAAAAAAAACGCCATGTTCCCTAGAAACCACTCACTTTAAACGCCAAAAAAAATAGTTAGAAAAAACACAGATGGCAAAGCTTTCGATGAATTCACTTTTCATTCTCATAAAACCCTGATTAAAACCCCAAGCAAAGTTTTCACTGCCGTATCGAATTTAAAATACCTTCAAAAGCGGTTTCCATCTCTCATTCATCTTCTTCTTCCATTCATAATTTCTCAAAATCACCATGGCTCTCGCTCTAAAAAACCCACACAATTACCTTTGTACACTTGAGAAAACAAGTAAAAACAAAGATTTCCATTCCATCGTTGACGCACTTTCATCCTCAAACTACAAAACTTTGTTGACCTGCAACACACCCATCTACCCAGATACCCTACGCGATTTCTGGAAAAATGCTAAACTTAAAGTAGACAAAAAGCCTTGGGCCATTACATCTAAAGTAGGAGAAATTCTGGTTTCAATCACCCCACAAACCATATCCGAGGTTTTTGAGATGAACGATCAAGCAGGTAAAAATTCTTTCCCAAATGATGAGTATCAAACTGATTTGATCGAAAGAGGGTATGTAGGACAGTTAACAAAAGCAACAATGCAAAAGGGAGAATTTCCACCTCCCATGAAGTTCCTATTTCATACCCTGCTCACCTGTGTTTCAAATAAAACAACTGCTTTCAATGAAATTCCTTTGAAAATTCAGTACTTGGGGTACGCTATTATGGCTAAAACTAATTTCAATTACTCCCAAGAAATTTTCAATGATTTAGTCAAAAATGTAAATAATATCAAAGAAAAGAAGCAACAAGCCTTCTTATTGTTTCCAAGGTTTTTGGTGGGTATCTCTATAATCTTTTGCTGAATGAGATGGACAAATATTCAAGAAAAAGACACTGATGACAGTGATATGTCATCATGTGAGCTTTGTTCTT
This sequence comes from Helianthus annuus, assembly GCF_002127325.2. Taxonomy (NCBI): domain Eukaryota; kingdom Viridiplantae; phylum Streptophyta; class Magnoliopsida; order Asterales; family Asteraceae; genus Helianthus; species Helianthus annuus. The sequence continues at coordinate 161,424,705 of NC_035434.2, read as the reverse complement.
GATGAATATATGCATGGTATAAAGGGATCAACACAAGTGTAAAATGCTATTTTGGACTCCATTATTATAAATAGCATCAAGCAAGAGTTGATCTTTAATGACATGCCACCAAACAAGAAGATCACACCAAAAAACAGGATGCCACTAACAAGCTTCGACTAAAAAAGACGGGGTTTATGTAGGAAAGTTGGCATCTAGCTAAGTTATTCAAAGGTTCAAAACGCCAAAACAAATTCAAGAAGAAGAGGATGATGACAGTGAAGATTTGGATGAGAATTTAGATTACCATTTTTAATTTTTTTTCTTTTTCATTTTATATTGTTTTGTTATCAAATTATCTATTGTTTGTTATCTAATTGTCTACAAATAAATTACATTATTGTATAAAACGCCAAAAACTTCAAACACCAAAACGCTAATAGTATGAAAACTGTGAGAACGAGTGCTGGCAAAGCACCTTGTCAATGTATTAAACGCCAAAAAAATGACTAAACGCCAAAAAAAACATTTGGTCTTATTGCATTCTTATGAAAATTTTAATGACTCGTAGCGAATTATTATACAACGCCACAAAACGCCAAAAAAAATTGACCAGAGAAACGCTATAACGCCAAAAAAATTATCTATGTGACACAAAAACAATTAATTCAACGCCAATTAGTTAATGAATACAATTAACGCCAAAATAATCTTAGACGCCAAAATGAACCGGCATAAATTGGGAAAATAAAAGAAGATTGAAAATTCAAAAAAACCCCTCACGCCCTGATCATATCCCGCGCCACGTGTTGGGCCAGGATTCGTTCTCAACATTCTCACACTTTTGGGCGTTTTCTCCTGATCCCATACCCATATATATATATATATATATATATATATATATATATATATATATATATATATATATATATATATATAGGTAGAGGATCCTGTAAAAAGTGCTCAAAGTGTGAGAAGTGTAAGAAGTGTATTATAACACTATATATAATACTATATAACACCATATAAACACCGTATAACAATATGTAACAACATATAATACCATATAACACTATGTTACACTATATATCATTATATAACAAATATAACACTATACATCTATCATAGACAGGCTATCAGACAACCTATAGTGTTATATTTGTTATATAATGATATATAGTGTTACATAGTGTTATATGGTATTATATGGTGTTGCATATTGTTATACGGTGTTTATATGGTGTTATATAGTACTATATATAGTGTTATAATACACTTCTTACACTTCTCACACTTTAGGCCCTTTTTACACTATCCTTACCCTATATATATATATATATATATATATATATATAGGGGGCCGCTAAAATGAGAACCACCCCCAGTTGTAAGAACCGCGAGAACCACTTTCCACCAATAAGATCATGCCAACTAAAAGGGTATTTAGGTTATTTTGTATATATGTCTTGTCCATCATGTTTGTCTTGTTTCTTTATTAAAAGCATGAAGATCATTTCTCTCTCTCTTCATATCTGTAACAAACACACATTTCTCTCTCTTTCATATCTTCATCTTTGATGAAGATCATCATCTTCAGCCTTCATATCTTCATCTCGACGCCTCCACCGCCACCGCCACTACTCGTTGTACCCCCTCCTTCTCCGTCTCCGGTGGATGCCGCCGCCGCACATAGGGGGTTTCACTCATGTGTGAGCGGCGGTGGCTGATGATGTTACTGTGACCGCTCGTTTCTCCGGCGACCCTCAGACCTGCAACCCATCTCTCATCTCCTACAAGAAACCCAAAAGATGTTTGGTCGGTGGAGAGGAGGTGATTGGTCGACGGCGGAAGACGGTGGAGAGGAGGTGGTTGGTCGACGGCGGAAGACGGTGGAGAGGAGGTGGTTGGTCGACGGCGGAAGACGGTGGCGGAAGGTTGTGGTGGTTTTGTGGGGAGACCGGTGGTGGTTTTCTGGATGACTGGACCTTTTTGTCACCACTTGTTGATTTATCTACTTCAATGGTGATTTTGATGATTTTTGGTAAAGTTGTGAATGCTATTTCTTTTTGGGTTTCTTGTTACTGTCATTTATGTTGCTTCTGCCATTTTTGGATGTTTAAATCGGTCAGTGAAGGTGGGTTTTTAATTTTGTTGAATCTGGGTTTGAATCTTGGTTTGAATATTGTGGGTTTGTCTTGTGGGTTTGAATCTTCTGCCATTTTTGGATGTTTAAATCGGTCAGTGAAGGTGGGTTTTTAATTTTGTTGAATCTGGGTGTGAATCTGGGTTTGAGTCTTGTGGATTTAAATCGGTTGAATATGGTGCCTTATCGAATCGGCTGTGATGATGCCCAAAAAAAATAATAACTGACGATGGCGCGGAAAGGATGGCGGAGGGTATGGTTTTGAACCTGCAACCCCACTTTGCAGCCTCTGATTATCGGAAAATCTGAGCCTAAACTGCGTTTTTTTTTTCTCGAAACCACTCGTTCTTTTGATTTTTGTTTGTTGGGTTTTTTTTAATTTAGGCGTCGATGATGATAACAATATATCTGAGACGCTTCACCGAGTTTGCGATTTCTGAGTGCGTTCGGTTTTTGCGTAAAAAAGTTTTTGTAAAAAAAAAAATAAATCGTAAACTTTTTAACGTAAACCGTAAACTTTTTAACGTAAATCGTAAAAACGTGAAGTGTAAAAAGTGTTACGTAAAACGTAAACGTAAAACGTAAACGTAAAACGTTTTTACGTAAAACGTAATTTGTAAAAAGTTTTAACGTAAAACGTAAAAAGTTTTAATGTAAAACGTAAAAAGTTTTAACATAAAAAGTAAAAAGTTTTACGTAAATCTTAAAATGTTTTACGTAAAACGCAAAACGGAAAAAAACGTTAACGTAAAAAACCGACGTGTAAAACGTAAAAAAACGACGCGTAAAACGTAAAAAACCGGCGCGTAAAACGTAAAAAACCGGGGCGTAAAACGTAAAAAACCGACGCGTAAAACGTAAAACGTTTTTGTAAAAAAAAAAGTTATACCGTAAACTTTTTAACGTAAAACGTAAAAAGTTTTACGTAAAACGTAAAAAGTTTTTCGTAAAACGTTAAAAGTTTTAGGTAAAACGTGAATCGTAATTTTTTTTAGTAAAACGTAAAAAACCGTCGCGTAAAACGTAAAAACGTAAAAACTGTTAACGTAAAAAACCGGCGCGTAAAACATAAAAAAACGTTAACGTAAAAAACCGGCGCGTAAAACATAAAAAAACGTTAACGTAAAAAACCGGCGCGTAAAACGTAAATAACATTTAAAAACGGCGTGTGAAAAAGCCGGGCGAAAAAAACGGTGTTAAAAAACGGCGCGTTAAAAAACGGCGCGTAAAAGACGGCGTTAAAAAAACGGCGCGTTAAAAACGGCTCGTAAAAAAACGGCGTTAAAAAACGGCGCGTAAAAAACGACGCTTGAAAAATGGCTCGTAAAAAACCGCTAACGTAAAAAACCGGCGCGTAAAACGTAAATAACATTTAAAAACGGCGTGTGAAAAAGTCGGGCGAAAAAAACGGTGTTAAAAAACGGCGCGTTAAAAAACGGCGCGTAAAAAACGGCGTTAAAAAAACGGCGCGTAAAAAACGACGCTTAAAAAATGGCTCGTAAAAAACGGCGCGTTAAAAAACGACGCGTCAAAAAAACATAAAACGTAAATTGTAAAAAGTATAAAAATCTTTAAAAAAAATCTGAATTTAAAAATGTTTTTAATAAAGAAATTATGTTTAAAAAATAAAAGTAATTAAAAGTAATTAATGAATAGGACAAAAAGGGAATTAAATATAATATATATATAAAAAGACAAAAAAAGTAATTTTACTTAAATACCCTTTTCAATTAAAATATTAAAGACATAATAAGACAAAAAAATACTTAATATTATTTTTTAATACTTTTAATCTCATCCATTCATCATCTTGATTTAATGGCTAGAAAGTGGTTCACGCAGTTCTTACAACTGGAGGTGGTTTTCATTTTAGCGGTCCCCTATATATATATATATATATATATATATATATATATATAGAGAGAGAGAGAGAGAAGCTAGTTAACGTACAAAATGGCTTAACGTACATTACGTACGCGATTGTGTTTTCAACGTGCGATTTAATTCTTCAACATGCGATTTGTAAAAAATAAATACAACATGCACACACATGCGATTTCATTAAAGTACATCCAATTTCATATGAACATGTGATTCAATTTAATACAGCACATGCGATTTAATTAAAGTACATCCAATTCCATATGAACATGCAATTCAATGTAATATAGCACATGCATTTTAATTAAAGTAAATCCAACTTCATATGAACATGTGATTCCATGTAATAAAACCTCCAATTTCATATGAACATGCAATTCAATGTAATACCGCACATGCGATTTAAATAAAGTAAATCCAACTTCATATGAACATGCGATTCCATGTAATAAAGCCACTTTTATGCACATGCTATTTTACTTTGTAATATTTAATACATGCGATTTACCCATCGCGTACGTATCGTATGATAAGCCCTATTGTACGTTACACTTTTTTCTATGTGTGTATATATATATATATATATATATATATATATATATATATATATATATATATATATATATATAGGGTAGGGATATGGTAAAAAGTGTCTAAAATGTGAGAAGGGTAAGAAGTGTTTTAAACCATTAGATATTTGATCTAATGGTTGAGATCAATAGGGTATAAAATGTAAATTGTGTTTTAATTAGAAGGACCTTATGTAAAATTAAAGGGCAGTAGTGACTTTTCCAACGTTTCAAATATGGTAACCGTTTCAAAATCCCCATCAATCTCCTATAAATCAGCGAATTTATGGTAACTGTTTCAAAACCCCCATCAATCTCCTAAAAAATCAGCGAATTTCTCGTACTGAAATAAATTCTTCGATTTCCTTCACAACAACTTTTTATAACACTATGAAGAACAGTATATTACATGATAAAACACTATAGGAAGATATAACACTATCTGTTTACTGTAAGACACTATACATAAATAAAACACTGTTGATGGGGGATAAAACACTATGAAAAGGAACATTATATTACATGATAAAAAACTATAGGAAGATATAACACTATCTGTTTACTGTAAGACACTATACAGAATAAAACACTATTGATGAGGATAAAACACTATGAAAAGGAATAGTATATTACATGATAAAACACTATAGAAAGATATAACACTATCTGTTTAATGTAAGACACTATACAGAATAAAACACTATTGATGGGGATAAAACACTATGAAAGGGAGATTAAAGATACCTGTACATAATATAACACTATTGACTGGGGAATATAACACTACAACAAGAACTTACCGTAAACAATTAAATGTATGGAACAAATCGAATTGAATCACATCCCTAATATATCGCCTGATATTTTTGGCAGTTATCTTTGGAAATCAATTAATTGATAAGAATGGACAATTACTAATATACCCTTTTGAATTAATTAAGATAAAGGACACTTGTCATTCCCAAATTATTTCTCACACTTCTCACAAAAGTTGGACTTTTTACTGAATCCTATATATGATATTCTCATTCAGTATTTTGACTACTCGGTTCTTATTATACTAACTAAAACTCAATGCAAAGTAATAGTTCATTAATTCAGTTTGTATACAAAACTATCTAAAAATTAGGGATGTTCCGAATTCGATTTGGAATAAAAAATTCAACTCGATTCGGATTTGGATTCGAGTTGATTCGTCTTCGAGTCCAGTAATCGAATTCGAACCGAAGACAAATTTATGATTTTCAATTCGATTCGAAATTCGATTAAATATATATATATATATGTATATATATGTATATATATATATGTAGATATATATATATATATATACATATATAGGGGATCGCTAAAATGAAAACTACCTCTAGTTGTAAAAACCATGAGAACCACTTTATGGCCCTTAGATCAACTAGATGGATGGATGTGATTAAAAGTAGTTAATATTAATATTAAAAGTTTTTTGTCTTATTATGTCTTTAATATTATAATACAAAAGTGTATTTAAGTAAAATAACTCTATTTTGTCTTTTTATATATATTAATTTTAAATTACCTTTTTTGTCTTATTCATTAATTACTTTTTATTACTTTTATTTTTTAAACATAATTTCTTTATTAAAAACATTATTAAATTCAGATGTTTTTTTAAAAGATTTTTATACTTTTTACAATTTAAGTTTTACGTTAAACTTTTTACGTTTTTTTGACGCGCCGTTTTTAACGCCGTTTTTTAACGCGCCATTTTTTTACGCGTCGTTTTTCAAGCGTAACGCGCCGTTTTAACGCTGTTTATTAACGCGCCGTTTTTCACGCGCCGTTTATTACGCGCCGTTTTTACGCGCCGTTTTTTTAAGGCGTCGTTTTTCTCAATCGGCGTTTTCTTAAGATGCCGTTTCTAACGCGCCGTTTTTAACGCGCCGTTTTTTAACGCGCCGTTTTTTAACGCGCCGTTTTTAAAGCGCCGTTTTTTAACGCCGTTTTTTAACGCGCCGTTCTCAATCGGCGTTTTTAACGCGCCGTTTTCTAACGCGTCGTTCCCAATCGGCGTTTTTAACGCGCCGTTTTTAACGCACCGATTTTTTAACGCGCCGTTTTTTAACGCCGTTTTTTAACGCCGTTTTTTAACGCGCCGTTTTTTAACGCTGTTTTTTACGCGCCGTTTTTCACGCGCCGTTTTTATGCGCCGTTTTAACGCGCCGTTTTTTAAAGGCGTCGTTTTTCACAATCGGCGTTTTTTTAACGCGCCGTTTTTTAATGTCGTTTTTTACGCGCCGTTTTAACGCGCCGTTTTTTTAAGTCTTCGTTTTTCTCAGTCGGCGTTTTTTAACGCGCGGTTTTTTACACGTTTTTTACGCGCCGTTTTTTTCCACGTTTTTTAACGCGCCAAACTTTTTACACGCTTTTTACACGCCGTTTTCCGAAGTTTTTTAATGCGCCGTTTTTTTGAAGTTTTTTAACGCGCCGTTTTTCCGAAGTTTTTTAACGCGCCGTTTTTTAACGCGTTTTTACGCGCCGTTTTTTCAAGCGTCGTTTTTCAAAACGCGTCGTTTCTCCACGTTTTTTAATGCGTCGTTTTTTACACGCCGTTTTAAACGCGCCGTTTTTTCACTTTTTTTACCGCGCCCCTTTTTGTACACTTTTTACGTTTTGCGTTAAAAATTTAAACTTTTTACGTTTTACGTTAAATTTTTTACGTTTTACGTAAAACTTTTTACGTTTTACGTAAAACTTTTTACATTTTACGTTAAAAATTTAAACTTTTTACGTCTTACGTAAAAGTTTTTACGTTTTACCTTAAAATTTTCATGTTTTACGTAAAACTTTTTACGTTTTATGAAAAACTTACGAAAAAGTTTACGTAAAAGTTACGAAAAAAATTTACGAAAAAAATTTACGAAAAACTTACGAAAAAGTTTACGTAAAACTTACGAAAAACTTTTTACGTTTTACGTTTTACGTAAAACTTACGAAAAAATTTACGTAACACTTTTTACGCTTCACGTTTTTACGTTTTACGATAAAAAGTTTACGGTTTAATTTTTTTTTTACAAAAACGTTTTTTTACGTTAACGTTTTTTTAACATTTTACGCGCCAATTTTTTACGTTAACGTTATTTTACGTTTTACGCCCCGATTTTTTACGTTTTACGCCCCGGTTTTTTACGTTTTACGCGTCGGTTTTTTACGTTTTACGCGTCGGTTTTTTACGTTTTACGCGTCGGTTTTTTACGTTTTACGCCCGGCTTTTTCACGCGTCGTTTTTTCAACGCGCCGTTTTTTCCGTTTTACGTTAAAAATTTTACATTTTACGTTTTACGCTCGATTTTTTCAAGCGGCGTTTTTTTACGTTAAACTTTTTACGTTTTACGTAAAACTTTTTACGTTTTACGTAAAACTTTTTACGTTTTACGTTAAACTTTTTACGTTTTCCGATATACGTTAAATTTTTACGTTTTACGTTTTTACATTAACGTTTTTTACGTTTTAGTAAAAAAAATTTACGTTTTACCTAAAACTTTTTACTTTTTACGTTAAGAAGTTTACGGTTTACGTCAAAAAGTTTACGGTTTATTTTTTTTTTACAAAAACGTTTTTAGGAAAAAACGAACGCACCCAGAAATCGCAAACTCGGTGAAGCGTCTCGGATATATTGTTTTCATCATCGACGCCTAAAAAAAACCCAACAAACAAAATATTTTACGTAAAACTTTTTACGTTTTACTTTTTATGTTAAAAAATTTACGTTTTACGTAAAATTTTTATGTTTTACGTTTTACATGAAATTTTTACGTAAAACTTTTTACATTTTGCGTAAAACTTTTTACGTTTTTTACGTTTTACGTTAAAACGAACGCACCCATAAATCGCAAAACAAATGCACCCAAAAATCGCAAACTCGGTAGGTGTCTCAGATAGGTTGTTATCGTCATCGACGCCTCAATTTTTTTTTTTTTGAAACAACAACATCAAAACAAAGTGTATCTCGAAAAAAAACGTGGTTTGGCTCAGATTTTCCGATAATCAAAAAGGCTGCAAAGTGGGGTTGCAGGTTCAAAAACCTACCCTCCGCCGTCCTTGCCGCGCCATCGTCATCAAAATCTGTTTTTTTTTTTTTTTTTTTTTTGCATTATTGCCGCCCCAATCGACCATATCAAAACAGATCAAACCCACATATCAAAAATTTCCACATAAGTGATCAAACCCACATATGAGATCAAACCCACATATCAAAAATCAAAGTTCATTCACTGCCAGCTCAACCCCAGTATAAAAAACACATATCAATCCAAGTTCCAAAATAAATGCAACTCAGTTTATGAAAACACAAAAAACCATCAGAATCCCAGCTTTAATTAAAAAAAAGCAACTCACTTTATCCAAACACAAAATCAAAACAAAAAGCAACTCACTTCAATCACCAGCACCTCCGGCATCGACGGGCACCCACCGGCATCGACGGGGCACCACCGGCATCGACGGGCACCACCAGCATCGATGGTATTAAATCAGATTTAATAACACACCACCATCGTCGCCCTTCACCCACCGTCGACATCAACCCCCAACATCGGAGTCGTCGGCCTCAAAACCCAAAATCGGAGCCGTGGTGGTGGTGGTGGTTCTTCAGCGTGTAACGAGGGGGTGGGGGCTGTGGTTGCGATGTGGTGGTGGCCGGTTCTTCAGCGTCGCCGGAGAAAGGTGGGGGCCGCCGTCACAGGTGTAGGTGACCCATCCACCACCGTCGCCGTCACAGGTGTGGGTGACGCACCACCGCCTTCACCCACCACCACCGCCTTCATCCAACATCTTGATGATTATTGTTCAAGCCCATCAAGATTTATCAATGATTGTCAAAACTAAGAGGTACCCAGATGGTAAAGTAACTAGCTTTGAAGGAAAGATTAGTGATTTAGGATCTCAAAATGAAGGAAAACTGAAGAGAAAAAAAGTGGATATTGGTGCCAATTATTATGGGTGTTGGTGATAGTTTCTTTGACGTGGTGAACGCACAACTCAAATAGTCAATTATTAGAGGAGGAGGAGGAGGAGAGAATTTGAAGCTCTGTGAATTTGGTGTTTGAAGAGAGAGAGGAGAGGTCTTTTATGTGTTTTGAAGAGAGATGAGAGAAGATCTTTAATTAATTGAAGTGACAGAGAGAGAGAGAGAGAGTTGGAGGCTTAAAGTAGATAATAGATTAGACATTTGAGTTAAATGACCAAAATACCCCATATTCTGATTGGTGGAGAGGGGTTCTCGCGGTTCTTACAACTGGAGGTGGTTTCTATTTTAGCGGCTCCCTACATATATATATATATATATATATATATATATATATATATATATATATATATATATATATATATATATATATATATATATATACATATATATATATATATATATATATATATATACACATACATAGGGGAAGGTTCTATGCAGAACACTAAATATTGCGAAAACACGCAGAACAAAGTGAATCACTCATTTTTTCAATTCTAAAAACCTAAAAAGTAAATGAAAATGTTATAAATGCAAGATTTATTGTTTCTCATACTAGAATTTAAAACAAAATATGAAAAAGCTTCAATTTCTAAATAACCTAGATACATGTAGGTTATGTGTAGGCTAAATTCCCTACATGTGTGTAGATTATGTGTAAGGAAAAATATATGATTTTTTATGTATATATAACACACATATGAATGTAGGAAGCATAAAATTTAAGAAATATGAACCTTAAATCCCAAAATTTAGTGATTTAAAGTTGTTCTTTTTGTTCTCGCAATAATTAGTGTTCTGTAATGATCATTATCCTATATATATATATATATATATATATATATATGGGGAAGGTTCAAATGAAAACCACTAGTTATTGTGAAAACTCGAAAACTAATTAAAAAAAGCCAAAAAAACATACAAAATTTTTTTTTTTATTTTTTTTCTTTGCAATCAAAATTTCGCAGGTTTTTTAATATAAAAAAAAATTTTCAAAAAAAAAAAAAAATTTTGTGTAGTGCACATGTGTAATACTGCACATATGTATGTGTACTACACATGTGTATTATTACACATGTGCACTACACAAAATTTTTTTTTTTTTTGAAAAAAAGTTTTTTTATATATAAAAACTAGCGATTTTTATAAAAAAAAATTGAAAAAAAAAATTTTTTTGTGTGTTTTTTAGGCTTTTTTTAGTTAGTTTTCGAGTTTTCACAATAAAAGTGGTTTTCATTTGAACCATCCCCATATATATATATATAAGGTAAGGATAGTGTAAAAAGGGCCTAAAGTGTGAGAAGTGTATTATAACACTATATATAATACTATATAACACCATATAAACACCGTATAACAATATGTAACATCATATAACACGATATAACACTATGTAACACTATATAACATTATATAACAAATATAACACTATACATCTATCATAGACATGCTATCAAACAAACTATAGTGTTATATTTGTTATATAATGTTATATAGTGTTACATAGTGTTATATGGTATTATATGGTGTTACATATTGTTATACGGTGTTTATATGGTGTTATATAGTATTATATATAGTGTTATAATACACTTCTCACACTTTGAGCACTTTTTACAGGATCCTCTACCTATATATATATATATATATCCACTAAAAAGTAGATTTTGTCTAAGTAGCCTAAGAATGATTGTGATGATGTCATGTGACACTCCATATAAGTAGGAAGGAAGAGTATTTTGGTCCTTATAAATATGAGTGTGAAAATAACATGTGGCACTCCTTTTGTTTTTTAAAAATACAACAAAAAAATCCAGTACAAAAAATCTAGCACAAAAATTCTAGTACAAAATATTATAGCACAAAAAATGCAGTACAAAAAATATAGCACAAACAAATTTAGTACAAAAGAATATAGCATGATAAAATTCAGCACAAAAATATAGTACAAAAAATCCAGCACAAAAAATGTTATACAACATAGAAATACAACACATTTTTGTGGATTTTTTTAGTCTTCATATTTTATATAGTAATACGGTACTCAAATTAAAGATAAAAAACGCTCGATTTTATGGTGAAATTTTTATGAAAAAATAATGTCGTATAAAAAAGTTATGAACGCTTAAAAAATGAGGGTGGAATATTGTCGCAACCCCCGACCCCTACCCCGGGAGCGGGAGCCGTGTTAGGATCTGAGTTTGGTTTTGATTGTGTTTTGTGTTTGAAATAAGATGAAGATGAATGAGTTGTGCAGCGGAATTAAAATGAAACAAACTTTTCACAATCAAACAGGAGAAATGCTTTTAACATACAAGTTTAACATTGAATCGAATGATTGAATTTATTTTCAACAAAGATTACAATATGCAAGTATGCAACAAACTCCCCCTCAGCCTGAGCTCACAAAATTTGTTCATGCAGGAAGATGATGGTGAAGAGCTAATACAACAGTACAGAGCACTGTTCTATTTATAGGCACGAACAACCCACTGAAGCATCTAAGCTGACGTCACCATGAAAGTGACATCTAACCTCCTAACAAACTCTAACCTCTGATCTATACAACCTCTGATATGCTAACTACTGATATTACATTACATTACATAAAGTAAACAAAATTGCTACTGCATCCTTCCACTGCTGTGAACCCAGCAGTACTTGTCATGATCAGCAGTGCTTGACTAAAGGCAGTAGATTGGGCAGCAGGGCTTTAGTTCTTCATCAGTCTTTGACTTGATCGGTAGTTGTAGGTCAACAGTTTGTATGATCAGTAGATAGGAGGTCAGCAGATATTGAAACCACTTTTAAGGGGAGAGACTTGTATGCATAACATCTGCTTATTCTGGATCCACTGACCTGATCCAGTTTTGGCTTTAATTATATGTTCCTCTGGTAGGGTTCAATCCCAACAATCTCCCCCTGGAACAGATAATGCCAAAACTCTTCATTATTGTAGATCTTTATTGCCTCATCAGCAGTTCCCTTATTTGTCCTTTGAGTTGAAGTTCAAAGGCTAAGGCATCTGTGTCATCATCATCCCTGCTAAGTGGAAGATCAAGGAGATCCTGCAAATCTTCAAGACTCAGGCCAAGAGCTTGTTCCCTTGATATAATCTTCACTTCTCCACTAGACTTGAGCAATGTCAGTACGTGGGTCTGTTTGTCAGTTTTCCACTTTAGTACCTTTGAGTCTGATGGGTTTCTTGGGAGATTTTTATTGGATGAGGTGTTTGGTGATGCAGACCTATTCATGACTGTCTGAGCAGTGTTTGCAGATTGTTCCAATCCAAGATCTTCTTCAATCATTACTTTAATACCCTCTTTTACAAGGTCATCACCAGCCATTAGATCTTGGATTGTTTCAGCACCCAACTGTTTTTGTGGCCTTCTTTTAAAGATGGCGGCACCAGCTGGAGCAGTGGATCTCCTGATTTATAGTTTTGATGGTCCTTTTGAAACCTCTGCTTCAGGATAGTCAGGCTTTTGTGTAACTGTTGGATCTTTCTTCCTAAGTTCCTCCAGCCTTTTGTAGGTGGCCCTGACCCTATCTTCTCCCCACTTTGACACAGAATTCTTTGACCCATAATCAGCTGCTATCATCTCCTCTTTCATTCTCTTCAACTCTGTAGCTTTGTCAGATTCAAACTTCTTGAATTTTTCAGGAGGAGTATGTTTGACCTTATTTTTAATCATTTCTTGAATCCTGGCTGCTTCATTTTCAAGGTCAGAAATGGTCCAGTCTTTGTACATATATTTCTCTCCTTTGTATTTCTTGTAGACCATGATGTTATCAATGTAGTGTTTTCTCAAGGACTCATCTGCCCTTTCTGAGATTTGCTGATATACATTTTTAGCAAATTGCTCCAAAGATCTGACCTGTGTGAGTAGAAACTGATAATTTTGCTGAAATTCTCTATCAGATTTCCCTTGTTTATTCTTATTTGAGATATCCTCTGCTTGCTTAGACTTGATTTTCAAATATTCTTCAATATTGTTTGGCCTGGGATATCCTTCAACTGATGGCAAACTCCTTTTAGCAGGGTCATCCTCATAATAGAAAGATTTGATTTCTTCCCTAACTGCTATGAGTTCCAAAGGAAATAAAACACCTGCAGGAGGTAATGGCTTTTGAATTTGAGCTGAAGAGAGAGGAATGGGATTTGGAATTGTGACAAGTGCTAGAGATTTTGAAGATGTTGGTGGTGGTGATGGAGAATCATCATCTGGTATGATAATCCTTCTCCTTTTTTATTTTAGGAGAGGCAGATGATGTTTTGGGTGGAACAGTGGTGGTGACTTGAGTGGCAGTGGTTTGTGATTGTAGGACCGGTTTTGACACCGTTCGATTGCGTAACGAACGTTCGACGTGCGGAATCCGTGAACGTACGTGACCGAACACACAATAACGTACTAGTAACGTGAATCCATTGCAAGATATGACAAGTTCGGTACAAGAATCACGTTTACAAAGACTTTCTCTCTCTAGACTTTCTCTCTCTAAACTTGAATCACCAAATCCTCAAATGAGAGCTAAAGTCTTCTAAAAGTCTTCCAAAAGTTTAAAAGTTATGACATCACAATCCTATTTATAGGCCTTGGAATTAATGAGAATTCTCATTAATTACCAAAACGCCACCTTACTAATTCTAATTAGTAACATCTTCAAGTCTAGATTTCTTCGGTTTCTTGCTACTGCTTGGATTGACGAAGGCGATAGACATTCGTGCACTAACAATCTCCCCCTTGGATATAGCCGCAGTCAATCCGTAGTGAAACTCGTAGCGACTTGTCTCTTTCTCTCTCTTGAGTTCCTCTTGCTTGAACAGAATCCCGGTGGATCTGTCTTCAGCTTCCGTTGCTCTCTTTCTTCAGGCACTTCAGGTTCCCCCTTTCGTCAAGCTTCCATGCTTTTGGGATCGATGCCTGGCTTTCCGTATCAACAGATTCAGAAACCTGCATATCTCAACCTCTCTATTACAAATCAATAAAGTTGTGATTCAACTTAATGAATCAACTAAACATTTGAGAATCATTTTCATTTAAAAATGATCAAAAATTCGAAACATTCCAAATTCTGATTCAAATTAACGAATCATCTTAAACATTTCAAATCAATTAACCAAACCATCTGTACATCATGTTTAGCCTTTGAGATTTTGAATGTCAGCTTTTCAACATCAGTTGTCGAAAATCTTTTTGGATTTTTCAAAATAAGAAACATAAATGCAAAGACAGAAATTAAATGCAGAAATGAAATATGTACAAACATATTTTAGTGAGTTTGTGCAAGAGGATCATATCAGTTTTTGAGACATATCACCAACACCGTTAAGCTTTTAAACATTTCAAGTTTTAAACAATTTACCTAGATTGTCAGTATATTGGTCCACTTTAAATTTTCACACAAATTTCAATTGATTCGAGATACGATATTAATGTTTTAGAAACTTGAACTTAAATGTGTATCACTCCACTTGAATATACTCCCGTATCCAGATCCCAATGTTCAGTCTTACAGGTGAATATACCACAGATGATATCTGTAAGGGGTTAGGTGCGAAACCGTGAGAGCTCAGGTCAGAACTTCCGTTCAGCAGAGAGATGACGGCTCGACTTTTGGTGGGTCCCCTTTAGAGGATCTTTTGTTACAACAGCATTGACTATCAATTTTATTGTTTTATCAACTTGCTGAGGGCTGCGCTTATATTTCAAAGATTTTTCAGAAAGTATTATTCGGGGACTAGGTCAGTATTTCCATACAGCAGAAGTCCCGGAATAATACCCCAGATATCACTGAGTATAAAGACCTAGTATCTCAGAAAGAGGGATCTTTCAAACAAGATTTCGGGGGTTACCCATATACCCAAGAATAGTTACCCATGAATTAAGCAAGTTTGAATTTAGGTTTATATCTCATTTCAATTTACTAAGTGTGCAAAAATCTACTGACACATCCGTAGTAAGATTGTTTATCACTTTTAAACATTACATATCTTTAGCGTGTTGTGATAGACCACTGATGTACTATCATTTCCTCTTTTATGCAACAAAAACTCATTTTTGATTTTTCCAATGTTTTTGACATTTTCAAATTTTCTAATTTTTTAAAATCTTTCTCCCCCTAAAATCAAAATATGTTTCAATTTTGATTTTCTGAGAAAATTTGAAACAAACTGTACAGATAAAGTGACAACATGATATCGAATCGCTTCAATTCTCCATCCACCTAGCATAAACAATCAAAACTCCCCCTCACAACAAACTATTTTCCCATTATGATTTCAAAACACTTAAGTTTGTTTTAATCAAAATGGTTTTTCCGGAAAATTAGTTTTGTGTGCCATTTTACAAATACGGGTTTCATCACCTTGTTTTCCTTTAATCACTTGTAGGAAAGATGAATCAAGTACAACTTAATGTCCTTAATTTATCTTTTGAAAGTCGAAATATCACCGAAGTGAATTTCTCAAGAAAGATGCCGATTCCTACTCCCCAATTACCAACCTGGGAGTTCCGGCACGTCGAACGTTCGTTACGCAATCGAACGGTGTCAAAACCGGTCCTACAATTGGTATCAGAGCTAGGAGCTCGATTGCACGATCAAACACATTGATTCGTACCAGAATTCAGCATTTTCAGATCTTAATTTCATCAAATTCTTCATCTTTTTCACATCTTTCACGTTTTTCACCAAAAAACGTCAAATTGAACAGGTTTTCACGGTCCGTTTCAGCTGATTTTTGGATATATTGTGCGAATATACCTGATCTACAACCCTACCAAGTTTCAGATCAAAACTCCAAGCCGTTTAGGAGATATTCGAGTTTTTAGGTCCAAAATCCGTTTGAAACAGCAACTGTCCGTTTGAAATCTAGTTCTCTCGTTTGAAAATGACACGTTCCGTTTGAAACTGATCTATCGTTTGACTGATCGTTTGAAATATTAGTCTTTCGTTTGAAATCAAGTTCTATCGTTTGAAATAATAGCGTCCGTTTGAATTGTCGTTTGAAAGTGGTTCACCGTTTGAACTTATCGTTTGGAAAGTGTTTGTTATTCTTTTTGAATGTTTCAGGCTGCATGTGATGAGTGTTATAATCGGTCCAATCAGATTTACTTAATACATCGGCCCAATCATAATCATCTTTGATATTTGTTGCCGACCCATCAGTTGTTTGGTACTTGGCCCATGTGCAAGTCATTAATAGAATAAAGTTTACGGTCCAATCATCGATCATTGAGTAATCATTGTCGCCCATAACTTTGACCAATCAACAAGTGGTAGGCTCAATCCTAAGTTTGTTTCACCGTCCAATAAAAGAAATCATATGTATGTTGTCGGTTTGTTTTTTTTTTTAAAAAAAAAAATTTACATGTGAAAGTGGTTGTGGTTGTTGATTCAGATCCACTATCTAAAACGGCCCAATCCCAGCCCTTTAAAATCACCGCCCAACATTAGTGATTCATTGACATAGTGTGGCCCAAAATTGAGAAAACCCACTAGGGTGAAAAGCCCAAAATTGCATTTGATTCGTTTAATTGTTCCATCGGCCCGTGTGACTTGATTTTTTTTTAAAAGTGTGCATTCATTCATTTTTGTATTGGAACGTGTTCGTGGATCTTCGACACGAGTTCTAGATCAATTCCATCGACACACACTTTGACGGATTCAGTTCAGTTTAAACTGATTGTTTGTTTGTGTGTTTGCAGGTAATCCGAAGTGATTTGTTGTCACCGGATTTTCATCAATCGGATATTCATCAGATTTTTGTTTGTGTGAAATTTTTTGAATTGATTGAAAATCTGTTGCTGTGTATTTCTCATTACCAAGAACATGGATTCTGAAATGTATATTACACTGAATAAGTTCAATAATTTTTCAGGTATCAATGGAGAATCAATTGAAGAGTTGATCAAAAGATATGTCGAGTTGTATTGGGAGATGGTTAGATTGCAGATAACCAAGACCAATGAGGAATTGGTTAACAAGTTGGCAAATGCTTTACCGGGTGATGGATGGAGAACGTATCTGTTAGACTTGAAGAAGATATACTTAAACGTGAATTTGAGCGTGTTTATTGAGAAGATTAAAGAGCGAGAACGTGAATTCCAAAAGATTAGAAATGAAGCAACTGAAGAAGCAAAATTAAAATCTGAGGAAATTGTTCAAGAGGTAGAGGAGCAAGTTAAATAAATTTCAGCTATCAAGGTGGAGAAGAAAGCTGAAACTGTAGATATGATTGAGAAGTGCTCAAACTGTGAAAATCTGAAATCCGAAAATGCCAAACTCTTGAGGGATTTAGAGAGTTTGACATTAGAAAACAAAAATCTTAAAAATTCAGAAAATGTTTTGAAAAATCAAATAAAAAATTTAGAAAATGAAAAAGTAAAAACTGACAAAGATTTTCAAAGTCAAATAAAAATTCTTGAAGGTGGGAGAGATGTGTTTAGTAAAAACAACATCGAAAAGCAAAAAATGATAAATTCTCATCTTTAGAAGATTATCCAACTTGAAAAAGAAGGAGAGCAAGCTCGAAAGAAAATCAACGAGCTTGAAAATAAATTGAAAGGTTTTGTGATTTCTTCAGCGTATGTGAATATTTCATGTCCAAAACCGATCAATTCAATTCCAATAAGTGACTGTGTCACAAACTTTGACAATGTCAAAGTTGAAGATTGTGATGAGAAATCTGATGATGTAAACGAAAAAATTGAAAAACAAAAATTGTTTTTAGAATTAAAAGAAAAATTCAAAAATACTGTTTTGCAATCTACTGAAATAGGTAAATGCTCAAAGCAAAAACCTGTTAAGAAGATTGTTGAACAAAAACAAATTGTTAAAAAATCGAAAAATGTTCAAAACAAAAATAAAAGCTCATCAGATCAATCATCCAATCACAATCAAAAATCACAAAAATTGAAAAACGAAAACTCAAAAATTGTTGGTAATAAGTGGTGCAGGTTTGACCACAGTGCTCAAAAGTCAAATCCAACAATCAAGAAGAGGAAAGAGTATCACCAAGCCAAACAGTGCTTTGATCTGAGCGTTTGGTATGAAAATGGTGATTGGTACGATAACAGAGTGTGTTACAAATGTGGTTATCAAGGACACATTGTTGTTAACTGCCAGAGACAGAGATTTGAGACGAGAAGATGCTATATTTGTCAATTCCAAGGTCACATTGCCAGGGATTGCCCAAGGAGATCAAATGAGAGATCGAGGGCTGTATCTCAGAAAAGGGTGATGAAGCCAGTCAATGTCAAGCCCAAGATACTGAAAGTTTCAGTTCAGAAAGTCAAAGAACAGAAGGTCCAAGAACCTAAAGTTCAAGAAAAGAAAGTGAAGCTTTCTCAAGGGCAAAAAGACAAACTGCGAAAGAAGAGGAAGAAGGCCAGAGAATATCTGGAGAAGATTTTGTCCTCGGGTTCACCCGACAGATCGAATAAGAGTGCTGATGAATCGATTCACTCGACAACAAAGTCAAGTAAACCGAATTCGTCAGATGCAAATCTGAGGACAAAAGAGGACAAGAAGAAGGTAACATTTTGTGGCAATGAATCTGTTTCTTCGGAAACAAAAGAGCCACATGTCGGCGATGAATCTGGCTCGTCAAAGTCAGACAAGCCACATTCAGGCAATGATTCTGGTATGTCGAAACCAGAAGAGCCAGTTGTTGAGGCAAAAATCGTCAAACCCAAGGCTGGTCAGGCTTGGGTGGATCTTTTCAAATGAAAAATCCTGACTTGCCGGAGTTCCCAGGTTGGTAAGCGTGGAACAGGAATCGGCACATTTCTTGAGAAATTTCACTCTGGTGATTTTTCGTCTTTCAAAAGATAAATCAGGGACATTAAGTTGTACTTGATTCATCTTTCCTACAAGTGGTAATTTGAAAAACAAGGTGATGAAACCCCGAGTTTATGAAATGACACACAAAACTAATTTTCCAGAAAAACCATTTTGATTAATTAAGTGTTTTGAAATCATAATGGGAAAATAGTTTGTTGTCAGGGGGAGTTCTGATTGTTTACGCCAAGTGGATGGAGAATTGAAGTGATTCTCATCAAGTTATCAAGTTTGTACAGTTTGTTTCAAATTTTCCTTGAAAATCAAAATTTAAACATATTTTGATTTTAGGGGGAGAAAAATTTTAAAAAAATTAGAAAATTTGAAAATGCCAAAAACATTGAAAAAATCAAAAATGAGTTTTGTTGCATAAAAGAGGAA